>NC_089888.1:2997916-3300555 GCF_040182565.1 Anser cygnoides | reverse complement strand
CGATGTCCCCTCTCCTCCCCAAGGGGGACTATTGCTTTTGAAGGCAAAATGAGTGTTTTGGTTGCTGAGGAAGGAGAACGAAGAGGGAAAGGTGCAGCCCGCATCCGTCCCTGAAGTGACCCCCTCAAAGCCACACGGATTCTCCCAGAACTGCGCGATGAAAATGAGGTCAAAGTCCTGCGTCCCGTACCGTTTGCTTAAGGAGTGACTCATGCTGATCAAGAACACAAACAAACGGTGGCTGGTATTGAGGAAAAGCCACAGGGAGTTAAAACAAATGAGTGTGCACAAAGGAGCCCGAGCAGGAAGAGCTGCCTGGTGTTTATTGCAGACAAAACCCAAGGCAGTCAATGAGAGGTTTTCTCCAGCGAAGAATTTCGGTGGAAGCTTCCTGGAGGAAAGAAACCTCGGGGTGCCGCTAGATGGCAATGGAGACAGCAGCACGGCCGGGTTTGCTTCAGCGTCAGAAATCCGAGCTATATCCAGGGGATGGATCTGCTAGGTATCATTTGTAATCTGAAAGTGATTAGCACGTGAGAGTGCAAACAGACCAGCGGTATTATTTTTATGGAAGTGGATTAATTTGCATTCGAAGCCTAAATAATAAATGCCCAAATTACCTTGTCTTTCCTGCAAGTTTTAATCTTGTCCTGCAAGCAACAGTTTTAAACGGTGAACATGAGTTCATTTTGCTCCTTTGGGAAGGGGGCACTGAGTTTATCTTCCCGCTGGGGAACCTCAATCCAGTTTCCTAGAAGACTAAATCTCATGTTAAATTAATTTCAGTTGTGCCAAATCTCACCTGCTTCATTACCAAGTAACACCCTGCTAGTTCATAGACAGTCCTGAGAAGCCTCCTAAAAGTGCATGCAGTGGGATGGCTCCACCAAAACCCCTCATTACAGACCTGCCCTTCTAGGAAGGGTGAAGCAAGGCTACTATAAAATGAATATAGCAGTAGTTCAGTGAAACACTAATGTACTAGTAACTATAGAAACTGTAGCTCTAGACATGAATGTTCAACATACTAATCTGCCCTGGTTCAAACTAATATGAAAAATGTGGTCTCTCACGATTCCAGCAACCTGGTTAAAAATACAAAATCTGTTCTGAGAGGAGCTTTGGAAGCCCATGAGAGCACAGATGAAGCCTTCCACCTCAGCAGAGGTAAGAATTAAAAATCATGAACTCTCAGACCTTATGGCATCACAGATAAAATCTTCTGGGTACTTAAATCAAGCCACCTAAGCAACATCAATGAAAAACACATTTAGCAGGAAGACTAAACTACCTGTGATCACTGCTTGCCTTCATTCTTAAGGATGGGGACAAATCTGTGACTTTTTGCTGCTAGCAAGAACAGGGCAGATTCTCAGCTGATGTAGGTCACTGTAATTGTCCTTCAATGTCTACACCTGGATCTGATGCAGCAAGGGGAGGAGTGATGAGTGTGTTCCTCATGATCTGAGCATCTAAAAGCTCAGGTGTAAGAGTAGCAGCATGAGTTGCAGGCAGTGTGGCTGCCTCTGCATGCAGGTGAGACCTCTGCAATGCAGCTCAGTTGGGGCTCAAATACTGGGGGATGTGGTGGGTTTGCTGACAGATGTGGGAAATACAGGCTATTTGCTGTGTTTATTCTGGGGAAAAAAAAAAAGGGAAAAAAAAAAGCACTAGGGCCTAGCTTGGTGCACCAAAAAGGCTGTACTTGTGCTGTCATTTTTTCTACCAAGCCCCTGAGCTTCTGTGATCTCCCAGCTAATGGCAATTAACTTCCTTCACTGAGCAATGAGTCTCTGGCAGCTAAAGTACAGGCTGCGGTGCTCACTGCTTGCAGGACACGCTGGAAGCAGCAGCCAGGCAAGGCGGTTCAATCCCTGTCCTTCTGCCCTCGCAGGCTGATAGCTGTCATTACCTGGAAGTGCAGAGAATGACTCCAAGATGTTTAGACCCTTAGCAAAAGACAATTGGGTGCTGTTAAGCTTGCACTTTTTTACATTATTTGGGATCTGTTAGGGGGTTTCTGTCTAAGTCTCTCTGTAAACACCTCCTGCTCCCCATGCAGAGCTGCTCCCCATGCAGAGCTGCTCCCCTGGAGCAGGGACCGGCCCGAAGGCTGCATGGGGTGCAGGCAAGGAGCCAGCATCTTCTGAGAAGCAGCCAAAATTGCTAAAGAAACCCAACCTGGGTCTTGCTGATGAATGGTTAATTTTTGTTTGACGACACGTTAAAACATTATTTCCTCTTTTCTTTGTGTGATAATCCACAGTTCCCAAGCAGCAGTTGGGGAGGTTATTTGGTTTTGTGCAATCCTTTTAACACCGCGCTTGGATCTGCTGTAAGAATATTCCCTCGTTAAAACAGTGCAGCGTTTCCTTCATTTCCCCTCTTCTCTGGGGAGCCAGGCACTAAGCAGTGTGTTACCTGCATTTGAGTAAATCAGATAACTGGAAGAAAATTGATGGAAACTCCGTAGAGTTTATCGGTGTTTTTCAGGAATCCCACACTTTGCAGGTCACTATTATTCTGGGCTTGTGAGCGTTTCCGGCCTCTTATCTGCTTCGTCTCTTGCCCTGAACCAAACGATGCTCTTCTTCTAGAGATAAGCCTCATCTCATTTTTCATAGCCCTGTTATTATCATTACCTTGGAGATCTCAGTAGCGCTGCCTGGGAATCCTGCTAGCACTCAGTAAGCAAGAGAGCACCTGGTCCTCCCCGAGGCTTACCTAAAGGACGCAATCCAGCCCCGGGGGTCCCTGAAAGAACCAAAAACCTTCCTGCATCCCCTGACCGCAGCAGGACCTGGCTGTCCCAGCCCCATCCTCCTGCAGTGCCCAGCTGCTCCCAGCTGCGTGGGTGCCCAGGAAAACCTCTCCCCACGGAGCGCCCGGAGCCAGATGGGTGGCGCTCCTCGGGAGGCACAAGCTGGACGGCTGCAAGGGGGAAAAGAAGCGTCTGTGCTCATGTTTTGCTAATCTAATTAGGCAAAAAAAACATCATTAATGCTCTGCGTGTCTAATTGATTAACATTCCCACTAAGCACAAGGTTGCTCTCATTAGCAGGGCTTCGCTGTCTGTGAACGCCTCTTTGCCTGAAGTTGCAAATATGTTGTGTTATCCAGAAGGCATGTCTCATTTCTGCCTTTATAAATACTTAGCATTTTTACCTGACTCTTAGTGATGAAGGGAACAGGAGGAGGTAGGAGAAAAGCCCTACATATGGAGCAAGCAAAGAGTCTTGGAAAGTGTGGGTTTGCTACTTCTTGTGTCTCATTGGCAGTAAAAGGGAGCAAGATTTTTTTTTCCTATCCCAAAACAACTGTAAATCTCCCTTCTGCATGGGAAAAAAAATATTAATCTTTGAAGTTTTAATGAGCTGGAAACACACAATTCATTTTTATCAGAATTAATCAGATTTCTACATTTTCATTTTGTTTGTTTTTTTCAGCTTTATAATTTTTTTAGCAGTTGATAAGATGTCAAAAGTGAGAAGATTTATTGCTTGCTGAAGTCTAAGACACCGGTGCCAGCAGAGCCGCCCTGCCCTCCTCCACGCTGGGCGAGCCGGGGTATTCCCAAGGCATGACTCATCTCGGGTAAAGGCTGGCATCAGAATGAATTTCTGCCTTAGGTTGACATGATCAGTGTCCCAGGAATGCTCTTTTTTTTTTTCTTTTTTTTTTTTCTTTTACTACTTATGAAGATGACTGGTTCAGATGTAGATTTGTACATCACAGAGATCTAATTTTGATTTGAAATGCTCCCAGACATTTCACAGTGCTGTCCAGTGCCTGCTCTACTTTGGAGTGCAGAGCACCGATCCCATCCCATCCCGCCCCATCCCATGGATTATTTGGAGGCTGTGCCAGCAGGCAGCACAGCCGCAGCCATCCCTGTCTTGCACGTGCCTGCTCCCTGCTCACAGCTGAGCTGCTACTAGGGCAGGCTGTTATCAGACAGATTAATCAGACTGATGCCATCGCTGCCTGATAATAAACCCGGCTTTCCTTCCATGATTTCTTTTCCCTCCTCCTTTTTCCATGCTCCACAAACCCAGGCAGCGGGGAGCTGGCCATTCCACAAGTACTCCTCACTACCAGCACTGTGCTGGCCCCTGCCTTTCCTGGGGCCACGTTATTTGGTGAACCCCAAATAAGAAATTGTCCAGCTCCAGGGCTGTGCAAAATTGTCTAGCTCCAGGACTGCGCAAATAAAAGCCCAGAGAGAAGGCAGCGATGTGAGAAGCCCCATAACCGAGCACAGACACTGCCTTAACTGTCTGAGCATCGTGTTTAGGCTCATTGCCGGGAGCAGTGGCAAATCCCATATGAGTGTGGGTCACACTGGGGCAGTGACAAGGAAGCAGCACAGGGGCTGTGCGCTGCAAGTTCCTCTTGCAGCCAGGCCCTCTTCAGGATGTGAGAAATGGGTTCGTTCCTCAGGAGTGTACGCTGAAAAGAATTTGCAAAGCAGAGTAATTCAATCAATCGAGTTGTATGCTCACTTCCTGCATAATTGCTGCTGAATTTTGTTTGTGTTTCATTGAGGAAAAAGAATTCCTCCAAGACGTATTTGCAAATAATTGTATCTACAGAATTATTTTTGTATTCATCAGCTCTAAGGGGAAGCAGTGGGAAAGGCACCGGGGCTTGGTACATTTTGATCTGACTCACAGATAAACTGCTCAATGGATCCATTTCCTACACCGCTGCTATTTTAGTTTGACGTTTATTTTTTTTTTGCTTTCATTTTGCACATTTCCTCTTCAGCACCCGCCTTGCTGGCGTCACTGGCACTTTTCATCGCTGTGGGATAGAGGAACCAAGGGCTCAATGGGTTAAAGAGAGACCCTGCCGCAAGGTACCCCATCCCAGGAGGCAGCTGCATGGGCATTGAGGCTTTCTTTTTATTTTTTGGGCTCCTTGCTTCCAAAGTGACAGAGCTGACCACACTACTGTGGATTTGGGGGTTCCTGCCTGCATCTGAGTCAGCTTTGGTTTTTAAACAAACCCCATCATGGCTTATCCTACCCGGGTTCACAGCAAATCCTCTACCACTTGAGAGATTGAGTTACTGGCTTTCATGGAATTCTTATTAAAACCCTGTAGCTGGATTAATAATGGGTCTGAGCAGCTTACAGCCACAGCACCCAGAGTGAGGAGTTCCCCCCCCAGAGCCCCTCCCCAAGCATCTGCCCCATGCACACTGCAAAGGGGGCGATGAGATCTCACGCTCACCTCCCTGAAATCCCTGAGAGAAGACAGACAGGAGGTGTTCATCATCCCTGGTTTGGTTCAGCATCAGAAATAATTGCCACGACAGCATGATGAGCGCTGTGCTCCATTAAGCAAGCCTTGGGGCTGTGGTCCCACGAGGTCCTGGGTGTCCCATAGGTCTTCTGTCACATCCCCCATCCCTTTGGGGGACATTTCAGATACCATGGGGCAGGAGAGTCCAAAGCAACATGTTGTACGTTCAGGCACCTGGATCCTTCCCCAAATGCCAGCCTCCTGTGGAAATTTCACCCTGCAGAAATCCTCCTTTCTTTCCTTCTGGCATTAGGGTTTTGCCTCTTCTTGTATATTACAAGAAACATGAGCAGGAATATGCATACACACGTATAACGGAACAAAGAAAAATTTGAAAATGGAAGATCAAGTCATGAATCGAAGTTAATGGAAATGTAATTACTGTAGAAACCAACTGAGAGCATGCAAATGCTAAAATGGATTAAGCAGGAAGCGCTCACCGAGCATTACCACATTTGCCTCTGTAATATCCTGTTTATATAGATAAATCTAAATACAATACATAGTTTTAAACAAGCAAAACTTAGCGCACACACACACACCATGCCAAGTGATTTGATTCAGGATTCTCTTAATGTGTCAGGCATAATTAAAACTCCTAAGCAGCTGTTTGAAGAAGTGAAAATGCATCCTTTCCTACCTGCAGCCGATCGAATGCCAGAATTGAAAGCAGGCAATTTATAAGACACGAGGGAGAGATCATTCATGCTAACCTTTTCCCTGTGCACTGGTCTGACAGCGGTAATGTTACCGGCTTTCCTTGCCTTTCTCTGCTCTCCAGAACTCCCCATCTCACAGCCTGAAGGGGTTGGATTTTGTTTGTTTACAAAGATAAAGCTTGAAATTTGGGTAGTGCACTTGCTGGCATCTCTGTAGGTAAAAGCACTTCATGCAGCTTTCCATAGCCCCATTTTAGTATAACCATTGGCAATAGGAAGCCTAAAACTGCACCCAGTGCTAGCCCACAGCTAACTGGGTGTTAAGAAGCTGGGTGGTGACTGTGAATGGGCCCAAGGTGCAATCCCCTGAGCTTTGGAAGGGGTCAAAATGAGATCAAAGCTAAGTTTTGTCTTAATATAACATGAAGACCAAGTATATTAAGTTAAAACGCCGCAGCAGACACAATCACTGCCAAACCTTCACAGGTTCAGTTTTGAATTCAGATCAGATTATACAAACGTTTGTGCATTTGCTTGATTTTAAGAGCACGAGGTCTGAATTCAAACACTGCCTTTTAAAAAGGCAGCATGAGAGAGACACAGTTAATGCAAGCCATTCCTCTACGCCAATAACACATTTGGAAAATGGGCTTAATTTTACTGACTTGCTTTTTTTAAGCACTATCCCAGCTGAAGAAGCTGCCAGATACCAGGAAAACAAACAAACAAACAAAACCATACACTCTTAAGTTCCTATTCATCACGTTCATCAGCTGCTTTTCTCCTAATTAATGCCCTTTGCTGGATAAACCTTCCTCTCACTGTGTCTTCCCTATGCACTGGCTCTTCTAAGCCACCACCAGATTGTGTTCTAGAAAGAACAGAGAAAGAAAGAAAGAAATATTTGGGGGATCCCTTAACTGCAGAGAAGATGGGAAAATTCCCAGATCCCATGCCTTTTGTCCTCCTGGCTGTGACAGCACCTCTTGGGTTCTTGGTGGCACTTGTCTCGCTGCCATCACACCTGGCTCTGCAAAGGTTTTCCCGGGTGTCTGCAAAAGTGCAGCGCTGCAAGCTGTGTTCTCACCTGCTAATTTGGGAAATATCATCTCTGTAATTAGAAGGGGAAAAAAACATGGAAAGAAAGGAAGTCCTGGGGTGTGAAGGGAAAATGATGGGGCTTGTTTGTCATTTCTCATTGTTTTCTCTATCTGATCAGTGGTTGCAGTAAATAAACACACACGTACGTAAATTCGAATAGTCTAGCTTTTTTCAAAGCATACCCTCCATAGACAGAATATTAAAAACATCATCATTTGATGCTGTAAGTGGCAGAAAACTCTTTGACATTTTTCATTGTGAATATCAAGATTGTTTTCTTGCCACTGCAAATCCCTGAGGATATATTATGCTTGGTTATCTCTGTTCAACACATTTCACAGGGGGACATGTTATAAGCGAGGCAAGATTGACAAAACTAAAAATTCACTTGAATATGGAAAGCAAATCTATTTCTTGTTTGGCAGGCTCTGGCAACTGATACTTAGACAGCTCTTCGTGCATATCATACACATGCACGGCACTTCAATTGAGAAAAGAGCTGCCTCGCAGTCTGGAGGAGAAGCAGACACTTTGCATTACCCGTCTGATCATGGATCATCAGACCTAAAGTTATGCAAACGCTGATGAAGTGCATTTCAGGCTGGGAAGTCAGCGCTGCCTTTGGGAACCGGCTGCCCGGTTTGTTTGGAGATGTGTTGGTGCCCATGTCCCACTCCTGACCCTGCTGTGATGGGAGCTCCTGCTGGTTCAGCAGCTCGATTTTTGCACCATTTCTGGGCAAAATCTTCCTCCACCAGGCACAGGAGCTGAGAGAGCTAAAGCTTACTGTAGCACTTGGTGCAGATTTGCCTTAAGCAGGAAAGGAAAACCTAACAAAAGCTGGATAAGAGGAACTAGCTTGTGGCACAGGATGAATGCTTCCAGGACAGCTGGTGGGTTTTCATTTTGTGTTCTCCATGGAGGGATGTGCTGGCAGCAGCCACTCACTTCATCAGGATGCAAATTTACAGAAAACTGGCTGAGGCCCTGCACCCCATTCATCCAAAGCTCCTGGGTCTGGTGGGTGGTGATCCCAGTGCTTTGCACCGAGTGAATCACAGGAACGGAGTGCGCTTCATTAGGAGGCCTCCTCATAAGTTATTAATTATTATTTAGACTCAATACCAGACAGCAAAATTTAATCAGCCAGCATTGTGAAATAGCAGTGAGGGAAAACTCTAGTGAGCAGCAACAAATTACCAGAGGCATTATGAAATTGTCCCTGTGGCTTTAGCTGCTCATTTTGCCTTATTTGTTGGCACTTAGTTTTTATTCCTGCTTTATTCCACCACCATCCCTCTTGCTGATTGCCATGCCTTGGGTTGGGGCATTGCCTTTGAGATGTCGTGAGTGGTAGCACACGGGGAGGAGAAGAGGAATCAAGATATTTTGCTGAAGGAGGCATTGACTGCATTGTGTTCACCCACAAAGCCAGCTCACGTGGTCCCTGAACATATAAAAAGTGTGGCTCTCAAAGCAACCTGCTCAAAAAGAGTTACATGAATTGTAAGGTAAGAAACTATTCCCAGTCCTTACTCCTTTTGATCATGCCGGTTAAAACTGGCAGCAGAACTTGGCTGCCTGTTAACCTGCTTTCAAGTCTTCTTTGACTTGTCAATAACACCGTTGTGTTTGAGATCATCTTTCACAGTTCCTCAGCCTTTTTCCTTTTTCTTGCTCCTGCTGTCATGGAGAGAGCCCTTTAAACTGAAGAGGTGATTAATTACAATCATTGCTGAGAGCTGCTGAATTTCCACCCAGAACGCCACGGCTGCTGTGTTTAGGGAGCGCAGCAGCGGGGACCACCCGGCTCCTCTCACTTGCGTTTTGAAGGTGACCTTTAGATTAAAGTTGGAAGCACCCGAAGAGGATTACCCCGTCTGAGATGCCAGCTCCGAAGGGTGAGCACAGCAGATGTACGGGCACAGGATAAGTAGAAGATCACCACTAAGCTGGCAGCAGAGAGCAGAGAGCACTGAGGGCCTGCAGGGAGGGCGACGCGAGGCCTGCCCCAGGAGGGAAAGCTCTGCAGCCAGGTCTTGATTGCCACCATCCTGACCAGAGCAAAACTAGGGGAAATCACGGGATAAGCTGAGCTTCTGGATCTCCTGTGGAGCTCACGGGGATTGCAATTGTGGGGGAAAAGCCTGTCTTTTCTGGTGTGTTCAGGAAAAAAAGCGAAGCCCCGAGAACTGTGTTCGAACTTCATTGCTATTAATGTAAATGGAAGCAATCACTTGTGCTGTGGGGATTTGTCTGAATCACCAGCAAGAAGAAAAGGGAAAATGTTCTAGTAATTGCTTTTACCAGCTTGTGGCTATTGACAGCACTCTCTGAGGCAATATGCAGTGTCTGAGAGCTTTGTGATCCTTTACCTGAGTTGTCTGTTTGGTTAAAATTGGAAATATTCCCTTCTCATTTGACTGACCACCTGGGCAGACAGCAAAGCCATATACTTCTTAATACCTGTTGATAACCATCATAACAAAAGTCCTAAACCCTCTAGAAGTCTGCTTCATTTGTCTTTTTAAAATGGATAAACCCATTAATTTCTCCCAGGACTCAGGAAAATCTTCTTGCACACAAACTTAGGGCTGGTTCTCAATACCCACGCCAAGCGACAATGCATCTCTGTGATATAAGGAAAAGGAGGGTAGTAAATCACCCTGAGCCTGAAAGGAAATGCATTAGCTTATTGCCTCCCCTACCCCCCTAGCTCCATAATCTGATGGAATTAGGAGAGAGGGTTCAAAAACCAGAAGAGTGGATTTTTTTCCCCAAAAGCCCTAGGTACCCCAGAGCTGCTACTGCACATCTCCATCTTTGCTGAGGATCTTACGTGACAACTGATGCTACCGCAGCTGAGCAGATGCAGAGGAGCAGTGCCATATGTTTTAATGGGTTATGGTTCCTGGGGGATTACTGCAATCATTCTCCTACGGACAGCAGCCCTTGTTAGGAAAGATAACAGAGGCTGAGGCAAAACATGTGTCTTGACAGGGGATGAGTTCACAGTTGTAACAAGGGGGTGTGTAAGGACTCCGTGGCTGCCTGGAAGAGGTGCCAGGGTTTCCTCAGTGGCTTGGCCCCTCTTCCTTACTCTGATCCGCTCTTGGAAGGGCTCCATCCTGCAGCTTCATCTGCTTGGCTTCCTTCAGCGAGAGCTCTGCTGCACTAGAGCTCGTTCACACACAGCCTTCTGCTCCACTTTCTGCTAATTAAGCATTACAGTTTTGTTGCCAGCCACCTGGTGCCTTTGTTAAAAAAAAAAAAAAAAAAAAAAAGTAAATCTAAAACTGTTCTCATTTCATTTCTAGGGATAAAAATTAACTTTTTCATGTGTAAAATCATGAATATGAAGGAAATTCAGCAACCCTGTATCAAACACAGTGAGCTTGGGCTCACTGACTCCAGAAAAGGGGAGTCATCAGGTGCCTGATCTGAAATTAAACCTGATACCCAAAGAAAGAAATCCTTGCTCACAAATCCCTGTCCCTGTGCCCTAACTATTGTGCAGTCCATGGCCTCTCCCATGATCTGTATCATGCTCTTTAAGCTCTGACTTGGGTTCGCACTAAATGAATGACATCATTTCTGTTAGTGCAAGATGGGCTCAGCATCCTGTACCAAACAGGAGAGATTTTGTGAATATTTCGTCATGTCCTGGCTGAGGCCAAACAAAGGAACCATGAAAAGTCATGAAGTGTGTGCTCTATCAAGCAGGAGGCGATGGAAAGCAGGCGTGCAAGGCTCTGCTGGCGGCTGGACTTGTGTTGTGGCAAGGGAGAGCTGCAGCTCTGGTACCAAGATGGGCCATCTGTGGTCCTGGGGGGAAGGAGTGATGGAAAACAGAGCTGAATCACCCCATCCATCAGGACACAGAGACACTTTACACGCATCGCGAGTCTCATGCATGCTTATGTTTGGTAGCCCACACATTTTATATTATTCATGGCTAGAAGCTATAGCTATTTGGCTGAAGAAAACTTTGTGGATGGATCCTGTTTTGGTTTACGCTCTACGGATAGCAGTGCCACTCTATTGTCTTCACTTGAGTAACAGAGATCTGAATGAGGCCACTGTATTTTGCATGCTGGAATGACAATATCCATGTGCTTATGGAGACTGTCAAAGGACATGTGGGAAGCAGTGGTGGAATTGGGAAATTAGCAAGGCACTGGAGAAACATTAGATGATACCCTGTCTCCAGGGCCACAGGGTTCTTAAAGCACTACTCTAAGCCAAGCCAGTACTAATTGTGTCTTGTGATTCATTGGTTTTGGGGGAAATTTTGTGCTTAAAAGCCTGCAGGACCTACCAACCCCTTTTGAACCACAAGGACTTTCATTAACACATGGAAGGGGTTCCAGTATTGTCATGGCCTTCCTTCTTCATTTCAGGAGCTTCTTCTGAGGAACAGAGAAGAAGAAACCAAAAGGAAATCAGTTATGAATCACAGTACATATGCAAACAATTTGGAGAAAGTTGATATGTACAGATTAATTAACTTGATTTTTTGGTTGCCAAAAAAATAGAAATTTGCCGTGGCATAAATCATTCTATTTTTTTTTTTTTGTTTTTTGTTTTCATTTGCTATTTACTGAGTTTTAAATACTGATTCCAATGTAATGTGCTTCCTAAGTAGCATTAGCGCTGAATCTAAACCAAACATTATCTGATTAAATCTTGACCCAAATGAGTTTGTCTACTTTCTGTTCTTCTAAATACATATTTACCATATGTTGCCTCATATGCTGCTTTTCTTTTCTACTGATGCTTTGGTCCAAATGTTATAGTAATCATATGTTGCTTTTAGTCACGAGTCAAACAAAGTTTCAAGTTTGGTACCACTTTTGCAGATCTGAAAATTAAACAGCAATAAACATCTCAACATTGCGGTCAAGCCTGATGCTATCACATCTTCCCATCTCCGGAAACGGAGGACCAAGCCTTGGTGGACATGCACCTTGTGCTAAAGCTGTGCTGAAGCCACCTGAGCACACGGTACAGCATGACCCCATTTACAGAGCAATGTCACAGATGGGTTAAATTCATCTAAATCTTGTTTTGAATGAAAAACAGTCCATGGCCCCAAATGATCCTTGCTTCCCTGCACCAGGTCCAGCTGATCCACTCCTACTTTGCACAAGGCAAGCGTCCAGGTGGACTGAGTCCTTGTGCAGGGTCACAGTGCTGTCACCACAGCATGGGGACAGCCAGCGGTGGGGGCTGCTGGGGAGACAGAGCTGCAGAAATCAGCACAAACACACCTGTGCTTTCGTGGAGTTATTGTGCACGCATGCCCCAGGCTGGAACAGTGCTGGCTCCTGCCTCGGGAGATTCGTCTCCTTTCAGGACACCCTCGCAGGCAGCTCTCAACGCCCTCCAGCTTGGCAGTCTCAACATCACAAGCCTTTTAGCAGCTGCCGTGCCTCCAGCCCTCGGTCACACTTGATTTCCTCAAATGAATCGACACAGAAATGTGTCAGGTTGGAGCCGGGGCTTTGGGTGGATAGAAACAGCTTGGTTGGTGCTGGGCTCCTATTCTGCAGCCTTGCGCAAGGAAAGTGTGGTTCATCTGCAGGGAAGGGATGAGTGCTCCCATCCCTGCTTCATCACCAGGTTATACCCTCATTCTTTCCCAGGCAGCAAATTCTGCCTTCACTTCAGAACCTGGCTGCCTTCCTCCTGCCTTTATGCGCAGGAGACGATTCCTGGTGGCAAGGGGCAGCTGAGATGGCGGCGGAGCCAGGGACACCAGGCCCGGCCCTGGAGCAGCGCTGGGGAGCACCCAAACACCAGGCCGCAGCAGCTGCATTCCCATCAGCGCCCAACCCCACCATTTCCACTCTCTGGGCTGCCTGCAGGCCTAAAGCGTCCCTGTCAGTCACCGGCGCTGCAGAAGCAAGAAGACAACCCCGAGCCATTCTCCTGGGCTCTGGATCTGGCCCTGCCTGCGCCTCAGGTCCAGGCCGGGGGAGGAATGGGTGCTGTGCAGGTGCTGGCAGCCTGTCCCCTTCGCTCCCTCAGCCATTCCCTCTGTTCTCCTCTTCAAGGCTGATTACCAAATCTTCATGTTAGCTTCAAATAAGTGTCAGTCGGCAGCAAAGCAAGAGATTTTGTGAGCCTGGGGGTATTTTTACTCACTTACGGATGGAAGCAGAGACACACCATCTGTTGTGCAGATCTTTTTTTCCTTCCTACCAATTGTTTCTGCCTTTGTAACATGGACAATCTCATGGTTCTGTCATGCTACTGTTCATCGATTTTATTTTAAAAAAGATCTAATAACATCAGATGCATCTAAGCAGGGGGCCCAGCTGCATTATCTGCATATTCCTGGGCGTTCGCAGTAAGTTTCAGTGACCTGTGGATCTGGAAGTGTCATTTTTCTTCCCAACTTTGTGGGTGCATATCTGAGATGCACTAAGGGAGAGTTTATTTCAATGAATCATTGGTTCAGACGTTACTGGGAGAGCAATGAGAATAAACCAACAGGCCAAACCACAGAGAAACGGTGATGTTATAGGTCATTCCCATGTTAAAGAAAAACATTTTGGATTTCCATCTCTGTTTTAATTTACATCAGATCTATGCATCCATGGCTGGGTCTGTATCTCCTCATTGCAAGTCTTGCTTGCTCCTGTCTGAAGATTTTTATGCTTTTTCTTTATTCTCAAAGCAATAAAAAATAAAATAAAACAAATTAAAATAAATAAAAAAATAAATAAAATAAAATAAAATAAAAAAATAAAATAAAATAAAATAAAATAAAAAAATAAAATAAAATAAAATAAAATAAAATAAAATAAAATAAAATAAAATAAAATAAAATAAATCTACACATGGCCAAAGAGTTGCTCCAGCCATCAGCTCCTTCCTTGGGCAGATGTATCAGTCAGGTCAAATCCTTCCTGAGATTCCTGCGGAGCCTCTTTTTTGTTCCAACTTCCAGAGCAAATGTGAGAAGATTGTATGGATCCCATTTCAAGTCTGCTGCTTAAAAATGCCTTGCTTTTTAGGTTGGATGCGAAGCTTAGTAAGCTGTGTGTGCATGCATAACAGCCAAGTATGTTCACCAACTTCAATCAAATTTGACAGTGCATGCTAAAACTCTGAGTAACAGGGAAGTAGTGGCTAAGTCAGTCCCCAGCTAACACTTAGAAAGAGAGAAGGTGTGCTCCGGGATGGGCCCTGCTCCATCTGTCAATGAAACACACCATTGACCAAAGAGTTATACTTGCCAAAGGCTCTGGCATCAGATCCTTTCCCAACAACTCCTTTTCCTTCTATGCTTTAATTCCTGATTCTACCACAGGCACGAAATTTTCTACAGACATTAAATGGGACTTGTCTTCCTAAGACATAGACATACCATCCTTTTGATGCTTTGGGGCTCTTTAGAGGCATCACTAAATCTTCTTTAATAAGCTTAAATATTTGCATTGATGAGGTAAAGGTGAACATAAATGCAAACTTAGTATTTATCACAGTTGGTTCATGGATTTTATTTTTTAAATTCTCCCTTCTGTGAGAATGACATAAACTTAAGTTATTGGTAATAAATAGTCACTATTAATTCTTCTCTCCCAACACCCTCTATGCTCAAACTAGTTGCTCTTCCTTGAGTTCTCTCTCTCTTTTTTTTTTTTCCCCCTGTTTCCTAGCAAATTGTAGTTTTAGGTGAAGTATTTTATAATTCAGGCCAATTTTTGGAATTATTCAAGCATTTAATTTAAAGGAAGCATGTAATTACAGCAAAGTACTTCAGAAAACTTGCTGCCTTGGAGAACACTTGCTTCTGGGAACACATACACATCAACTTGGCACAGGCAGAGCTGGCACCCCAAAACAAAACCCGTGAGCTACCTTGCTTTGGGCTGCAGAAGTTCCTATGTTTAATTTAAATTTTTAACATTTAACTACCTCCCATCCCACACTCAGAATAGTTATAAAGGTAGGGATTTATATATTCTTTCTGCAGAAGAAAATTTTCAGCGGACAGGAATGGGGAAAGAAAGTTAAGGCTATGGTTTCTCTCATGGACCCAAGTTCACACATCCAGTCCACCCCATATTATCTACACTATTTAAATCCATTGTGCGTATCGTGTTTACAACTTGCTGAACTAAGTCTAAGCTCATGTATGAAAGGGTTCAATTATGTCTATGAAATAATGAGGCGATGTGTGCAGTGCAGGCTGGATGTGCTGTTTGGATCAGCTGCAGATAGGGGGCTGTACCCAAAGAACGGGCACAGAGACAGGTAATTACATACCTTATTGCGCTGCTGGTGCTGAGCCCAGCTCCGACAACAGCCGCTCGGAGCAGTAATAGCAGGTTACCTGGAGTTTTATTGCAAACTGAGCTGCTAGCTCTCTCTGTGCTTTATTCCAAGGCAAGAGCATTTCTTTGCATTTGATCACACAAAATTTCCTTCACGCATTTGTGCCAGGGTAGCGATTACACTCCAGAATGAAGGCTGCTGTTTGAGCCACAGGAAAACCATCATAAAATCACTTAACACCATTTAAGCCATATAGGACCAAACATCACTGCAGTGCTGCCAGTAAACCCGGGAGCTGCAGAAACCAGGCCATTTCAAGGGAGATTGTGTTTGAGGTGTTTGAGCAGACCAAGCTCAAAGCCAAAATGAAGTATGAAGATCTGCTGTTATTTTCTAGGTTGGGGAAAAAAAAAAAAAAAAAAAGCTGTAATAATTAGTTCAAGATAGCAAGATATGCGTATAGATTTGGGCCCTGACATTTCTCTGCTCATTTTGATTTAGGTGGTGACACGGGAAGGTTGAAACATGGTGGTGGTGCTGTTGGTCAGCTCCCAGAGTCATCTGGGAGGTGGCAAAAATCAGAAAATCCTGATTTCTGGAGAGGGAGAGGGATTCCTGATGGCCAGGGAGGCAGCATGGGGCTCACCCAGCCACAGATCTGGGATACAGTGGGGACGAGTTGCCCATTAGGGCTGTGTTTCCATCTGCCCTCCATGAAAACTCAACTCAATCAGCAGCCACTGTTTGCCATGGGGCACAGCAGAGCAGAGCAGCTCCCTAGCAGGTAGGAAAGGTAGAAAAGGGTTGTCCCTGCTATATAAGCAGTCCCCAGAGGAGTTGTAATAGTAGGCTATCACACAGTGAGGCTGGTGGGAGGGTGAGCAGAGCTCGTCAGTGAAGAGTGATTCACTGGGTAACTGTTTTAGAGAAGAACTTGCAGCACTAATCACAACTTCTCGGTTGCTAATGGCTTTGAAGAGTTAAATGAAGAGTGAAAATAGCTTCTCGCTCTTGAGTCCTCTGTGAGCACTTGTGAGGAAGTCAGCAATTAGGCAAATTAAGAACCTATAGAGAAATTTTCCTTTAACATCTCTAGTTGACTCTTAGCACTAGAATAATAAACTCAACCCTTCAGTAAATGAGCATGATTCTATTGCACCTCTTGCATATTAGGAACATCGCTTTCTCACAAATACTCTGTGGTTAAATTCAGAAGCCACAGAAAAGGAATAGGATTCATCCCTGGAGCAAAAAAGGGCTACTACTCCCCGTCTTCAGCTCTCTTCTTTGAGCATCCTGAGAGGTTAGACAAGGCCAAGATAAAGCTGTGAGCTGCCACTGCTGAAGCTAAAGGAGAGTTATGTGCTAAATATCTTGGATTAGTTCTCATCATCTGCAGTAGGAGGAAAGGGACCTGCCATGACAGGACCCCTGCAATTTGGTTTTGTGGACAGAAAACAGGTTAGTGAGAGCAGGATTTGCACACCAGCTGCCTTTACCTGATGTCAAAAATCTGCTCTAAACTAGTTTTGCATAAATATGCAAAATTATCTCTCAACATAATCCATTTTAAATCTTGAAGCAATAATGTATTTGATCAAAATGTTTATTTTTATCCTACTTCGAGTATAAACTGAGACATGTCATGCAGCTAACTCAATATCTACAAATGCCCTTTTATTCCAATAAAAGATGAATGGAAAAAAGTGGCCTCCTTATATTGCAACGGGTTTGTATTTCATTCCTTGTGTCTGCCCTTTTCCAAGCATATTCTCAAGTCTATCAGTTTCTTATTCTAACTGGTATATTGAGCTCATAATAAAAACCATACGCATTCTTATCAAGGAAAGCGGACAGCCTGAGGGCATTGGCATATTTCTAAGCTGCTTGAAGGGGATTCTGGAAAGTGAAGATCTCCATCAAAGTATAGATACAAGCAAATGGGAAATACATAGCTTCCTAAAGCACCAAAATACAAGTTTCCACAGCTGCTTGTATGACTTGCTACTTTCTCAGATCATTTGCTGCTTGTTTCAGAGGCTCACAAAATAATGTTTAAGTTACTCTCCCAGTCATGATACACCACTGAAACATCTCCATTGCCTCTCTTTCTCTAGCAAGACACCTGAATGAGACACCCCTGAAGACAAGCTGTTTAGAGACAGCAGATGAAGAACTCCAAGAAATCCTTCTAAATAACTCCTGACAGCTATGTTCAATAACCTCACATTTTATTATCTGGCTCATAGTATTATATGTCACAAATATTGAGGAAGTATTTCAGAACATTGGTCTTGCTTTACAAACTAAATTGTAAAGGTGAAAGAAAGTGGTGCCTGTAAATTTCTTTACTTCAAAATTATAGCATGCGCAAGCAAAACTGGGGACAGATTCTGCCACACTGAGTTCAGCTTGGTTTTTGGTTTTTAATTCTTGATTTTTGCAGATTCAGTTTCTCCTAGTTCCTTGCTGGCAGAGGGGCATTCATCCTTGCACCAAGGCTAAGCCCATGTAGCTCCAGGAAAGGCAAAGGCTGTAACTGTTTCTGCGCCATCACCCTACACATCCACGCCAAGCTGGCTGGTGGCTGCAAAATTTGCTGAAGGATTGACTGATCGCCTGAAGAATCAGAGCAAATTCTGGAGAATCAAATCATTTCAAGAAATCTTTTTGTTAATTGAACTCTGTTCCACTATCTGCCAGTTCATCTCACGTCTACTTTGTGGCAGTTATCTTCGTTATTATCTCTGTGTTCACCACGTAGTGAAATACGACTTTCTTTCATGAAATGGTCATTACTGAGCAAGAAAGACTCCATCTAAATTTTCTAACCTATTTCTCAGCCCCTGTCATTAGTCTGGCTCTGCTGATGTTTAGCAATTTCTTGTATGAATGCACCCTTCCACCCAAATTATTTTCTAGACTTTTTTCCTCCAGCATTCAGCCCTGGATTCAAAGCTGGGTGTGCAGTTTTTCTATTTTAGGCACTGACAGAAAGTCTTGTACTGCACTGAAAGAGAACTGATTTTGGGTTCAAAATCCATACATGGTCTTTGTGAGCAAAAGTGAAACAATGCAGTCTGAATTCCTGTATGTATGAACTGGGAATATGCCTTGCTTGTACATGTATAGGCTGTCTCACTGTAACAACCTCTCAAAATTTCCCCAGTTATAACCATATTGCCCTGCTTTGCTCCCCGTAAAAAACTCACTCGGTCTGATAAGGTGTCCATATTTCCATGTGTTTAAAGAAATAGAAGGACAGTAATTAATTGTTGTTAACAAAGAACATCTTAGGATGAAAAATCGGTGCACGCATTTCCTTTTCCTTCCTCCCAAAGTAAACCTGAATACTGTATTACACCGAATCCATCCCTGTGGCTTTTCAGGACTGTGCAAGGGCTAGATAAGGCGCCTCTTCTAGATGTCGTGAAGTCTGAGCCTGAAATAAGCTGTTCTTTTAAAAGTTCTTTGCACTGGTGAAGGGGTCCTTATTTCAACACAAGAGGTGGATTATCTTCTTTAAAAGTTATTCAGGAAAAATATCTTGCACTGCATTTTCTTTGTTGTATTCCTGGAGTCCTCCACGAAAGAAACCTTCCCTTGTTTCAAGCTATAGCAGTACTAGATCAATTTTGGCAAAGATACCGTAGAATCACCTGTTTGTTTCTCTATTAGGATTTGTCAAAATTTGCCCTAGGAGCCAGAACAGTTTGTTTGTGATTTATGAGAAAGTTAAGAAAAATTGCTGTTGTCCAGAGAGTTCCTGTGCTCAGTAAACACCTTGCCAAATCAACCAAAGTTTTATTTCATACAAGCTGTTTTGTTGTTGTTTCTGTTTTCCAGACTGTTTCTGTACCTGTAGTTCCCCAAAAAGCTCTGATCAGATTTTCAAAAACTCTCAGGCAGTGAATGCAGCCACAGTCAAGCCCCAGTATCACACTGAAAGGCACTGAATGAGCTCCCTGTCTAATTCAGGCTGAACTGATTAACCTTCCTGACCATTTGTTTGTCAGTTTTTGGTGGTTTTTTTTTTTTTTTTTTTCAGTTACCTGCCTGCCTCCTCTGGCTGTTCTCATTCAGTTTAGCTTAGAGCAACCACAGGGTTGCTCTACATTATGGTCTGGGCTGTTACCTAACCCTGGGAACCCTTTCCCTTGGGGTGGCTGCACCATCCATCAAGCCGTAACAGAAGAAGAAAATCCCTCTGCAGGGACCCCCTGCCCACCCCAACCGGGTTAAAATATTTTTGCTGTCTCTAGGCCAAGATCCTCTAAACGAAAAATCATCCATGTAAGTCTGGCCATGAGGAGGAAGAGAAGCAGCAGCAAAGCGTGAGCTGTGCTTAGGGGTGAGGTTGCACTTTGGGGATGCTGCGCTGCACCCATGCTCACAGGGCTGTGAGCTGGTGCCCCTGCAGATCTGCTTCGATCTGTGGACAGCTCAGCAAGTGCATTAGGGGTGAAATGTCCCCAGGTGAGTCCACAGAGAAATGTTCCTGGCAGTTCACTATGTGAACAAACCCTTCCTCTTAGGTTTGCATTCCCCATCAGGTCCTGCAGCAGTGTTACAGAGGAAGCAGCAGGACAGAAATGTGACTTTTCTGTGCCCAGGCAGCTGCATGATGCCATCGCCTGTAATGCCAGGAATGGAGTTCAGGGAATAAATGTCCTCTGCAGCCTCTCGTTCCTTTTCCTGGTAATAACCGGGAGGGACCTTCTCATTGCTCAGGGAGGCTGCAGACCAGCACCGACATCCTCTCCTGCCTCCTCTCCTCGCACAGCAAGAGGGACACTAGCACTGGCTCGGAAGGAGCCCAGACTCAGGCAAAACCAGCATGCTGTAAAAAATGGGAGGATGTGGGCTCTTACAGGGAAGAATAGCAGGAACGAGCCAGATTGCACAGCACAAATAAGACACATTTACAGCAGGTCACAGTGTGCTTTGGAAGGCACAAAGTGCCAAATTTTTGTGCCTGCTGAAGTGGCACAGAGTGACTTGAAAGCAGCGTAATGTGTCCCAGGAAAATTTCCACTGGGAACTTTCAGAAGCCAGTCCTGGGGTGATCAGGGCCTGCCCCTCTGCTCCCCTCAGGAAGAAGCTGCAGGCCGCCATGAGGCCTCCCCTCAGCCTGCTCTGCTCTGGGCTGAACAAACCAAGGGCCCTCAGCCACTCCTCATATACCTTGCCCTCCAGACCCTTCACCATCCTTGTAGCCCTCCTTAGGATCCTTAACAATAGCCATCTGCCTTCAATTATTATGGGGTGTCAGAAAACAAGGTCACACTTCCTGAAAAACTTCGGCATGGCGTGTGGGCCGGGGGCCTGAGCGAGGGGCTGCAAGCAGCAGCAAGCACTGCGCCCCGTGGAGCAGATCTTTTGGAAATGGAGCCGCTGCCCCCCAGAAAACCAGGGCTGGGACAGTGGATGGCATCTCTGATAACCGAGAAACAGGGGAACTGCCCTGCCCTGTGGATACCAGCGCCATGCTCAGGCCTCAGGGGCTGCGGTGGAGGCCCCTGGCTGCAGCAAACACAAACTCTGTCTCTTTGTGTTATATTTGTTCCTGGGGTAAAACGGGATTTTTGGAGGGAAAGCCAGTGTGGCAGTGTGTGAGCATGTCTGCCCATATGTTGAGCACTTAAATTGTATATGAAGATGAAGTGCATTTATTGCCACAAGGAATCTGGTCTGGGCTTGTTGCAGTAACAACTCAGGGGACCCAAAATATGCTTTTATCTCTGAACTAAAGCGGTTGGTATCTCCTGTGTGTGTCCAGATGACATATCTGGCTCTGTCTGAAACAAATATTACGATGTCTATCTGCCAGTGCATCTGTTAATTTTAAAGGAGCTTTGCCAAAGTAGAGGGATGAATGCGAACATCCAGCACACAGAAGATAAGACCTGTACAAGGTAACTGGACACCTCATTTCCCAGGCTGTCCAGTCCCAGAGACTGACCCTTCTTCCGAGTAATTCTCTGGCCAACATCATCATACTCATCCCAGTGTGTTCTATTTTTCCAGTTTCCTATTTTCTTTTAAATCTGCCCAGGGACACAATGCTGGGATGTGTGATTATTGCTCTGTTCTGAGCATAGTCTGTCCTTTTGCCGACCCACACATCACTGTGCTCACACTGAGAAGTCTCAGCAGGTTCCTCTGCTACAAAAATCAGAAGCA
Source organism: Anser cygnoides (assembly GCF_040182565.1). NCBI lineage: Eukaryota > Metazoa > Chordata > Aves > Anseriformes > Anatidae > Anser > Anser cygnoides. Next base: position 3,279,019 of record NC_089888.1, on the reverse strand, counting down.
ATAAATATCCCGTGTATCAACTGCTTTGATTTAAAATACTCTCCTGAAATCAGTTCAGCCAAACACACTAAATAACATGCAGCAGTTGGGAATCTTTTATTGCTCATCCAAACTAGCAATGCTTTATTTTGCAATATGTTGAGTTTAGGAAGGGATGCACTCCCATGCCTATAAGTAATGATGCATTCAATATTGTCATCAACAAAGCTGATATATGTCCATTTTTCTATCACCCCTTTCTCCCTCACTTTCTTGTTTTTTCAAGTGCAGCATCCTTGAAACAGCCTTGTGATCCCCAGGATTTTACCTTCCTAACCCACCTTACACGCTCCTGGCTTCTAGGGATGTTTGAAGAAGGGAGTACCTGTCCCAGTGAGTCCTCTGGGATCTGCTTTTAAAGGCTTGAATCAGCCCAGCACTATTTGACACAGGAACCTGCTCTAACAGGTATTTAGGACTGGGACCTGGGACCTCAGCAAGGGAAGGGGCTGATGCTGTCTTTTAGCACCTGCTTCTCGCAGAGCTTTCTGTCTGCTGCTTTCTGTGTCCTTCAGAAAAATCCCACCTGGAGAAATCAGACTGCAATAGGGTTAATGTGAAAAATTCCTAGGGGTCCCCAGTTGTAACAGGAAAAGCAAAGAAGAAAAACACTTGGGTCAACATAAAAGGGAGTGAGGCAACCTGTGGGCCTCATATCCTGGGCACTGTGGGACCTTCAGCTCAAAGTCCAGGAAGTTTTAATAGACAAGGTCTTTGGGTGACATTTTCCTGCAAGATTTTAAGTAAATGCCTTGCTGTAACATTTGAGATCAGGCTCCCGTTGGTTTCCACGATACTTTTCCTTTTTAAGCCACAGACACACACATACAAAATATATTAAAACGAGCCCAGCTTAGCTAAAAGGTCGGCTAGTTCAGAAACAAACAGCGGGGATTTAGGTTGGAGGCTTTGGTGCACAAGGAGAGGGCGATGCGCCTCCGGCTCTGCTTTTGCTTGAAGGAGAATACCGACGAAATCCTTGCAGGGAGCAGAGGTGAAGTTGTGAAGAGAGTTTTGGCATTCATTTCAATATCCCACACAGGGAAGGGAGTGCACATATCCCTCAGACCACACACGAGCGATGGGGAGACTAAAGGTGTGTTGGGAAGATGTTTTCCACGGAGAGGCAGGAACAGAGCTGGCGTCTTCCTTTGACACAGCAACACCTCTGCCTGGACAGAAGGTAGAACAAAAACTTTCTGAAAAGACAGGGGAGAGGCTTACCCCTTTCCATCTGGAGATAGACCAAGACTTTCTTTTATTTTCTTCTTTACAAAGTGACCCACACTTCTGCATGGGGAACGGCAGGGTTGCATTTCAGAAGTCAGACTCTGGGAAGCCAGCAAACTCCATCTCAGCTGGGATAAGCTGGTGGTAAATTTGCCAACACTGGTTTATGTTTGAGAACCACATCATGATTTCACATGTAGTCATGCGGCCATGCCCTCAGATGGCCTCTACCAGAGGTACAAGCTAACTAGTTGTGGTGAGAGAGGAGCAATGTCTTGGTATCCTCATCTGCTAGGGACGCCTGAAAAAGAGCCAGCCTAGCCCTGTCTCTCTGACCCCAGACACCCAGTGTGCTGCAAGGCACCTGTAACCACAGGGCACCTTCAGCAGCCATGAGACTGGTCTTGGGATCTTGTATGAATGAGTGTCTTTTATGTCTTTTATCCCAGGGCATGAGATAAACCCAGATCTACAAGAAAAAAGAACAGAGCAGATGTACATGCCCATGCTAGTGGGAATGCTTCATGTGTGGCTGAGCCAGACTTGCCAAGGAATTAATAGGATGTATTAAATTAATTAACTCCCAGAAACATCCTGCTGAAGCCTTTACTGATCAGAGCCATCAGCCTGTTCGTTAGGTGGCAGGTACCCTTCCAACGTGCTTTTAAGAAAGGAGAGATTTGGCAACAGACACAAACTGTACCAGCCTGGTAAAGCATTGACTGTAAATCAACAGCTGCATTGATTCCAGGTATCTAATATTTCAGAGCGTAATTAGGATTTTCTTTTAATCATATTGCTTGATATTGCCTGCCAGCACTTGGCGTGGAGGAGGTGGTTCACTGAGCACCCGGGGACAGCTGCTGGGACAGAGCAAGGAGATGTAATCTCCTCCTCGTAAGCAGCATTGCCTGCATTGTCTGCGTGCAGCAACATGAGGCAACAGGATCCAAAACAGAGCATTTCTACAGACAGCTATTGATATAAACGTGCACACACACACTGTAAAATTAGGCCAGCAGATGGGTAGCTTGTTTGTGGGGATAGCAATTGCTTTCCACAAGGCCAAAATGAAGTTACAGGGCCAGGAAGGGACAATAACTCTTCGTGATAGACAAGGATCCCAAAGGAACTCTCTCGCTGCCTCTAGGGGAGAAGTGCTTTAGCACGGGAGCGTGGGTTTGGGCTTGGATCACAGGGCCAGGAGCTCCCCCCAGCTGGGGGGTCCAGCAATAGGGATGCTGGGCACACGCCCCAGCTGCAGCTCTCCTTCAGACAGAGTCGGTGAGCACAGCCCACCACGTTTCGTGTCCCACTTTCCTTCTTCGGGATATTCTTGATCCATCCCCAGAACCCGTCCAAGGACCAGGACCAAGGGGTGAGAGCAGCTGGGAACACCAGCCCTGGCAAACTGCTCTCTGCTAACAGACATTTCATAACAGAGGCTTTTAAATGAAAGGAACATTGGTGTTAAGAGATTATTAGTCATTCTTTAAACCAGTGTGGGATGAGAGCTAGAAAACATCTCTCTCTGTCTTTGTATGACTACATATGACTAAATAAATCTGGTTTTGGTCAGCCTTCCATGGTGACCCTGTCAGCCAGATTTAGGAAGAGGAAAGTTTGGAGGAATATTGGCTCCTGGTGGATGGCTGTGTAAAGTCCACTATGTTCACGCAGCGATTATTTGATCGACTGCAGGTTTAGAGACCTTCTTGCATCAAATGGATAAGCAGTCTACAGGACCTCGGTGCACTTGGAGCCCACTGGTGTTTGGGAACCCAGCATCTGTCCATGAATACATGGGAGAAACTATGGGTTGTCTTTGACCAAATCAAGGATTCCCTGGATGGGATTTTCCTAGGTAGCCTCTGTGCAGTAGTAAAGAGATTTATGATGGAGACAGCTGAGTGAGCAGCTCGCTGGGGTGTTACAGGGAGCGGCCAGCTCAGCAGCCCCCAGCAGACCACTCAGCCATGCCCATCCTGGGGGCCCTTTGGTGGGGAGGATCCCCCTTTGACCCTCAGCATCTCCGTAGCATCACTGCAGACCCTTCCCCTGCAACAGGACAGTTCAGAGACCACACATCCCACATCTGAGGATGGGAAATCTGATGGGATCTGATAAGGGAAAAGTCATGGGGGGGGGGGGGCAAAGCAAAGCAGCTTGCTGCTGTCGTTGTGCTATGCGTCTGAGAAGTCCCAGGGCAGAGGGAGATATTTGTAGGGGTTTATTTTTTCCCTCTTTTAAATGCATTTCTCCTAGCAGCAGCAGCAGGGTGTGTGTTTGGGGGGGGGGGGGGTATTTGGGGGGCTAGTAGTGGGGAAGTCCAAGGGGGGATGGAGCATCCCTCGTGCCTCTCATCTCCCAAGGGACACGAAGAGGGGATGTTAGCAGTGCCGGGACCCCTCTAGAGCCCCCTGCCAGCCCTCAGCTTGCAGCCCCGCCTGTGCCTGGCTTTGCACGGGATGGAGGAGAGGGGATACACGAGGGAGTGGAGGGGGGGGGGGGGGGTCCTTTGGGGCTGGGGCTGCAAAACCCTCGGCGGCGGCGGGGCTGGGGAGGAGGGAGCCGAGCGGAGGGGACGGCCCCGGGCCGGGGGGGAGGCAGCTGCAGCGCGGGGGGGGGGGGGGGGGGGGCGCTGAGCCTCCCGGCGGGGCTGTGCGTGTGCATGTGTGCGTGTGCATGTGTGCGTGTGCGTGTGCAGGGAGGCTCCTGCCCTGCCAGGGCACATCTGGGCGCCGGGGAGCTGCGGGGAGGAGGAGAGCTCCGGAGCTGCGGGGCTGCGCGCAGCCGGGCGGCCAGGGGAGGATGCTGTGGTGGTAGGGGAGGGGGACCGGGGGTTGGGGGGTAGGGGGGGGGACGGGACAAGAAGGGGAGGGGGTGAGTGCGTGTCCCCCGCTGCCACACACACACACACACACACCCGGGCACACGCACACACGCGCGGCAGCCCGGGAGGGGCAGGCGCCTCCTCCCCGCAGCCTTAAAACCGGCCAAGTCCCCCCCGGCGGGGAGCAGCGGCGGCTCCCGGCGAGCCGCAGCCCCCGACGGGGCGACCCGGCCCCGGGATGCACCCCAACGGTTCTGCCCCCGGCGGCCCCCCCGGCCCGCAGCCCAGCGCCTTTACCAACGCCTCCAACCGCTCCGACCCGCTGCTCCCCAAAGGGCCCGACGAGGAGGACCTGGACGTCAACACCGACATCTACTCCAAAGTCATGGTGACCGTCATCTACCTGGCCCTCTTCTTGGTGGGCACCGTGGGCAACTCCATCACGGCGTACACGCTGGTGCGCAAGAAGTCGCTGCAGAACCTGCAGAGCACCGTGCACTACCACCTGGCCAGCCTCGCCTTCTCCGACCTCCTCATCTTCCTCCTCTGCATGCCCATCGAGCTCTACAACTTCATCTGGGTCCACCACCCCTGGGCTTTTGGGGGGGCCGTCTGCAAGGGCTACTATTTCCTGCGGGACGCCTGCACCTACGCCACGGCGCTCAACATCGCCAGCCTCAGCGTGGAGCGCTACATGGCCATCTGCCACCCCTTCAAAGCCAAGAGCATCATGTCCCGCAGCCGCACCAAGAAGTTCATCAGCTGCATCTGGATCGCCTCCTTCCTCCTCGCCATCCCCATGATCTTCACCATGGGGGAGATCTACTTCAAGAACCAAGATCCGGACTCCCTCGTCTGCACCGCCATCGTGGACACCTCCACGCTGAAGACGGTCATCCAGGTGAGGAGCCAGGCGGCCGGGGATCCTGAGCGGTTGGGGTCGGGCAGCCGCCTCCTTCCCCAGGCTCTGATAGCCCAAACTTGGCAGAGCCAGGAGGGGAACGGGGAGCTGGGACCGGGGGGAGCCGGCTTGGGTAGGGGGGACCCTGGCAGCCCTGATGGGACAGCCTGGCTTGGGGTGGCAGCAGGGGCTGGGGGCTCAGGGGGCAGCTCTGCTCGCTGTGAGCCTGCACAGGGGTTAATCCTGCACTAGGATAAATCCCACATGGGGTTGAAACCAACCCGAGCCAGTGCAACCCCCCCCCCCAGAGCAGCTGTCCCAGTACAGGCAGTGTGTGGAGCCCACCCGGTCCTGGAGCAGGACCCCCCTGTGCCGCACACCCAGGGGTACCCCGGTCCCCGCTCCGCCGTGGGGCCACTGCCCCAGGAGCAGCGCAGCAGGAGCGCTCGGGGGCTCCCCAAACTTGGCAGCTCATCGCCAGAAAAATGCACAGATCTCCCCCCCCCCCCCCAGCATCGCCTCAAGCTCCTCTCCTCCGGCTGGAAAGGGGCCAGCAGGAGCAGGGGAAATAAAACCGCCTCTCCTCCCCCTCCCAGCTCCTTGGGTTGATCCACAGCTCCATTCCTCTGCGTAGCACCAGACCCCGATGTCAGAAAGTTTTGGGTGCAAGCATAGGCTTCGGAAAGAAACGGCATCTTCAAAGCCAGCAGCTGGTGTTTTGGCTGTTTCAGGGAAATCCATAGCTGGTTTAGCTAGCAGACCCCTTCCCGAGTTCAGGAAGGCTTTGCTGGTCTCCACGCACTGCTAAATCGAACACTCCCAGGCGTGGAAAGGATTTCAGCGTCAACACTTGCAGCGCTCCGGTGCTCTGAGGGCTCGAAGCATTTGTTCACTGGAGCATTAGGCTTGAAAAATGTAAGAGGAGTGGAAGGAGAGGCGGAAAGAGCAAGACGCCGATCTCCATAGCTCCTTTGCTGCCAGGCTTACATGTGATAGCTCCTCAATCTTTTATTTGGAACATGAATATTAGGTGGGTTTAATCAGTAGCCAATTAGAGTTTAAAACTGCAAGTGTACTAACGCCTTTGAAATGTTCCTGCAGCCAAAGGGAGGGAACGTAAATGGAAACAAATCAGAATCCTTTCTCCTGCTAAAAGGGGGGCGAGGGTACAAGCGGGTAGGTTTAAGCCCGGAGCCGTTAGATGTTTAAGCATGTCTCTCCAAGTTTCCCACCACTGCCCCCATAACCAAAAGCACTGAATTCCCTCTGAATGTTGTCCTGGTACCTAACTTTCACCTTGAGATCCTGGAGGCTGTATTTCTCCTGTACATGCTCTGTAGTTTTTGCCAGTGGCAGCCCAGCGTGCCTAACCCAAATTCTCTATTCTCTGAGGAGACGTGAGCCATCTGATTTGCGAACAATGTGGTTGAAATGCATTATTTCCACTCATCTCCCTTTTAGGATTAAACTCCTGCTCTGTGTTAACATGATAGGGCTAAAGAGAGCGGATTATTTCCTAGCTACGTCTTCGGAGATTACAGTTTAAACAATTCTCAACACATTTTACAGTCTTGCTATTGTTCAGGATCTACCTTGTCCTGCTGCCCAAGTAAGAAGTAGGCAGACGTGAATGAATAACACGTGAACTTTGCCTGTGGGCTTTTCCTTGTGTGTTTTATTTTAAGTTCACTTGTGATTTAATTTAAAAGTAAAAAGAAGGAGGCGATTACTGGGGGGAGCTATGGGGAGGTGGACACCATACCTTTCCTTCTCAGGGTATCTGGTTAGAAACGTGGCTTTGCTTATTGGGAAGCTTATTTAAGGGCTTGGGCTCGTTCCCCCAAGCTCTGAAGGAGCACACGCACAGTGTGAAGCAGGGCCCGGGCCGGGGAGGGCTCCGGAGTGAATAAGCAAAGCAGCTGCAAGTCAGGTCTGAAGGGCATTAATGGAAACCATCGCACAGCGTGTGGTCGGGCATTCTCACCTCGTACGCCATGCAGAGGTTTAAAAAAAAAGACAAATAATGGAAGACCTGTGAGAAAGGGCAGTGGTGATGCGGGAGAGTGGTGCGCAAAGGTCCTGCAGCTTGGAAGTCGGAGCCCTTGACTTTTGCAGAGGATTGAAGCTGCTTTAGAGCAGGTCTCTGCATCTCTTTGCGTTCATTTTCTGTCCTTAATTAAGCGGAGCAGTGATACACTTGCTCAAGCTGGCAAATCTCTGGTAATAAATCACTCAACATATTTCACTCTTCCTGTTTGGCATACTGTCTAAAGCAAATCGGGATGTTTTTGGAAACCATCAGTTCTCCGAGAGGTTTTATTTGGTGACTGACTGCAAGCCAGTCCCCGAACAGAGCAAATGTAGCCATTTATAGACTCGGAGCCCACTCAGAGCTCGGATAAGCCCAGGAGAACGCTCCTCCCTGGACTGGAACAGCCTTCCCAGGATGAACATTTGAGGGTATTAATTTAAGTCTCTCTTTGAAAAGATTCCTCGCTATTGGCTTTGAATCTTTAGGTTTTAAAGGACGATCCCAAGGAAAGCTAGACTGTGCGGACAATTAGGTTCCTTTACAGTAAGAAAAAGAAGAGTAACTATTCAAACAACACTTGGCATATTAGATTTTTGCTCGTATGACTTAACTTGTACCACTAAAACTGCACAGCACCTGGAAGAAGCTATTACTGGTATTGTTTCAGTAATTACAGACCGCCCGGCGAAGCACACCCTGGTGAGCAGGCAGAGCACCGCGTACGACGTGCTGCGGCTGTCACCACGCCGAGCTGAGCCACGGGCACAGCCGGGCACCCAACAGCCCACCTCCGATAGCAAATTCTTTACGACAGCTCCGTGCCCCGGCTTTGGTTATCACCATCCTTGCAGCATCCTAAATCAGGCTGCGAAAACCTGGTTTGTTCTGTGCTCCCCAGCACCAAGCCTGCCTGTTCCTTCTCTTCGTTAGGGATTCTGCTTTGAATACTGGCATCGCTTTGGGGTATGGTGGCAGGAATAAGTCCATTATAGCTACATCATTTAGGTCTAGTTAACGCTTTAACTGGCAGACGTCCCCTCACGCACGCTGCAGCCAATTTTATGGTGTTTTTTTTCTTCCACACAAATTAAGCACTTCTCAAAGCCATTTCCATACAAGTAAATTAATGTTTTCATGCCACTTCAACTGGAGGAGGCTGTAAAAGCTACTCGTTGTGGCAGCACCAGACAAAAGAGTTCCAGGACGGAAGGAGATTGGTGCCCCGTTCCTTTGTGGGTCAGTATCTGTGGTTTCGGCTGTTGTGGTTTTGCTCTTGGCTCTGGGGAAGCTCCTCGGAGCAGGGGACGGCTGAGTGACTGCCCCACACGCTGCTAGCACCATGCACTCTCTGTCCTGTCTTTTAAAGAGGTCTTAATTTGAATGGCCAGAGAGTTGTGCAAATACCATTTTCCTTTAGTGCTTCTTACTGTCTTACCTTGACAGCTCTTCTCCAGAGAGGTCCTCAGCAGACCTGGGGAAACCGAGGAAGTTTAAAGAAGTACCCGCGATCCTGGTGCAGCTCCCAGCACCCAGCACAGAGTCAGGCAATTCCTTGACCTAAAATCTCAGGATTTTAATGAATCCTGGACTGGTTATAGAGGCAGTGGAGACAGGGTGCGGGCAGCTCCCTGCCAGCCCCTAACTCAATTCCCATCAGAGCTGTACCGTCCCGCAGCGTGGCCCAGCCTGGGCTCGGGTGGCATTGCTGCAGAACGTCCCCTAGACCACGGCAGGGCCATTTGCAACCTTTTGGTCTCAGCAGGGAAGTGCTTCCTCCTTCCTTTCAGAAGGCTCGCTGTTTACGGGACCTGGGCAGCGTGTCTGACACATGCTGGTGCTTTGTTGGCACGGCCAGCTGGTGTGAACCCGCTTATTAAAACACGTGGCAGCAGCCTCCACAAACCGTCACAGCTCCATCGGCTCCAGGTTGCTTGGTCCATAGGGCAACTTCTGGGAAAGCTCCCTGGGAGCTCCTGTGGCCCTCCTCACCGGTTTCGGTGGGCAGCTACTTCGACGCGGTTCTGCTCTGCATCAGCCCACCCTGCAGCTCCCCTCTTTGTTATGTTTGATGGAGCCTGCTCCCAGTTCTGCTGAGTTGTAGAGTAAATACTACCGCGCACGAAACAAGCGCCTGCCCAGGGAGGTCCTCTGCTTTCTTTCTTTCTTCTTGCGATGCCTTTGAAGGAGTGTGCCGATGGGCCTCAGACCTGGAGGGGATGGGACGGAAGGACAGGGCGCTGGAGCTGGGGGACGTGAGGTGCCCCAGACCTGTTCCCATGCTGTGACCTGTGCCTTGGCCGCCCGGAGTAGCCCCTTCTGGGAGCAGCTGCTGCCTGGCATGGATGCTTTGCTGACTCCACACGCACTTCCAAGGACATCTATTCAACTCCCATTACCTGAGAGGCCCAGAAAGTTTTTAATCTTGTGCACGGTGTCACAAACCCCTCCGTATGCCTTCGTGCAGTGAGGAGCACCCTTGGGACGCACGGGGAGCCCCCTGCCCCATGGGCGGTGTGGGCAGTGGGGCTGTGCCCACCACGTCCTGCATCCCCACAGGACACCCAGCGGGGCCGTGCGGGTAAATCTGGCAGGGCTCTCGCCGTAATACGTGAAAAACAGCCGCGCATAAAACCCAAGGGCTGAGCTCTCCCCGCGTTTGCTTGCGCGTCGTATCCAGGATTAGCCGATGGCCTCAGCTCAGGAATGCTGCGTTTATACCAGCGCTCGCTGCAGGAGCTGAAGTCGGCCTCTTTTCCTTAAGTCACAGCCAAAGTCCTGCTACGGCTTTTAATAACAGAACTGTTTTCAGTCACTCGCTACAGCTCCACACAGTGATAACCCCCCCCCAACTTGAGCCTGGCTGGCAGAACTATTTTGGCCACAGAGAACCCACGAAGGGTCTTTGCCCACTGGGCAAGCCCCCCCGGGTGCCGTTAGCCCCCGCGGAGGAAGCAGCGTGGGTTGGCACCTCGGTGGCAGGGCTGTGTCCGATGCCAGGTGTCCCATCAGGGCACGGTGCTCCTGTGGGTGCCGCCAGATAGACGAGAAAATGAAGGTGCTGGCGCTGGAGAGTGTCTGGATCCATCCCTGCAGTGGTGGAAAGATACCTGCCCCAGGGTGATGCCTGTCCGTGGCGGTTTGAGCATCCCTGAGGGGCTGCCTCTTCCCACAGGCTGCCCAGGGACCCAGGGGCTTTAATTCAGTCCGACTAATCCCCGGCCCTTTACACGATGGTCCGTCTTACAGCTAGATCTGAATTAAATAAGCTCCTGTGTTCGTTGCTTTACATAACCACTTGGCCTGCTGCGTTTTGCCAGTTCTTACATAATTTCTTCTTCTTTTTTTTTTTTTTTATTCACTTGATTTCTTTTTTCCTCCTCCCCCCCCCCCCCCCTTCCTGAGATGTCAGCTGGAGGGAATAAAAAGTGAGGAAATGTGGCCCATCAATTTAGCTTTTAGGTTTCCTCTTAACAGCAGTTTGTAAAGGCAGCAGAGATGAAGGTAATCTGGTGGTTCCTCTTCCCAGAGAAGGAAAAAAAAAAAAAAAAAAAAAAACCTCCAGCTGCCTTTAATCTTCTTCCAAATCATTTAAAACAGCTATTTAATTGTCTTCTCCCTCCTTCCTCCCTCCTTCCCCTTGAAGGCTTGCACTCTCAGCTCTGTGCCGCATCTGCTGGAGGCTCGCAGATGGCACTCTCGCTCTCTGATGTTTAGAAATGCTTCTGCGTCCTGCCCAAGGCACCCGTGATGGCAACGTCCTGCTACGGGACCCCCAGGTGGGTGCAGAGCTGGGTCTGGGCATCGGGGCTGCCGCCGTCACCTTTCCCAGCTGTGAGGCTGCTGAGGGCTGTGGCAGGATGGGTGCTGCTGTGCAGGGGGATGGCAGTGATGAGATGGGGGTTTGGTGGCCGTCCAGCCCTAAATCAGGTATGGTGAGATGGTGATACCGACAGCCCCAGTGCTGACATCCCTCTTTACCTTTGCTCTAAGCGGGTGAAGCTTGGGTATTACACCCCTGATCCAGCTGGTTGCTCTCCGGTATCAGCCACTCACCCCACGTGAAGCTGGAGGTGCTTCCAGCACCCATCTTCCCGCATCTCCGTACCCCGTGTCCCTCTCACAGCTTGGGCTGGCATGGCAGAGGAAAAGCAGATTACAAATTCTCACCTTTCCCAGCCTTTTTGCTGCCTTCGCACCAGTTGAACACCCTGTTGTCCCTTTTCTGGTGTGACCATCCAAGGCCAGCCCTGCCTTGGCTGCTGCTGCTGCCCCTGCAGGGACACATCCGAGCCGAGGGTCTCGCGCAGAGCTGCCCCCGCTCTTTGCCTCCTGTAGCTGCTGTTTCTTCAATCCCATTTCAAAGCATTGTAGGTGTGGGATTATAAAATAAGCTGATGATAAATCAGTCAAGCTGATGAGTTATTCAGGAAACAAGGGCTTGGAGATGGTTCAGGCAAGGTGGTAGTGATGTGGTGCTGACCATCTCTGGGGAGCAGAAGTTTTTGAGCTACTGTTTTCCAGTGTTTTCCTGCATTCACAGTATCTGTTGTTAAATCTGCTGTGGATGGGAGGGAAATAGCAGGGAGAGACTTTCATATCCCTGTACTCAAACACCTGCCAGGCACGTGTGTGCATGTCCATCCTCCTCCCTCTCTGGTCCACCAGGAACCTGCCCGTATTTTGATATTTCTCAGCGCAGAAAGTGTGCTGCTGGGCTTGGCCCCATGGGGGCTCCTTTTCTCCCAGGGAAAAAAAAAAATAGAGTGAACAAAGTCTCTTTAACAGAACTTTTGACTAAGAAAGTTCAGTGAGGTTTCTTTGAAACTTTTAATTTCTCAGGGACTAGAGATGATTGTCAGCTGAAGACAGCAGTCACAGAGATGAGATTTTCCTAGTGGAAAAAAAAAGTCTTTCTTATCTGAAAGGAAAGAAAACTCTCTCTTTTATGAAAAGTGCTCATGAAAAATCTAGAAGCACCTCTAGAGACGTGCCCCAGGCTCGGTGCTGGGGCTGGTGGTAGCGGTGCTGGTGCTGGCTCCAGCAGAGCCACCCCTCGCCCCTGTGCCCGCCGGCTCCTCGCCCACAGTTTGCACCCAGCCTGCGGATTTACATCTCCCCAGATGCTGCACCCGGTGCTGTAAATCTCCCTTTATAAAACCTTCCAGTTGTCCCTTTGCCAAGTGCGTTTCTAAATATATAGAAGACAGCCCAGACAGGGCTGGGAATATCATCTGATTTCAGCACCGTGCTCCCTTCTCTTTGCAAATGCCCGCTGGTGCTTCCTGCCAACTACTACTCCCTCTAGATAATAAAGAATAAATTTAGGGTTGCTGCTGCTAGAGCCAGCATGCGCTCTTGAAGCAAATGCTTTACCTTGCTTCGAGAGAAGCATTCCCCCTTCAGGGAGCTCCTCCATCGCAGTCTGCGCTGAAAGGAAGGAGATGAGCAAGCACTGTATATGGTGTGCTGCCCAGGAGAGCCCAGGGATCCTGGAAGCTCTTTGGGGGCCTTTGCTTCCACGAACTGGGGCAGCTCCACTTTAATCCTTCCCTGCCTTCCCCCTTGATGAAAAACACCAGGAGAGATCACGCTTCAGATGCTGCCAACACCCTGCCTCCTGCAGGTACGGGAGGACACCAGGTGTGGTTGGATTTACCACGTCCTGGAGCACTCCCCTGGCTTTTGGAGCCGGCAGGAGGGTTGCCTTTGCAAAAGGGTGAAGCCTGGCTGTCTTCTCTGCTAGATACCACCTTAGATAGCTGAAGGGTGGAGCTCTGCTTTCTGAGCAGGGGCTCCAGGAGAAACTCGCAGCCCATGTTCCCATGTTTCTGCCCTGCAATGAATCTTTGGTTGCCTTCCCAGCCCGGGCTGATGGGTCTTCTCCTGCCCTTGCAGGCTGAGCTGAGTAACTGTGGTCTCAGTACTTGGTAGGACTGCTCCCTTGGAGAACTTGTTTAATGAGTCCATAAGTACTTGAGCATGTTCAATACCAATTTAATATTAAATTGCATTTCACTGCTATTCTGTGAATTTTTCAAAACCACCTTATAAAAATGAAATGCACGCAGCCACTGGGAAAGTTTAGCTCGTTGCTTGCGTCATCCTATTGATTGCTCCTTCCATTTTATCCTTAAGGGGACAATTTATACATTTAATTTACTCTTTTCATTCAAAAGAGAAACTCATAGGAATGGCTTTCCCTCCCCAAAGCCCACAATTATTTTTTTTTAACCACTGTCAGTTATGGTCTTATGACTGCCATGCTTACATGTCCTTTAACTCCAAGTGTGTGATAAAGGACTGTAGGAGGGAAGGGAAATACAGCTCCAGAGCAGCCCAGGAGAGCTGGGGATGGAAGAATCCCTTCAAAGGGCAAAATTTTCTGCAGGCATGTGGCTAGAAAGTATGTCAGTGCGGAGAGGAGCAGGACACGCAGCCCGTCTGTTCATCCCGGTCCAGCCCCGAGACAAAGCAGTGCCGAGAGACAAATCCTTTAGCAGCAGAGGCTCCGAGACGCAGAAGAGTCAGGGAGAGACACTGGGGGAAAAAGCAGCAACAAAGAAAGTAACTGATAAGTTCACAGGCTCCTTTGAGATATGCCTTTTTTATTTTTTTCCCCAAAAATCGAATTGAATTTTCTTTGCTCTTGTCCTCAGCAGCACAAGAGGAGGTAGGCTCACTGCCTCATGGCTGTGTGGTTTTCCTGAAGAAAATCCCTAATGAGTGCATGGAGAAAGCAGAGGGCCCGGGTTTCATGTTTTTGTAGCAGGTTGGTTAAAAAAAAATAAGCTGGCAGGCTCCGAAAGCTGCTCAGGGAATTAGAGAGGGCTTAGTGGGCAGGGCAGCAGCCAGGAGGGCAGAGGGATGTGGTGCGACAGCGCAGCCACCGGCTGACTTCATCCCACACTGGTGCTCTCCTGCCTTTGTGTTGGTGCCACCAAGCTGAGCTCACCGTGGGGCACCAAGGCTGTTCCTGGAGCCCAAAGCAAGCCAGAAGAGCCCCAGGTCCTCCTGTCCTGCTCTGGGCTCCAGACAGTCGATCCCAGCCCAGCACACAAATCCAGCAGCCTCCTCCCCGCTGCCCTACAAAGCAAGGGGGGGCAAGCAAATCCCTTTGCTTCACACCCTGCACACTGCCCGGCCCTGCAAAACCCCTGTGCTGGCAGCTGTGATGGTGCAGCAGGCTTTGTGGGGAGCACCAGCACCTCTCAGGGCTGAATCTCCTGCAGCAGCACCCAGCCTTGCGCCGGGGCTTTGACTGCCATAACCAAGGGCTTCAGCTCTGCTTGGATATTTATGCAGTCAAACCCGTCTATTACTTTCTCCACTCTCAGGCCAAGAGCAGTTTCTGCAGTTACTTACCTAAAATATCCGATGAATTCGTCTCAGCGCCGTTTAGCACCAGCTTTGTTTTCCTTTTTGCCAGAAGAGCAGGACTGGCCGTGTCACTATAAATAAAATAGTCATTTATCAAATGAAAACAACCACGTACTTGAGGTATTTTGCTGAACTTCAGCTCCAACAAACCCCTCCTCTTTCCTGCCATGCAGCACCCACCACCAGAGCCTGGGCTGACACTGTAAGCCCCATTGAGGGGTTGCCTGACCCCAAAACGAGTTTCCCAGGGCACCAGTTGTGGAAGTTTCCTCCAGCGAGTTGGGCAGCCGACTGCATCTGCCCACTCCATTGGGACCAGCGCTCACACTGGAGTCTGCAGTCAGCAGCCGGACGGTATTTGACTTAACTATGGCCTTTAATTTATTTATAACTGCGTATCCAGCAGTTGATATCATATTTAATGCAAAGAACGTTCAAGCGAAATCCCCACTGAGAGGCACATTATGAAGATTAACAGCCTGGCTTTTCTATTACTCCGGTTTATACGGTGCTGATTTGCGCTTGGTGCTTTTTAGACACGTGCTAAGGATAGTTGAATCGAGTAACCTACATCTAAGGCTGCCATTCCACAAAAAAATCAGTGCTTTACATCCTGCTCTTGGTTCCACAGCCCAAGGAAAGGGCTTGAGGGATTAAAACCTCTGGGACATGCTGACATCCAGATAAGCAGGAGAGAAAGAGGAGAAAGCAGATGGGTATTGCACAAATGAGGGTGAATGCTAAATTTTGCAAAGGGCCATGCGGCCCTAAGCCAGGGGAAGGGGCCAGGCCCCCACAGCACCCTCGCCTCCCCCAGCAATGGGGGTGATGGGGACCTGCAAAGGTAAACTGCACTGATCCCGCAACGTGCCATCTGTGGGGGTTTTATTTCTTTTAATTACGTAGCCCATTTCCATTTTAGACGAGCTGTCGGGAAAATTAATCTCGCCAAGTTTAAGATGACATTGAACACATTCTCGTGCTCTGCACTTATCCGCAGCTGTTTTATCCCCTTATACATTCATGTGATGAATTTGTCAGGTGTAATGCTGTGGGCTCAGCACCTCGTTAGGGACTCTATTAATAGGATTGCGTCTGTCCTTCCACCTAGGTCCTTCTGGGTCCCTCCCACCCTCTGGAGAAGTGACCACCCTGCCCAGGTCTCTCCTTGTCCCATCACTCCTGAGCACATTCATGTGTCACAGAGGAGAAATGTGGCCAAACCTAAGAGCAGCTGCCCGGCCAGGAATCAGTTTGGGGTTTCTTTTTGCCGTGAATCAGGTTCGTGCTCCAGCTCTGCAGAGAAGCTGCTTCGGGCTGTGTGGTGCTGAATAATGCAAAGGGGCTTTTGCAGGTGGTTGGCTCTGCGACTGGTGCTGAGGCTGATTTTGGTGCCTGCCCTGCAGATTGCTGTGGAAGTGCAGTTCTGTGGTTCACAAAGGAAAGACACAAAACTCCGGGTTTAACCTGCCCCTTGGCTACTGCAAGCACAGCTCTTAGAGAAGAACACGCTGCTGAGCAGCTAAAGAGCCACGGCTGAGCGTATGGTGACCCAGAGAAAATGCTGCCTGGCTTCTTCATTCCTTTCAAACAAGTCCGGTTGGGAAAGGGAAAATTGCAGGGCATACTCTAGAGGTTTTTATCATATCATGTATTGCTGTAGCAAATTCCATCCCTTAAATATTGCCCAGGCAAAAATTGCCTTTAAGGCTCTCTGGAGCTGCCTTTCCTGTTGTGAGTTTATGTCCCCTGCTCGCACACAAAAAAGTCCAAAACCTCTCTGTTTCTTGATGGGAAGGTTGCTGGTTTCTTCTCCCTGCAATAATGGAAACTGTTGTTAAACTCACTGACTACTTAAGTGAAAAAAAATAACTAACTTAGTTTCAATTAAAAAAAAAAAAGGCAATAAGAAATCCTTTGGCAGCCTGTAAAAAACAGAAGTAAAGAGAAAAGGGCAGAAACAGGGCAAGAAATGACAGTTTTGTAGACCTCCTGCTGTGCAGAAGAGGCCTTTCTGCCTGTAAAACAAGGCTGGATCTCTCTCAGAGCAGCTCCTACCTCGCTCTGCACAGCTGTGGCTGGAGCACAGCCCAGCAGCTGCATGCCTGCTCCGCACCCTCCGTGGGATCACCTGGCCTGGCACAGGCAGGGACCATGCCCACCAGTGCCAAAAATCACAGCCATGCCTTCAAATCCAGCCCAAACACGCTGCAGGGTGGTTTTTCACTAATCCCATGAGAAGGGGCCAGCTGGAGTGATTTATGGGGCTTTTCCCATTTCCCAGTTTTATGGGGCTGGGACTGGTGGCTCTGGGGCCGGTGGCAGTGCCCGGCAGAGGTCAGTCCCTGACTTTCCCTGCAGGATGACACCGTGGGGCTGATGCCGTCCTGAGCAGTCCTCATGGCAGCAGAGAGCAGCTTGCTTTTAAGGACACGTGTATCGATCCAGCTGTAGAGATTATTTTGACTCATGCCCTGCGGGTACCGCTGATACAACCCCGAAGCCCAGCCGCAGATTTGCTGGGCACTAATTCCTTTCCAGCAGTGGATTTTCTTTCCCCTCTGGGAGGCTGATCCACAGCCCCGCTCCTTGCACCAAAGGAATACCTTGACTTTCAGGGCAAGATGTGTTTCTCTCTATTTCCATCCTACAAATCTCTCCCTCCCTGGTGTCACGCAGGGGCTGTTTAAGCCCTGCCGTGAGCTCCATGGGGTGCAAGGGATGCACAGCCTCTGGCCAGCTATTGCACGTGTCCTTTCTAGGAGAGAGACACCTGAAAATTGTTATCAGCAAACATGGAGCTGTGAGTTGTGACTTGCCAGCCTGGGACAGCAGTTGTTTTGATGGAGCTTTCACACCTTCATTTGATACCCTGGTAAAGTTTTTTTGGAGATAAAGGATCTAGCAAACAGGCCTTTTGTGTCCTGTCACAAAGAATGAATTGCAAAGACTGCTGAAGAAAGCAGAGTTATTATCCAGGGAGACAAGAAATTCAGCTGAAAATAAGCACGGCTTTGTCATTAGCAATTGGTGTTGCCATTAACAGTTCTAGCTGCAGCTTGTCAGGAATGTGGCTCCTGCAGAGCTGCTTGGGATGGAAAAGGGGGCAACTCCGGGATGAAATGTGCATTGGTCACCCCTAAAAAAAACAGTTTGTTCCAGGACTCACCCACAAAATGCTTCAGCTTTTCCTCCTGCTTACAAGACAGCATTCAAGAGAAGTGGGCTGGTTTTTGGGTGGCACGGGGCTGCTGCCCAGCCTCTCCCAGCTGCTGGGTGCAGTTCTGGGCTTGAAGATGAAGGAGACAAGCTTGCCTGGAGCACCACTATCAATCCCATGTCGAAAACGCACTGATAAAATAAACAGAGATTTCCCCGTTATTAATGCTGTTTAGATAACTTTGAAATGCTTATTATTCAAAGCAAATGAATTACACAACCTTTTTCCCTATTTTTGGCTCAAAAAGGAGGCAGTGAATTTCCTTTTTCAGCGCAGAACATTCGTGCTTTTCGCCACGATTCAGGGAACGGTTCTGCGCGTTGAAACCAGATGATTCACGGTGACACATCCTGTGTTGGCACAGGGCCTCATCCCAAAAGCCTCGATGCACCGTGCGGTCCGGGCTGCGCCTCTCCAAAATTTGGGCTTGCAGCTGCAGTGACCCTTGGGGAACCGTCGGCAAGGACCCGATCCCTGCACCACACGGGGAGACATCTCGCTGCTCACCTTGCAGTGATTTCAGATACAAGTTAGCATCGGAGCTGAGCAGGGCAGTCTTTCATTACCTCTCTTTAATTAAAGCACCTCCTAATTGGAGCTGTAGGGGTTTTTTTTTAATGCAGGAAGGGCAGGAGCGTTGGTCCCTGCCCCGAAGGCTGTCCTTGCTGCGCTGCGAGGAAAGTCCTTTCCCAAAGGAGTTGTTCGTGGCAGCTCTGCTGTTGGGCTCGCTCCTTCAGGCGTTACCTTCCCAAGTAATGACACGTGGCTCAGGAACTTGAGGCAGCTGTGACAGTACTGTTGTCCTCTAGCTTTTCCATTCCCATCCAATTAAAATGTTATTGTTTCACTTGTTTGCGTGCTGAATAAGGAGATAGGGACAGAGAGAGCGGCTGTTTGGTAACTTGTTGTCTGCAGAGGTAAAGATGAGCATGAATCACCCTGTCAAACTCCTGCTTTCTCTTTCCTTCTGGCTCTCTGACATCGAATTGCAGATAAAGGGGGAAAAGCCTGGGTGTCAGTGACACTCGATTTGCTTTTTCCCTTGGGTCTCGTGGAGGGATGGTGATGTGCCCTGGCAGGCTCTGGGGCGGTTGCTGGCTGCAAGTGAGCAGCATTTTGAGGAAGAGGGGAACTTCCATACCCAGCTGGTGCTGAGCTTTGGAATTTCAGGCGTGTGCAGCACAAAACTGGGGAAGCAGAGCAGCCCTGGGCTGCGTGGAGGCAAAGCCATGGCCCAGGCGCCCAGTGGAGAGCTGGGCACATGAAATGGGGGCGCAGGTGCAACAGGCAACGTGGCTGGGTTTTGAGGCTGGGAGCTGGAACCTGCCCATTTAAAGTCTCCCCTGCTCCAGGTGTGTCCGTAGCCCTGAAGCTTCACGTGTGCCTTTACAGGGTATTTTTAGCAAACGTCAGTTTAGCGAAGGTCGCAGAGAAGTAGAGCATCAGCGTGTGGAGGAGCTGTCATCCCGCTTCCAGTCTAGCAGGAGTAACACATTGACTTATTTATGAGCGCAGCCAGCTCCCTTCTCTCCGCGTCTAACAATCTGCTTTACCACTCCCAGCACAGGCAAATAATTTTACTGTCAACAACTTTGCCTTCTTAATAAAATCTAAAGGCATATTAAGCAAGATCTGAAGGAATTGGAAATGTTCGTGGATTATTACTTTTTTCATTCTTTCCAAAATATTCCACTCTTTCACTGTCTAAACCAACGAACAGCAGACACTGCTCTGGCCAAAAAGGAGAGAGAGGAAATTATTTTTCAAAGCATGAAGACTGCTGGATTGGCTGCAGCAGTTCCCAGAGGCTGTGCAAGCCTTGGGTTGTTAATGCAATGCTCACTTTCACCGATTTTCTGCTGGTTTGGATCTAGCTCCACCTTCCACCCTGGAAGGTGGGCTGGCAGGAGGGCGGCATCTCGCCAGCCCCAGCAGTTCCCAGTTTCCTTTCCATCTCTCCTGAGCTGCAACAGCAGCCCTTCCTTCTAGAAGTAACAGAGCCTGAGAGCACAGCAAACATCAAGCAATGAATCAACTTTGCAAGATAACGTCCCATACTTTGTACCCAGTAGGAGAAACTTAATCTGTTAACTGGAAAATGCCCGTGTCAAGAATGACTAATCTCAGCCCAGATGATACCTGGAAAATGAAGATATTTGGTGCTCCCTGCAAAGAAAGAGCAGGCGGATGCCTCTCAGTGTCACACTAGAAAGAAGATAAGAACAGCTGGAGGGAGGTGAAGGCAGAGGGCCATGAAGACCTGCGGCACCCACCTGCAATGTCCAAGGAAGTCCTGAAGCCTGGCGGTGGGTTTTCTGCCTGCGTTGGCGCTCATGAGGATGCCAGCTTGATTTCGTTGATTAGATTTTGACGTTACATCAAACAGTGCTTGCTGTATGAACAGTCCAGAGCCAGCTGGTCAGGGCAATGTAGTTAAGGCTGTCAACCACCAAGATGGGCTTGGCTGAAACAACGGAGATTCGAAGCTAAAATGTCTTCGTGCTTCATCGATAGAATTATTTTTTTATGAAAAATGCCAGCTCTCGTTAAACAATTGTCTGTCATAATTGTCTCTAAAGGTGTCATTACCGAGGAGTCAGCTGTCACTTGCACAGACGTACTCGTGGAGATGTCTCTGCCTAATTGTGATGAAATGGCCCCGCACAGCATTGCTGCAGGACAGAGAAACAGCCCTGGGGTGCACCGAGGGGTGTCACAGCTCGGTGCTGGCTTTCCCCAGATGCTGGTGGTGTCTCCGGGCTGCTGTGGCAGGAGATGTCGATCCTCCCTTGCCCTTAGCCATTTTCAGTGCTTGTCGCAGGAAAACCAGGCTCAAACACTGCAGAGATGCAGCAGCACTCCTGCCACTCATTCTCCTTCATCCTCTCTCTCCACTGGAGATGTTACTCTTTCACTCGGGAGAACAATGGGTTTTGTGGCTTTGGAGTGAAATAATTCACGATAAAAGGAAAAAAATAATGTGTTTGGATCAAACCAAGAAGAAAGATTTCAGAAATTTTGCAGAGATGGGAGAAACAAAGCAATTAGTTTGGGGTTGACCTACAGCACTTTGTTTGTGAATAAAGCATTTAGTTTGAGCTGAGGTGAAATACTTTTCTTCCTGTTTGGCTTATAACCCTTCCTTCTTTTTTATTTAGTTTAGGACAGTTCTGAAATAAAGCAGAAGTTCAGCGTGTTTTTTCACTTAATACGCTGAAACGAAATGTGTTAACATTTGTCTCAAAACACTGCAAGAGTTCAACATTTCCCCCCTTTTTTTCTTGTCAAGACTGTTCGTTGAATTTAACCTGAATCCTCAAGCAGCTTTTGGTCTCCTTCCAAAAACTCGCTGTTCATCAAATTCACCAGTCTCCGGAGAAGATGAGCTGCCTGTAACTCCTGATCTTTGAGCAAGGGCAGAACCGTGCACCTTCAGCTTGGGACTCCCCATCCCTTGGCATCAGCCTTCGCCCTGCGTGTCCTGCTGAGGCTCCCCGCGTGCTGCAGCCCGTTTCAGCAGCTGCCTTCCATGGGAGGGGGCGAAAAGACACAGCTTTTGCAGCAAGGGTGCACAGGGCAGCTACCCACAGCTGCTAACGCGGGTAGGACAGGCTTCAAGGGGCACAAGGTTTGCCCTTCCACTTAATCCTGGCAATTAAGGGCTGTCGGTTATTTGCATCTCCTCACAGGACAAAGACATTTTTCGGGTGTTTTTGTAATGCGTGTACCTGCAATTTGCTCGGTCCTTTTTTCAGCTTCTCTTTGCGTTATGACAGCACACAATATAGCCGTAAATGCTCAAAGCTTTTAAATTATACAAGCAGATCGTTCTGGTTATATTTTTCATACAGCTCTCAGTGTCTCATTGCACTGAGTCAAAGCATGTCTGCCTGGGCTTCATCAAACACTGAGCCAGGTTCCACTTCTTTTAAGCATTTCAATTAATGCATAATAAATAAGTAAACAAAAACATAAATTTTCCCCTAAAAGTTAGGCGCAGCCTTCTTGGCATTGTCTCTTGATTCATTTTGTTTAAAGTATTGGTTTTCTAGCGTACCCTTTTTTTAGCCTGCTCATGTTCCTTCCCTGCTAAAGATCAAATGTTTTCCCTCGTCTGTGCCAGGTTTATACCAGAGAGATCCTGCAGGAAGGGTATTTAATAAGCTCCCTAATAGGTTCTAAATATAATAATCCAAATAGCACTCAACTGGCTGGTGCCTCTCCCTCTTTACGTTTGGTTCGGGCTCTTTATTTTTGCTCAGAGGTTGTGCAAGAACTCTGACCGTATCATTAACCATCAGACAAATCCCCGTTTTCATCTGTACGATTCCTGCTTTACCGAGGGCTGAGCAGCAGAGCAGAACCTCTGCATGCTTTGTGGATGAGCCCCAGACAGGTCCCCGCCTGTGCAACGTTTCAGTGCGCTCCGTCGGGTTTGAACTCTGCCTTCAGAATTAAAGCCGTCCCTGGTATTACATGCATGTGTTTTGAGCAAAAAGCCATCTCTTCATGCAAGAGGAGGAAAGATCAGAGAAGGTGGTTTGGAAATTAAACTGAAAGAGCCATTGCAGGTCTGGCTGCTTGTGGCAGCTGAGCCTGCAAAGAGACCTGGGTCGAGGCTGAGCGAGGAGCGACCTACGCTTCCCAGCTCCCTTGTAGAAGCTGTGAAGCTGGTAAAGTGGTTAGAGCTGCATAACCCTGTCCTTGTGGCTGTGCTTTTCCAAATTAAGCTGTGCAGGAAGGTAAAATGAGTTAGATGTGTAAGTAAAGAAGAGCTATTTTCAATAATAAGCTGGGTGCTATCAAAGGAGGATGACAGCATGGTTGGGGTTGGGGATAGAAAGTTCCTATATCAACAGATAAAAAGGAGAATATCAAGTAGGATTAATATCAAGATTAGAGAGAAATGAAGGTAACCAGAAACAAACCCTGTAAGATTCAGATGATCAAGGAAGACAATGAGAGAAGGCAGGAGAAGCACACCTTGGTGTGGGGATGTCTGGATCCAGGTGACCCAGCTTCGATGCCTTGTCTGGGTGAGCACAGAGGCAGCTGCGTGTCTAAAAAAATACCCAAAGGAAAACATTTGCAGCAGTGGTAAAGGGATGCAGAGCAAATCCTCCAGGCTGGCTGAGGTCTGGCACTGCTCTAGTGCTTGTCCTCTTTGCTGACGATCACTCACATATTGATCGTAAACAGCAGCCCAGCAGGGAGTTGGGTCTTGCAAACGTTTAATTTCTATCTTAAAATCAAGCGATGCCTCTCTGAGCTGGTAATTCAATACAAGCTGAACGGAGGGAATGACTCACATCAGCGGCTCCCATTGCCAACGGCTTTACCTGCAGAGCTTCACCTTTGCCTGCTCACTGGAAGGGCATCGGACATGAAGGAAGCAGCATTTACATCCTTGCTTACACCTGGTTTTGAAGACACGTAGAAGGCAAGAAAGAATCAGAAGGGAAATGTGCTGCTACTCGTGTTGCTTTGCCCACAGTGTTCCTTGCTGAGCCCTGCTTAGCTGAGATGCTGTGAGCCACGGCTTCACGAGATCAGGGGTCAGGGTGTAACAAGCACTCGCCTTCATCCTTGCTCCCCCTGCTCCAGCACCCTTGCTTCCCCTTTTCTTTTTCTCCTTTTTTTTTTTTTTTTTTCTTAAAGGACACGGATGTTTTAATTTCCACAGCTTGGTTTCAGAGTGAGCAACATACGGCAATTAGAAGAGTTGCTTTTCCAAGGTACTGCAAATTCATTTAAACAACTACAGGCTTTGCTTGCAGGCCAAATTCCCTCTGTATTGGTGCAATGGCACGCGTCTTTTCCTGAAGTCTACATATTGCTTTATTCATTTATAATATCCACGTATTCAGCCTGCCAGCCTGGCATTTCAGCTCCCTCGTGGATCCTTTTATTGCCTTTAGTCAAAGCAATATTACGCGGGAGTTAGATTGAGGTATGGAAAGTCAGACTTTCCAGGTCACTTTAAGGCTTTATTTAATAATAAACCTTGCTAGAAAACAGAGGAAGGCATTGTGAAAATGCTTGCGAAGAAGAGGTTTAGATCAGATCTAGTTATTTTCTACCTCAGTTTATTAACTTGAAAAAAAGGAATAATAAAAACTTTCTCGTACCCAGAAGGGAATGGATGGTTTTGCTTAATGAACCACATAATGTCTTTGTCCATAAAATGCTGAATAAATTTGACTTCCTTCCGCCATTTCAGTGCTATGTATGCTGCTCTCTCTCCATGAAAATTCATCACAGTACCTGAACGCTGAGAGCTAATGAGAATTCTCTGCACTTAAAGGGCTGAAATTAAAATATCGCAATTACCGAAGTATCTTCCATTAGATGGAATTATTTATGAGAACTTGTCACTTAAAAGACTCTCGGTTTTTACTGATTCAGAAATCAAAAAGTTTAAGGCTGTTGTCATATTTTTTTTGCTACCAGCCTGACACGGGAGCTTCTCTTCCTACGTTGCAGAGAGTTGTTTGGGAGAGCAGAGCACAAGATTTCTGACATCTCCTTTATCCACTCTAGCTCAAGTGGAGTCTCTCAAAACACTTCAGAGCTGTAGAGCTTCATCCTCACCAGTTTTGATGCTCATCCTTCTCAAGACCAGTCCTTCATGGGGGGCGAACCTAGAAAGACTGAAATGTATTGTCCTGACACTGAATTTAGGGGAACACCACCCCACCAAATAATTACACTTTTCAGTATTTCTGGCAGAGACAAGCCTGAACTCAAAATCCCAGATCTTTTATGTCCCTGCTCACATCCTCAAAACTTGGAGGGCTCATTTTATAAGGCCAGTCTTATCCCAGCTGAATAATTCACCCTTGTTGTAACTTTGGGCAGCATCAGAATTTCTTTTTGACCTGAAGAAGAAAATATTCGAAGTGCTTCTGGAATCCATTGTGAGGCAGGATTTTGCCTGCAGAGAAAACACCCGTTGTTAGAATAATGAACTGAGAAGCACACAAGCAAACAAAAAATATTGGCTAGCAGGTCCTTCTTTTATTTCACGTAGGAGCAGACACCTCGGTTATACATCAGAAAATCAATGTGAGTGTGACTTGCCTGCTAACTGGTCAGCAAGAGTGAGTCAGCTTGGTCCTTGTGGTGCAAAGCTGCTAAGGAAGGTAAGGATGCTGTCACCCACAGGCCCCTGGCAGCAAGAGAGGCACCTAAAGGCCTAAAGGGGTGCGGGGGAGCTGAAGGACATCCTCACGTGCCATAAGAACAGTATTTGCTGTGGTCAGTCTTGAGTTAGTTAAAGCATTGGCAGTGGCTCGTCTCAGATGTAGCTGCTTAAATATATTTCTTGGTTTAAGGGTAGGAGAGGTCACTGTAAAGCTTGGTGGATTTTTTTTTTCCTTTTTCATTAGCCTTTTGCAAATAGAGAGATTTTTGAGAAGTGAATAGTGATACCGCTGTTTCTCCAGCCCTGCCTTGCTGTTGAAGGGAGAAAAAAAGCCTGGACAAACTAATTGCATTTCAAGGTACCAGATACAAAAAGTCATCGGTCACGGAAAGGAGGAGAATGTTTCCTGAGCAAGCCAATTTGCCCTTTATTGAGGCAGACGTGTGCAGGTATGTGCCTTCAGCTGGGGGCTGTGAGCACAGCCAGGCATGGGTATATACACATATCTATATATGTGTATATACATGTATACATGTAATATCCATGTATATACATGTAATATACATGTATATCACAGCCAGCCTTCAGCTGGGGGGCTCCTTCCTTAGCGTTAGATAGCACCAAACAGAAACATGGGCTGTCAGCCTGCTTCTTGGTAGCAAAGCCAGGTGCTCCCAATAAAACGGCCTCCATCTCCCTGTGCTTGTTCTGAAACCGGTTTTGAGAAGTGGATTAAAAAAATTAAGGACTAAATACTCGATTCTTGGCTATGAATATTTATGGCAATATTGGACTTGCAAATTTAAGGTAATTTAAATGTCAAAACCGGTGTAAAGTCTTTCCTTTGGAGGATAAGTCAGAGAAAATTAATCTTGATTACAAGTCATAACATAGGGAAATTAGCATCTTAGGGCATCAGTGATAAACACTTCTGTACTATCCTCTTTATATGCCATGTACTTTACAAAGATAAGAATTAATTTTAATAAAAAAATCACCCCTTAATTAACCAGTTAGGTAATTAACAGGGAAATCCTGGTTGCATGCATAACACTGTGATTATTTCATCTTGCTAAATCACCTCCTCTTCTGCAAGGACTCTGCCTCCACAGCTGTTTGGAGAGGAAAAGTTTCTACCTGAGATTGACTCTTCTTGTGTCTGGGAGACCTGCCTTAGGGATAAACGCAGTGATTTTTACCATGAATTTCTCGTGCTTAAAAAGGAAATGATTTTAGTTAATGCATAGCAAAGGTCAGTGTAAGCAACATCTGCTGCAGCATCTCTGCAAGCAGAGGATGCTGCTACCGTCAGCCTTTGCAGCCAAGCTCAGACCCTTGAACAGGACCAAGGGCTTGCAGGGATTTTCCCTGTCTGCAGGGATTTTGCTCCTGCTTCTTGCAATGCAGAATTTAGAGTGTCAGAAGTAAGTTTCTGCTCCAGCTCCTACGCCACCATTTTCAGCCATTCCTCCACAGACCTTTGGGATTTTGAGAAAGGCAATTCTGAAAAACAACCCTACTGTTAACAGGCTGCAAATTGGCATGCAGGAGGCTGAACTGCCATGGGGAAATAGAGATTTTTCTAATCTGCAACCAGAGTCTGAATTCAAGGAATAGCAATGTGTGTCTTTGCAGGCAGCCAAGCCCTGTACAGCACCCAAGGAGTTTCTTCACCCAGCACCTCACACTTGCTTCATCCATCAGACTTTTAGCCAGTCTCCAATGCTGGCCACAGCCAGCTGCTTTGGGGTAAGGTCTGAAGAAATTTAGAACAGAAAAGAAAGCAGCTCACAGGCAAAACATCTTCCTCGTGCCAGTCATCTGGCAGCTGGATTAAGCCTCAGAGCAGAGGAGGTTGCATGAAGTCTGTGTTCAGGACTGACTCCTCAGTAGCCACACCAGAAACAAATCTGACATTTGGCCTGTCGGTCTCATTGGCAGTCTCATCCTCTAGCATTTAGTTCCATGTGTTCATTTTGCACTTTACTTTAAAAAAAAAAATCAATTCTGAGAAATGGATATGCAACAGGACTTGTCTTTGTTATGGTTTACATAGAGGGCCGTGACCTGGGTGTGTTCTGCCTTGGGATCGTTTCCTGGAGCACTGTGCGGATTTGGGGTTATGGTGGCCTTTTGGCTGTCCAGTTAGGTTTGGCACCTGCAGCTCCAAAACCCTGCTGGGGTACACTGGGACCTCATCTGTTCACCATGGTGGCTTTAATTAGCCAACAGAGGTGCTGGCACCAGGCAAGGATGGCTCATATCTGCTCTCCTCTCCAGCCACAGGTTTACAATTGCTCTCTCTGGTACCACCTTCCTTGCTCCCTATTGAGCCATGGGGTACTTCCATTCTCCCTCTGCTATTCCCATATTTACCTGCTGGTTTACCCCTGGGGTTTGCTGAGGTGGCAGGGCAGCACTCTGAAACCAGCAGATCCTCTGAGATCCTGGGAGACGGCAGGTCCCCCTGCAGCTCCTCCGTTTGTCTCATCGCCCTGGCAAAATGGCTTTTCTCCAAAGATGGGGCCCCTCCTCAGGATGACACCTGTAATTCTACCGTAAGGGCAGCAGAGTGCATAGTATTACTGTAAAAATATCAGGTAGGCCCTTTTAAATAGTCTGGAAGGCTGTACGTGAGTAAACACCCCAGTTTCCCTTCGGGAGCTCACGGTTCCCCATGCAATACTGCTTCAAGACCCCAGGTGACGTTGCCACAGCAGCCCTGCACACCCCCTACAGCACAGGTAGATCCATCTCAGCCAGATTTAATGCACCTACTTGTGGACGGAGGGATTGTGTGGGTGGAGACACCCAAGATGACCATGTCCAGCTGGGGACCTCTCACAATTGCTCTTTTCCTTGGAAGGCCCGCTCTGGCAGTGCAGAGCTAGCCAAGCCATCGCTCCCTGATGGTCTCTCGTGCCCAGCACAGGAGTTGGGCCAAGCCTTGTGTCCACCTTGCACGGAGAGCGACCTGGCTCAAAACTTCAGGCATGGAAATTGCTGACTGATATGTCAATGCACGGCGGTGCTCGGTTCTCCAGCCTCCTTTGAAAAAATATAGCTCTAAGCATCTCCAATTTCTGCTTTCGTTTTTGTCCCTTTCTGCCTTTATCTAAGCCCTTTGTACTTCATCCTTACAACACGGAAAAGGAAAAAAGAGAGAGGAAAAAAAAAAAAAGAAAAAGGTGACATACACATTGAATGAGAGCGAATGGGTTTTTTCTCACCCAATGGACAGATTTCTTCCCCTTCCTCCTCCAGCATTTCACATCCTCAGCTCTCCCTCCCTCTCTTGCTGTAAATATCCTCAGCAATGGACGGACCCTGCAAATGTCCTGAAGAGCACACAGCGCCGTGCAGAAACCACCAGCCATGCTCAGAGTGCACAAGCTGGGCTAAGAAAGTACCAACAGATTATTAAAGGGCCTTCCCAGAGCAAGAAGCTGTCCAGGACAGAGGCTGGTGGTGCCCGTGCAGCCACCATCTCCTCTGCTGGGCCAGGAGGAGGACAGAGAGCCGCAAGGGCCACCAGTGAAGGGGACGAGGCTTCCTCCTGGTCCTCAATTGCCCCTGGAACAGCCCCTGGATTCCTGGTTTCGAGCACGGTGACGGCGATGCACACGGACAAACTCCGTGCTGGTCCACTGGTTCAGCAAGCCCTGCACGTAGCCGAGAGGAAAGACACCTTATTTCAGCTGCTTCCAAAGTCAGCAGGAAGAGACCTGAAAAAATTGACTGTAACATAACAACATAATGAGACGTCTGGTGTTGAAGGCTGCCCGACAAAGGCAGACATGCCAACGTCCCCCCCGCACACCAGGAACTGGGAACCGAGTCGCTCCCAGCTCACGCCGCATTCCTATTTCTGTCCTGCTGGCATTCAGCTTGTGATCTGGGGGAGGAAATGTAATTAATGGAGGACACACAGCTAGAGTGTGACAAAGGAAGACAAATCTGGTTGTGTGTTATATTTATGCCTTGCCCACAGCCAGAGTGGAAAAAAGAAAAAAGTATTTGGCCAGCATAAAAGGTGCTCTGTGAAATACAAATGCTCTTTCCTTCTTCAAAAATAGAAACTGAGGAGAAATGACTGAAATCTTCTCAGGTTCAGTAAGATCCTAAAAGCCTTGAGTCCTTCTTGAACAGTCCCATGATCACAAATCAGTGAAATAAGCCTACAAAGAGAAATGTGCTTCTTGATTTGCCTTGGTCGTGCTGTTCAAGCGCAGCAGAGGGAGATAATTTTGGTCTCCCTCAAAATACTACCTGGTCGATATCTTTTTTTCGGTAGCTCATCCAATCCCCCTGACTAAGAGGTGCGCAGCCGGGTCCCTCGGAGCAGCAGGGAGAGATTCAGGAGAGCCGCACGCTCACTCGGTGCCACTTGACCGTGCTCGGTTTGGAGAGGTCAGCTACATCTCCGCGGCGGCAGCGCGTCGTGGAGGGGAGATCTCTCCAGCCCACTTCAAAGCCTGACGAGAAGAGGGACAGGTACTGCCTCCTGGGAAGGACTGCCATGGAAATAGGAACTTGAAGAGGGTCTTACGGCGTTAGCTTACTCCAGAGAAAGCCCGGTGCTGTGCTGGGGGTAGTGATTTGAATCGCAGCCTGTGTAATTGATTTCTCTGCAGGTGCTTGCTGGTGGGCAGTGGGATCTGCGGTAGTTGCATGGGTTTTCTGGGTTTCTGTCTGGAAACCATCTCTGATGGGGCAGAACCACAAAGCTGCTGGCAGAAGCGATGTGCAAAATCTCAGCCATTCCTCAAGCACCAGCTGAAAGCCCCCCAGCCTTGCATCCCTTCACAGCCAAAGCCACCGTGGTGCTTAGCCCAGTACCCACCTCGTCCTCCTGCACCTTCCTCAACCTCGGTGCCTCCAGGCCTGGCCAGCTTCCTTCCCCGACCACCCCCTCCCATCCCACCTTCAGAAATAAATTAATTTCTTCATTGCAAACCCCCTGTCTGCTGGAAAGGCTTCAAGGGGAAGTCTTACCATTACAGCAACGCTAAAACTCACACTGCTCAATGCCATCACTGTACAAAAATCTGCTTTTTATGTGGATCAGGTGTTGGTTTCTGCCCCTGGCTGGGGGCGCTCCTTCAGACCGTAATTAATTTGTGTAAACTGGAAAAAATAAAGACAAAATATCTGGGCTGCCACGGCTTAATAACGCAACTTGGGCAGAACTGCGGCATTTTCTCAGTAAACTGAGGAATGTTCCAAACTTCAGCTTGAAAGTTCAGACCCCCAGAGAGATTGTTAGATTTTAATTGCTACCTTAATCAACATTTATTAGTGCTAACCAAAGCTCCTCGTGGATTTAAAATTCAACCCATTTGTCAACTATTAATTATTTTAAGCAGACAAGCTGTTATTTCACCGGCTATATTAAATGTGACTTTTCAGCATATGTGAAATATTACAAATAGCTGCAGAAATTTTGATCCTGAATCATAATTCAACAGATAAACTATTCTTCGCCATGATCCCACTTGTCTCTCAGGCACCTATAATATCTCTCGCCCTTCTCTACCTCCTTCTCACCTGGCAGAAAGTACAAAACCCGAAGCAGGTCCCATGTGTTTCAGGAGCAGAATGATTTGTTCTTTCCATTTCATTTTAAATTAACTCTTCTTTGAATCCTCCCGCAGCCCGTGTGCCTCATGTATCAGGCTGAAGGTTTTATAGTGCGGGCTCTGCCTCAAATCTTCGGCATTGTCCTGGGGGTCAGAGCTGATTTATTAATTGCCTTTCACTCTCACTCTCCCTGAGGACGCGTGCTTGCCTGCAACCTGGCTTGTTTCACCCAGCAAGCACCCCCAGGTCTCTGCGTCACCCCCAGCAGCAGAGGGGACCCCAGCACCCCTCTGGCACAGCTCCGACGGCCACCGGGGGAGCAGAGCAGACCCACGATCCATCTACTGTGCATTGCCAAGAGAGTGTGGGAAGAAGGAAAGAAGTCACCACTTGATTTAACTCTTTACCGATCTTTGCAGATAGAAATCTTTGCCTCCTACATCCATTCCCATGCTTCTGCCTTTTGCTTACTCTTGAAACCCCAAAACTCTTTACTAGAAATTCCCAAGCTGGCCTGGTCCCTTTAAGTGATTTAATACACACGTAGGCAAAAGCCTACAAAATCAATCCATTTTGATTATCACGGCTGAAATGACTCAATATTACCAAATGACAGAAGAAGAAAAGTTGGGGGATAATTGACTGTCACCATGGTTTGATTCTTTTTGACATGCTCTGCGAGAGAATATCCAAGTATAATAGTCTCACTCATTACAACTATCCCAAGCGTGAACCGAAGAAGTGCGGAATAACAAGCAGATACTAGAGAAGCACGGCCTGCAAGAACAGCTGCCGTGCTTTATTTACATGGTGATAAACCACCTAGACACAGGCGTAGTCTGCAGCGGCTGCTTCTGCACCCATCCCAGGCAGCAAGCCCCACGCAGCAGAAGTAGGAGCATCGGATGCATCGAGCGCTTGCACTTGTGTCTAAAAGCATAGGAAAGAGGATGATTTGCTGGGTTTTGACAAGGATATCATCAGCTACCCTCAGTGGGGAGCATCAGCCCGCACCAGGGAAGCACCAAGCCGTGGAGGCACTTCCCGTGGATGAAAGTCCCCCACGGGAGCCCCCGCTGGTTGTGCACTGCAGACAGGCAGGAGGATGGACACAAAATAACTGCAAAACCTGGATTAGGATTACTCAGATGTCAGGAGCATGAGGCACGGCATGAATGTTTATTAAAATATTTAGAGGGCTGACAAGCAGCAGAGCTGGAGGAAAGGAAATATTTTGTGATAGATGTTGGGCAATATCCCTTTGGCGGAAGCAAGGAGGAACCCAAATACCGGCAGACAGTGAGAACTGAAACCCAACTGCACTAGTAAATTATTTAAAGCATATTTCCAACCTGTCATTTGGAGCTAAACTATTACTTCCCCTTCAGTAGAATATATCTGGTGAGGAGGGTGAGGGGGAAAGAGTTACAGAGCCCTGCACATTCAAAGGGAAAATCGAGAACATTATTCACTGAGCTTTTGTTCAACCAAAAATATTGCCCTAAATAGTGTTGTGGATAACTAGATCTGAGAAGCAAAGCCGAGGCCAGTAAACATTCTGACAGCAGACAAATTGACTTCATTCTTGTTTGCAAGCAAAACTGAGTAAATTTAATTAATTTACCTTGTAGCACAATGTACCCAATTGCTGCAAACTAAGAAGGCAGTTTTCCTGAAGGAGGAATAATAGAATCAGAGCATCACTCAGGTTGGAAAAGACCTCTAAGATCATTGAGTCCAACATGAAGGAGACAGGATTTGAATCTTTCAGGTTAAGGATGATGTGATGGAGGATCAGCAGTGCTGCTCTGGCACTTCTTCCTCCCTGCATCACCAGGAACAGGGAGGCAGGAGTCATCCGACCAAAGCCCCAACATTTCAGCTTCCATACATCCCTCAAGTCAGTGGCAGGAGTCTCTAGATTAAATAAGGTGAGATGTGCAAGTGCCCCAAACCTATTTTCATCACCTTCACCAAGTGTAATCCCAGCGAGGTGGGCTTTTTAGTTGCTTGCTTTTTGTTTTTGTTTGTTTTGGTAATTGTTTTACTCTTTCGTTTTTCTAAAGAAACATTCTTTTATCCTTCAGTTTTATGGAGGCGTGAAGCTGAATATCCGTGATGTACAACAAGGCATTCTGCATCACGCTGTGACAAACCTTAAAGCTTTCCCATTTGCCCAGCTCTCTAGCACATTATTTCCAGGATTTCCTGAATTTCACATCTTTTACTCTACCTTTGGGAACTAGAATCAGAAGAGCCATTCAGGTCTGAGACTGGTGTCCTTAAGATCAGGAGAGGAGGAAGTTTTCTCTTATGAATATTTATAACGAAGAAAGTATTCTGACATTTAGCAAGGTAATGAGGAGCTCTGAGGTCCCCAGGGAGTTTGATGCTTAGGTATTACCCTTGTGTACAATTAGGGATAATAAGCCTTATATCAAACGTGAATCATACCTTTTTGCTATTACTTACGATAACTTTGAAAATAACTTGGGCCACAAGATTCTAAGTATGCATAGAAATGAGGTTAAATGATCTCATCTGGTACCCAGTCAAGCTCAGGAATGCCACCATTATTCAGTGCTCTGACACATCTTTGCTATCCCATCATAAGCAGGAGACACATTTAAGTTGTTCTGCCTCAGATGTTGTTTTTTATGAACAACTGATTTCTCCGTGGAGGGAGATTTATGAATGGGAAAGCTGGGGGAATGTTTTTGCCATAGAGATATGATGGATTTTTTGCCAGTATGCAATTCATTTCCATCTGTTCTGTCTCTGATTAACTCCTGCAGAGTGTGTGATTAACTTCTCTCAAGATCATTAGCTGCTCTGCATTCCCGTTATAGTTCATCAGCGTAGGACCACACACAGGCTTAAAAATGTTACACTGATTATTCTTAATGTCCAAATCCACACTGGCTGGTCATTCTTTCATGATGTCCCTGGATCTAAAGAGAGAAGGCATGTTACCAGGAAAACATCACTACTCGGAGCAAGCCCAAAATGCTAATGACAATGAAGTTCAGGTGGATCAAGTACAGCACAGCCTGAAAACAGTGCATGCTGCCACCGTTAGCCTTGCAGTAACAGGCATTTTCTTCTGATCTTAAATCTCTACCAGTATAAAACCTACAACGTCTTAATAGAAGCAAGCAGCCCCAGCTCATCCACAAGGCTTTTGTCTCACCCTCTGAGCTGTGTCTCGAGTGGTCTCCTTTTGTGAACAGAATAAGGCCAGTAATGGATGTGTCAGTAACAGAGGCTCACGTGTCCTTGCCATGCAATTAATTAACCATATGTCTCATTGATATTAACGGGTGCAGAGCAATAGCAACATAGGGACAGGACCTGGTCCCTTACTTGGCAGCATCAGTCAGATCCATCTCATCACGCCGCCACGGCTACTTCATTGCAGCCCCAGAAATAAAATGCGCCTCTGTGAGTTAAAAGATAAATATGCAAAGATCGAGCTCCTGCTCAAGCTCCTTCTTAGAACTCCAAACCTTCACACACGCTTTGGCACCTGGCCTTGTTCCTATTCACCCATTATTTGCATTTCCACGCTAGGATGCGCTTGTCTGAGATAAGGACCACGGGCCCCACACCACAGTACAAGCTCCCACAGGTGCTAGGCACCCACTCAAGCTCTTCTGATTCCTTATTCTCTCACTTCTGTACTCTTTTAGGCTTCCTCTTTAGTCTGTAGATTTAATTTAGATATGTATCGAATGAATGATCCAAAAGAGGGAAGATCGGAAAGATTTTGTACTGGATAATATGCTCTGAACCAGGCCAAACTGAAATTACTAAAATGCCTCAACATTTTTCAGAAGAGCAGAAATCCCTTTCTAGGCTGTTTTTCAGCTTCCCCATTCCTCCCTGTGCCAGGCACTGGCTATGAAAGCAGTTGTTGCTCTCTTTCCTCACTTACAAATATGATCTCTCCTGCCCCGTTGTATCTAAGGAATGGTATTTAGCTGATAACTGCTAAGTGCTTGGCATGGACGTTTGGAAAGCTATGCAAAGATGGGGTTTAATTAGATGGTAATTTATTTCCCGAGGAAAAAAAGAAAAAACAAAAACCAAAAAACAACTTTGGGTATTTCATCAGATACATCCTGTGAACATCAAACACGAGTGCCAACGCCAAGCGCCCCTTGTGGCATGCCAGCAGCGCGTGCGCTTCCCTGCCCTGCTTTGTCTGCCACCAGTTGCATACCCAGGAATGTGGCAGCGTGCTTATTAACAGCAGGAATTATCCACTGGGTCGTTAAAAAAAAATGCTAATTCCAGCCACCGAGTGAGAAAACTGGTAATTTTGTCGAGTACGTGTAGTCAAATAGGACTTTTTGACAGCCAAATGTTGATGTAGCAGGATGTGCTTTTCTGATTGGCATATGCTAACAATACTACCTCCCCAGCCAGGGGGAGGATAATTTACTTTTCATTTCCATTGGAAATGAGGTGAACCAGAATGTGGTAGATTGTTAAAACCCAGCTATGTGGTTTAATTGATTTGCTCAAAAACATGACACCCTGCGTCCTCAGCCCTCTCCGCCATCATTTCCAGGAAACCAGCAAGGACAGATCTTCCCCTGAGATGCTTTCCAGCTCCTTTGGGGTCTCGTGGCCATTTCCCAGGCATGTCCTCAGGGTCCAAAGGGTCTTTGGGATGGTTGAAAGTCTCTGCACTGAGAAATCCAGGCAGCGAGGGACCATCTCTGCTCTCCGCCACAAAGCAGGTGTCATGACCAGGGGCTAAATTTCCCCTAAAAAACTGTCCTCCTCATCTGCTCCTGGGTCTGGTCCCTGCTGGTGGGGTCCCTGGCTGCCACTCCATGGGGCACCCTGGTGCGGGGCACCCTGCTGCTGCCAGCATTTCCTGCTTTGTTTGCTTAGTGTGACCGTGCACATAGAAAAAAGGCCAACTTTGGGAAAACACGAGAAGCAATTTCAAAAAATATTTACCTTTTATAGCTTCAATATAAGGAACCTTTTCAGATAAAAATTCTTCCAATGGAAATATTATGAACTATCCTAATCCTTGTCTTTTTATTTTATTGTAATACTTGCAGTATTCCAATAACAGGTGTTTCAATTGCTACCATATCTCCATAATTTTTAACTTCCCACCACTTAAGAGGTCCAAGACCCAGTAAAACAGCTACAAATACCTGTTAGCAGCTTCAAAGCCGTGTACGGATGGGCCATGGAAGCAGCCAGTAGCTGGCACGCCGGTAACTCAGCCAGCTGGATTTGCTGGCAGCAGAGGTGACCTGGAGCTGGAGCAGAGCCTTCCTTTCGGGTTTCCTCGGATGGGATAAGTAGGTCCTGCTCAGGGAACTCACCATTGATTTTATGCACCTCGAAAGTAAATGTCAGTAACGTCACAGAAATAAAGGAAATAGAAAGCGACTCCGCAAAGCCTTCTCCTCACTGGCAACAGCAGCTTTGAGCTCCCTCGTGATGCTTCTGGGGAAAAGATGCTTCAAGTCTGGGGCTGCCGGTAAATTTTGTGGCTGTGCTTATTAGAGGGGAAAAGTCATAGGAGTTTAATTGAAACCCCCAAAATTGCTCAGTGTCTTTACTGGAAGATGTGATCCCTTAGGGAAAGATTCTGATCCTAGGTGCACGAAGCCTTAACATTAAATTACAGAAGGAGATTCCTTCGGCACGATGATATAGGAAAGGACACACTGAGGGGTGGAACTGGTCCCCGTGTTGTCCCCTCAGGGATGCTGCTGGGGGCTACCACGCACAAGTAGGTAGGAGC
This sequence comes from Anser cygnoides, assembly GCF_040182565.1. Classification (NCBI taxonomy): domain Eukaryota; kingdom Metazoa; phylum Chordata; class Aves; order Anseriformes; family Anatidae; genus Anser; species Anser cygnoides. The sequence continues at coordinate 3,242,887 of NC_089888.1, read as the reverse complement.
CAGGGACAAACCTGACCCAGGTGGCTTCCAGCGAGGCACACCTGGGGTTCCTTTTACCTTGGGCGAGGCACAGCACCAGCTGGATCTGTAGTCTGTACCTGCATAAAATGCGTGTAACAGATGTAACGCTGCCTCTTCAGATATATAAAGGGTAAAGTCAGGAGACCGGGATAAAACTTCCTTCTGAAGGGGCCTGGGGACCGTGTTCCTCCAGGAGCCACCCTGCAGCACAAGTGAATGAACCTTCCCAGAACTTCGGGTTTGCAGGACTCGCTTAAGCCCTCTGGGGAGCCGCCAGGCGAAGTTACGTGTCCATCTTCCCCATCACCGCGGCGAACGAGCTGCTGGCTGCTTCCAGCGGTAACCCAGGGAAACGGCGAGGGACGGCCTGGCAGGCGCAGAGCACGTCAGCGCGAAGCTCCGCAGGGCCAGGGGAGCCGTTTTCTGTACAAAAGGTTTAGGAAGAGGCACGAACGCCAGCATCGTGTTCTTCTTTTGTTTCACTCGATTTTGCTGGTCCCTTCCCCTGTGCCTCTCCCACGCGCTCGTCTGGGAGGCCCCAAACTCCCATCCCGCCGAGTTCTGCGCTCTCCTGCTCAGCTAACGACGCAAATTGGATTGTGTTGAGCTGACCAGGAGAGGCTGCTAACTGCTTTTTTCCCCTCTGGAAGTGTGATTTCATTTCCATAAATTTCCGTTTGTCTTCTCGTGAGCTGATGGAGCCCCATCCCCAGACACGCTCTCTCTGCGGTGTCCTCACCTAACTGCAATGCTTCGTGGTTCGGCTGGGATTAAAATCCCTTGTGGCAGTAGGATGGAAAGCCAGGATGGAAAGTGTGCTGCCGTTGGAGCCCCCTGGGAGGCCAGAGGTGCTTGGTATCGAGTGATCTGGTAGCTCAGGCACGCTTTCATGGGGCCAGCGTCTGGGCAGAGGTTTCTGCTGGCATTTTACCCTCTGCTGGCATCTGCGGTGTCCCCGTTTTGCACAGTGCATCCAGAGAAGAGAGGTTTGGGTCAGTGTAGGGCAGCCTTGCCCAGGGCCAAATTCTGCTGCCTGCGAGGCTCGTGGAAATTGGAAATTCACCACCCTTGGTGGCCAAGTTACAAGGTGAGCTTTTTTAACTATAGGAGAGTTTTGGTACAAACCAAGACAGGACAGAAATCTTTAAATTAATCCTTTCATAGAATGTATGCAATGTATGAGACAGTTTCTCAAGCTTTCGAAAGACTTCCCAACACAATTAGGGAATGAATCAATACTTTAAAGAAAACTCAGAAAAGACTTCTTGGGTTCTGCGTAATTATATTAGGTAAGACTAATTTTTAACTTGGACAATTCTATGGAGTGAAATCCAATAGACTCTGAATCCCAGGTGACAGAGTGAAGCATTTCCTTTTGTCATTTGCAGAATGGTAGGACAAAAGGACGTTCAGCATCTAAAGCAGCACAAACAGCAGCAGGACCACAGGGCTTTTTTCATAGTCAAAAAATACATTATATATATAATATATAATTTCATAGCTTTTTTTGGGTGAGCCTGAGCAAAGTCTCTTCACCCCTGTGTGCACCAGCTCAGCACAGCTGAGGTTCAGCTGTGAAGGTTAAATAAATAAAGCGGGTCCTTTACAAGCACATTACTCCGAGTGAAAGCCTGTCATCTTGTGCCAGCTGAGAACTTGGTGCCTACCACTTAACGATCTTTCTCAGCATCTTGAAGCAACTCCAAAAGCTAACTTCTTTGTATACAGGAGGCTGTGAGACGTGTTATGTTTTAGAAGACAATGCAAGCTTAGAAAACTGCTATATATTTAACAACAGAGACCATTAACAGCTTGCAATGGTGGGGTATATCTAGGAATTTCCTCGGGAAATTGTCCACAGAGGAGCTCTATTATTATTACAAGCATAAACCAAGAGACGATGTTCTCACAATGTGGGCTGCTAGAGACAAAACCCAGCTGGTACTTCTACTAAATGCATCGAGCTCTGCAGCACAAGGCTGTACAGAGACTTGATCTGACTAAAGAAAACTTTGGCAGCAGCAACACTGCCTGTCTTCACCAAAAGAGGAGCTGCGTCTTGCTTAAATTTATGGATAAAGAAACTGAAGTGCTTCTGATTGCAGTGCGCCTCCTATGCACATGATTATGTGCTTCTTATTTCATTGTTTTAGGGATCCTGTGTTGCATTCTGGGTTGTTGTTTGTTGGGTTTTGGTTTGGTTTGGTTTGATTTTCATTCATTCTTCATTTTTCCATTCATCTCCGGTATTTCTGAATCCCTCCAGAGCAAGGAGAACGTATATCTGAACAAGATGTTGGGTACACAGCACATGCCTGGACACTGCGGTGATCACACCGTGTGTGGTAGTGGAGAGGGGACATCTCCATTTGAGATGTTGGTAGATAAGGCTTTCCTGGGTTGTGGTCTGCAGAGGGACATGGGGTTGGCTCAGGATGCAGGGTCACTTCTGTATTTTAAAGTACTGAGCTGCAGAAGATGTTTCTCTGTGGGTGGAAGAAGTTAGCGTGCCTTGTAACCCCACCACAGGGCAAAGTTCTCTATTAATTTTTGAAGTTTTGTCCTTTTGTTGTTGTTTTATTGCTTTTAATAAAATTGCTTCCAGGATGATTTGCAGCACACAGTTCAATTCTTGTTAATATTTTGAAATTTTAAACTTTGAGGATTTGAGGGGCTTTTGATCTGTCACGTACTCATCTCAGGGATGTGCTGAGCCTCCTCCTGAACCGCTGAACAATAAAGATGAGCCCTGTGGGTGCCCAGCAAATCTTTTTCCCCAGGCTGCTGCTTGTTAAACTCGGCTCCAGCAGGTTCCTCAGCAGTGCAGGAGGCCCTCACAAAGGCTTCCTGCTTTTATTTGACACGAACAGCGACTTCCACTTGATTCAATCACGGCTTAATTTGATCCTCCATTTAATTTTATCAAAACTGCAGTAATCAAATAATTTGTACTAAAACCATTATAACTTCCACTTGTTTATTCTGATCAATTTTAATCCTTTAAGGCACAAGGGCTATTGGATAATTTGATTCCCGGATAACGAAGAGCTGTCATTAAATCTACAAGGAAAGGCCAGAGTTAAAAAGATCCCAAGTAGAGCTCATAATAAAGAAAAAAAGTACAATAAGATGCTGTTATTTAGAAGTCATGCTATGCACAATGAAAGCTAAGAAGCATCCTACCGCTTGCAAGATAGAAAGATAACAGCATGTTTTGGTCATGACATTCGTGACAATGAACTACACTGAAAAGGGGAAGAAAATGTAATTGGGTGCGAGTGAATTTGACTTTCATGAGAGTTGACCCACCTGAATGAACGTATGTCAGTGGAGTCTGAGCTCCCCCTCTGCTCAGTAAGCCTTTAAAACCTAAGGCAGCAGAGTAAGAGGAAGGAAAAGATTTCCACTGCAGGCTGCTCCTCTGCTGCCGTGAGAAATGAAGCACAACCTGCTTCGCTGAGCATTCCTCCTGCATGACCGTGCCACGTCTCTCTCCCGCAGGTCAACACTTTCATCTCCTTCGTGTTCCCCATGGTCGTCATTTCCGTGCTCAACACCATCATCGCCAACCAGCTCCTGGTCATGTTCAAGCAGGCAGCCCAGGAAAACCAGGTGTGCACCATCGGCGGGCAGCAGACGATGCTCAGCATGTCCATGGAGCCCGGCCGCGTGCAAGCCCTGAAGCACGGCGTCAGGGTCCTGCGTAAGTAGCAACACATTTTGACACTGAACCTGTCTATGTAAACCTGATCTGAAGGCGAATAGGTTGAAATTGGTAAATGCTTTCATCCGAAACATCTTAAAAGAAAAGTAGCTTTTTTTTTTTTTAATCCAAATTGCTTCCAACAAATGCTTTGACATTTGCCACAATTGTCCAGTTCTCATCTCAAAGCCCCACATTCTGGAAAATGTATTCGTTTTTTCTCTTGGTCTCTGCCTTCTTCATCTATTTCTTGCTTAGTCACCAGAAGTCTTCTAGGGAATTTTATCCTCTGTTTTCCTTTACAATCTTTTTCTCCCAGAGACACTTTTCTGAGTCCTAATCTTCCCTTAAAGCATACAAAAATTCATTATAGAGAAAGCAAGCTTGGGATTTAAGTAGTGTTTAATTCCTTGTGCTCAATGAAGAAGTTGAGAAATGAAAATTTCAAATTTAAGGAAAAAAATCTTCTGTGTTCTGTGAGACAGAAATAACTTGGTAATACCAATTTCTGCTCCTCCTTCTGTCGCTGGCCAGCTCCAGCCCGAACACTTCCCTTTCAGCTGGTGCTGGTTTGGGGCTCCGAGTGTGATGGGGGAACCGATGCAGATTTAAAACGAAAGGTATTTCGTGGGGTTGGGTTTGAACAGATCAGCCCGAGTGGCCACAAGGCACAGGACACACAGCCCCGCTGGTGCTGCCCACGGTCACTTACGGCTGCAGATCCCGCTCGGCCACCCCACGCGGCTGGGGGTTCCTTCCCCTGCTCCCCGGGCAAAAGCTCCTGCTCCAAAGGAGTGCTCTGTTACACCAGAGGGTACAGAAAATCAATTTTGCCCTGAAGATACGCACGTAGAAGTGAGTTTCTCACAAACCTTCACAGCTTTGATTCAGATTTCCATTTTGTCTTCCTGACAGAAAAAAAAAAGGTCAAATAACTCAGATATAAAAAAAAAAAAGAATTGATGAAATCAGAATGTTTTTCCTCTTCAGAACACTGACTTCCAATTCCAAAGTGAAACAATGTTAAAATGTCACCGTTTCTGTTGATTTGATAGCAAAACATTTTTCACATAATCCTTGCCTGAAGCAAGGCAGTGACGGGCAACGGCTCTGTCGGCAGCAGCAGAGAATTCCCCCGGCCCTGTGCTGCACATAACCAGGGTCAAGCAAATCTTCGCTGGTGCTCGGTGTGTTACAGCAGCAGACTGTGCATCATCGTTTCCCCATGCCTTCCTGGGGGCTGCATGTCACCTTTTTGTGAGCTACGCTTTGTCTGCTCCCACCAAATTCTGCAACCAATGTTTTGCAAACTCTGACCCAGCCACACACGTTATCACAGCAAAAACATTTTCTCTGTCCTAAGCCAAATTTGCATGCAGCAGAGGGAAAAGAAAAGAAAAGAAAAGAAAAGAAAAGAAAAGAAAAGAAAAGAAAAGAAAAGAAAAGAAAAGAAAAGAAAAGAAAAGAAAAGAAAAGAAAAGAAAAGAAAAGAAAAGAAAAGAAAAGAAAAGAAAAGAAAAGAAAAGAAAAGAAAAGAAAAGAAAAGAAAAGAAAAGAAAAGAAAAGAAAAGAAAAGAAAAGAAAAGAAAAGAAAAGAAAAGAAAAGAAAAACGAGAAAAGGAGAAAAGGAGAAAAGGAGAAAAGGAGAAAAGGAGAAAAGGAGAAGAAGCTTCCTCTTATATGAACGTTATTAAATTTTGCAGAGCTTTGAGGGCTGGCTATCTAAATATATTTCAGATGAATTCCTAAGCCCTGTTATTGAAAATGCCTTTCTCCATATTTCACATGCAATAAAGGGTTCACCTTTGCACTTGTAATTACTGCAGTGTCTCAAACAACATTTATAGCTGTGAGCACAAATGGCCATTTATGAACTGCTTGGATGAGCACTCGTAACTTCGCAGAGAGACGAGGCACAATCATCATCTCCCTGGAAGAAGACAGAAAGAGATTCAATATTTGTTTATTCTTCCAGACAGCCACAATTAGAGTAATCACAAATAATCTTTTTCTTTTGCATTTGTTTGCGGATATGTAAAGCTACAGAGCAGACCTGCTCGCACAAACAGACTCTCCGAGGAAGAGCTTTTGAAGGAATTCAAAAGCAAAACTGGCCCAGCATTTTAATGATTCTGTCAGCAGCAACTTAAGACTTGAATATATGGCTTTATTCCTTTCTTCTTTTTTTTTTTTTCTGCAGAGCTCTGGTTCAGACAAAGGTTAAATAAAAGATCCTGAACTCAGGAGTTGAGCTGTGCTGTGAAATACTGGATGCCTTAATTAAGTAAGCTGAGGAGAAGACCAAAGAATCTGGTAGCTTTATCGTCTGACAGATGATAAAGCAAAAGGTGTTCAAAAATAGCACTCTAAGATATCTAATAAAACCTGCCAGCTCTGGATTTACACTGGGAGAGCCCTCGTGCGCATGAAATGGTGTTTGCCAGCTGAAAGCTTTCCGACTGGCACTTCTCATTGCAAGGCTCTTGGTGGCTGCAGTGCTTTGGCCAAGGCCCCGATTTCCATAAGGAAGGAAATCCTGGCTCTAGAGAAGCCACCAAAACCCCCTATTAGACTTTTCTCCAGATTTTCCAGCTCTTTTTCCCAAGGGATGCATCCCACGCAGCACGCTGTGCCTGTGCCACAGGCAATCCACCGGGTACACCACGGCTTCAAACACCATGCCTGTTGAGAAATGGAGTCAGAACTCCAGAAAACATCGGATCCTGTTAGGCTGAGGTGTTTCCTCTCCTGAGTCTTGCTTTGGGACCGAGCCTCAGCGCTCCCAGGATGGGGCTGTGCTTCCCTCCTCCCCATCTTGTGCTCCTGCCTCCTGCCGGAAAGTGAGCAGCTGCCTTTTCTCACCTCTGCTCCAACAGCTCACGCCTGTCTCTCTCCTCTTAGTGTTGTACCCTTATTTAACATCAAGAAGGGAGACTTTTTGTGGATAATAACAGGGAGACCTACATTTACAGCTGTCATTCCCCGGGTACTGCTCGGTGGTGGTGGGAGAGCATCCTGCACCTTGTTTCCTCCTCGGCACTGAAAACCAGCCCTTCTTGCTCTGAATGATAAGCTTCTTTTCTTCTTCTCCAGGCAAATTTTTGCTTCTGTTATGTACTGCAAAAGCTCAGAAATGTCAGCAAAAGTGAGGGCTTTGGTCCTGAAGGTCTGCGTTGGTGTGGCAATGGGTCAGAGGTGGCAGCGCAGGGCGCTGGGCAGAGATGCGCAGACATTGTGTGCATCTTTGTGGTCCCCTCCCTGCAGGGAGGGCAGAGCAGCTGCTTGTGCCCTTTCTGGACTGAGGAAGATCCAGCAAATAAGAAATCCATTGCCAGTTTTGCCTGTTTCTCGCCACATCACGCAGAAAGGCTCTTTTTATCCAGCAAGTGTTGCTTCGTTTCATTTCTCAGATGCCCTTGACTACTGGAGGTGCTTGATTCACATTTACTTTTGTCACCTGTTCCTCACAACTTTCTTTTTTTTTTTTTTTTTTTTTTTAACATCTGAGCTGTCTGAAAAGCAGCAAAAACAAACACGGGTACACATGATTTATCCTGGCCTCCATGGCATCCAAAACCATCTACCCAGACTAGGCAAGTTTATGGAAGGCAGTGGGAAAAGAAAAATGGCACTTGTCCACGCTAATAAAACTGTTGGCACAAAATCAGGCTTTATGAGGGTCAAAGCATTTTCCATTTCCAAAGGTAAACTTTGGCCTGAAGTACAGAAAGCTTGTTTTTGTCTTAAGGGTGAAATGTTTCAGAACACATCAAACTAGTGCTCAGAAAAGACATTTTTGCAGTTCATGGTGTGCAGAGTTGTTTGATGAGATCGGAGCAGCAAAAGCCTTTCTTCCTTCTTCCACATCTACTGAGAGAATGTACTTATTTATATTAAAACGGTCAGGCTAACAGCTTCATTCAAAATGTCCACAGCATCATTTTCCTCCTCTTTGATAGTGTTTTCTTGGCTCTGTCTGACTTTGGTTGTGCACAAAATAATTAGGGAGCTCGGGATCAGGGAACTGTCAGCCCAGCTGCCTGTAAGCCAGCTCGTTAATTCGTTAAACGTGTGATTCCTGATTGCAATTCCCTCTCCGCTGTCAGCATTCTCCAGGTGTGAGGAGCCGAATTCGGAGAGCTCCAGGACCTGGCAGCTCTCCAGCTCTTTTCTGAGGATAACTGGGCGATGTTTGGGCAATGCAGTGCTGCCGCTAACAATACCTCCCACCAAGAGATTTCATACCCTACCTCGCCCAGCCAATACGTCTTCCAGGTCTCCAAAAATAAGCCACCTCCATTTTCTGTGTGCTTTTTGACTTCTGTTGTTGCATTGTTATTCCTTGGTTGTATTGTAGGGGTGCTGGGGAGCTGAGTCTCTTGGGTGCTGTGTGATGCTGCATGGAAGGGTGAATCTCCTCCGATTGCATATCCTGGCACACCAACCATTTGATAAGGTAGAAAGCTTCCTAAATTAATCTGAATCTATACCACCAAGTCTTAAACACATAGAGGCATGCACACACCCTTCATAATAACCAGCTTTCAGTGGCTAAAACCCCGTACGCGCTGTCCAGACTACTGCATACCAGATCCAGAGGCAATATAAACCTTTCCAGTCTCATTTGCATATGTACAGATGCTGAAAAATCAGGGCATGCTTGAGCTCAGGCTGAAAGCTGTGTTTGGCCAACATCTCTTCTCGAAAGGGGACGGTTTTGTGACACGGACTAATTGTCCCCATCCAAACACCAGGCTGGTTCCTGCAGCGACTGGAAGGAGGAGTCGCTGAATGGCACAGCTGAGCAAGGAGAACAATGCTGAGGCAAATTGATGGACGTCGAGGGGAGACTTTGCACGTCCCTGGGTGGACGTTGGCTAAGCCTATTAGTGTGATCGGTTCCAGGTAGCATTTACTCCGTTACAGGAGCTGCTTAATGAAAGCAGTCATAAAGCACTTACAGAGGTTTAAACAATTGAAACAATATCCTTCAGTCTCCCACAGTAGGCTGGGTGAAGCTTCAGTGATATGCTTCTTAGGAGAGGAAATTAAACCATATTTTTTTTACTGAAATTCTGAGAATTTTTAAATTGTGATTCTGGGGCCTCTTCACTTCTTCAAGTAATACCAGGCAAATGCCAAGTGTTAAGGGAGCATGCATGCAGCCTACACGTTTCATTACTTTGTGAGTAATTTCCCTCCTGAATTAAACTCCTGAAGAGTTCATCCATTCCTCTTCTTGGGTGTTCCAAGTCTGAGCTATCAGTCTGAGGAGAACACCGCAGAACAATGGGCAGACCCTTTCTTACCTCCACCCTGCTCCTGCTCCTGCTGTGCCAGCGTTGCGGGAGTTCAGGCTCTCGTGGCTGCAGCTCTGAAGCCCTGGTCACTGCAGAAGCACGCAGCAAACACATCCCCAGAGTCCCCCTTGCAAGCAGAAACAGCTCAGGGAGGAATAAAGGACACATGAGACAACATGAGGGGAATTAACAGGGGGCTGCAAAGGATGTCAGCTTGGGTTATACCAGATCTTAGCAAACAGAAAGAGCCTTGAACCTGGTGAGGAGAAGGCGAGAGCCCTCATCTGTCCTTCAATGGGGAAATTTTCTTTCTTTCTTCTTCCTTCTCCTCCAAACACCCTGACATCCCCGGAGGAAATGACACAAACAAAGCTTAAATTGAATTGAACTTCTTTCTTTTCACAAAGACTGTTTTACAAGGGAATTTGGGAAGAGACCCTGGTTTGCACAGTGCCAGCACGGGCATGCTGCTTGCTGGGCCCTGTTCTTTGCTTAGCTTTTAACCTTCCTATTCTGCCTTGCTCTTTCTGGATAAAACCAAGTCTTGTTGGTGCCAGGGGACGTTTTAACCACCAGCGTGAGCAGGGCCAGGAATTCACATCCATTTTCAAACCCGTCAGCTAAAGCCACTAAAAATCAATACTGGAGAATGCAGTCTGATACTTTGTTTTTTGAAACCTTTTTTTTTTTATTCTTTCCGCTATCTGAAAATAATATGGAAAGATAAAAGCAGATCTCTGGCTGCACTGGAATGGAAATCAAGAAGTCAAATCTCACGTTTACACTGCTCAGTAACAAGCACAAGAGCACAGGGGGATTGTATCCAGTTTCTAAAGGAGCTGAGGGCTCCCCAGACCCTTTGCTGTTCCCAGTTTCTCTTCTTTTTTGCTCTCCCAGGCACTATTGTAGCATATTGGTGGTCTCCAGTCTCCACTGGTGGGCATCGACTTTTATGGAAATCCTTTCTTCTGCAGCCTTCTGACCCAAATACCAGCACAAGCAGTTTTAATTTTACTAGGCTCATGCCCACATTGTAACTACCACAGCCCCTAGTCTGGGGCCTGCTGGTATAAATATTGCCGACGACCTGTCAGGTACTGCATCATGTTAACATAAACAGCGCCTCGAGGTTTAGCGAGGCACTGCCAGCCACATCTGCACTTGGCCCAGCTCTCTCCATCTTTCATATCAAACCGCACGGTGACGTGTTCCCTTTGTGACAGATTCTCTTGTAACGGCACCAGCTAAATAAGCGCACAGACCCAAGGAGGTTTGAATACACAGGGATTGCTTCTCCAGAAACCAAAATTAATGCAAATCCCCGACACGAGCCCCATTACACTGCCTTATAGGCTACTCAGTACCAGCCGGAGCGTGCGTTCCTTGAGCGTCGCAGGAGATGTGACACTGCTGATGTGCTGAGCCTCAGAAAAGGCTGAGAGATTTTGCTCCGATAGATCTGTCCATACGCAAACAGCTCCTGCCTTTGCCCACGAGTTCGGATAAGCTGCATGCATTTCAGCTCCCCTTGAAACACAAAGGAAAAGTAGTAAATTGGCCAAAATTGCCTCAACAGGAGGCAAGGAGGCTGGGTTGGAGCTTCTCCGGAGGTCTTAGCAACTGTGGAGGTAGCTGAAAGCAGGAGCAGCATCTCTCTTCTCTCCCTTCACTGGGCACTGCCAGGGCTTTGTACACATGAGGTATTGCTCCAGGTTCATGCTAACACAGTGCCAGTTTTCTGAGACATTGGCCCTGGACAAGGGCTGCCTCCCAGCCAGAGCCCCAGGATACGCACGGCAAAACAAAATACTCACTGCAATTTAACGCAATTTAACTTCCAGGATTGCTTCCACATTCAGTTTAGTCTGAAAGTCAAGACTGGCACGGTTTAAATCTTCTCTTGCACAATGTAAAAGCTGTCGCTCAAAATTTATGTTTCCTGCGCGATAAACAGGGGCTCGCCGCGCTGCCGCGCCTCCTTCCTCCCTGCCCTTCCTCCTTGGGATGTGGTTCAAACAGGCAGAGAACTGAGCCACAACAAGACCAAATAGAAAATTATAGGATGCAATAATTCAGGTTTAAATACGCTTTTCAATTAGGAGTCTGAGTTGAAAGGGAAATGAAGGCGCAGCCTGGTTGGCTTGCCCAGGTCCCCCCCTCTGCTCCCAGCCTGGGGCTGGCTCACAGGTTTGGCACCTCATTTGCTCAAATGTGGGAAATATCAGGAGTTAATGGAGCAGCTCTGCTCCTCTGAAAACCACATTTCCACGTGGCAATTGAATTAATTAGAAGTGAGGGAAGGGCCTGGTTCTGATGCAAGGCATGCACCCCTACCCATCCAGCGCTGCAGGGCTGGGGCAGAGCAGGGAAGCAGCCGTGCTCCCTGCACAGAGGCCACACAGCGGAGGCAAACAAGTCACAGGTTCTTGAATTTTTTAGTTCAAAAAACTGAGGCAGGAAATCTCAGACACGGCCCAAATCCATCCACTTAGTGCTGTCTTTTTAGACTGCTGAAGAGCTGCAGGCCCTGTAGTGATGAATTACATCTGCGATCACAATGGCCATATAGCAGCCAAAAATACTCAGATTGAAATAATGAATTCAACTGGACTATAATAATATACAATAATATAATAATAATATATAATTATATAATATATAATAATGAATTCTTATTCTAGAGAATAAGAACAGAGTTTCTAGCCTTTCTTCCGAAACCTGTCCTTTCCAATGCCTAAAACTTTACTGATTAAATGGCTTTTTCAGCATTCCTGGAAGATGCTTTCCTACATCACACAGGCTGATGCTAAGAGAATTTACCCATCTCCACTGTTAGTAACTTGTTTAATAAACGAGAACGTGAGGTTGGAATAAAGCTGAGAGTACAGAGCTGGACACCAAGAATTATTGAATTTCTGTACAAATCGCTCGGTGGCTTCAGCCTTGATGACGCTCCCAGAAAGAGGGCACAGACACTTGCCTCCCCACTCCTGCCCCACTGGAGGGGGAAATCTACTGCATTTACTGGAGCCTCCCCTGTGCCTCTTGGCTGCGTAATGGCGATGGGAAGATGCAGCCAGAGCCAGTCTTGCTCCTCATGGACTGTTTTTTAAGGGATACACATCATTTGTATCACTCCTCTGTGAGTGCTGGGTTTGGGATATAGTCACAAATATTTTCAGTGCAGAGGGAAATGCGGCCTTTGCCTCCAAGTGCCAAGTAGCTTGGTAAGAGCTTTGCCGCTTCCTAGCTCTTTACAGGTCACATAAAGGGCAAGAATAATGTGGCCCTTATTGTCTGTAGAACAAATCTGGGATAAAAAAAATAACATAATCATTTTATTTAGTCTTGATTTTCTTCTTGGGTTTTATTGTGTTATGTTTTAACTGAGATTTCTTTATTTCCTGCTGGGATTCTGCCAGAATCCTGTCATTTCATACAGAGGTTGAAATACATATTACAAAAGGAAACAAGTCTTTCCCTTGATTGCCTGATATATCTGCTTTTTAATCTAGATTGACGAACGCTCAGCACCAGAAGGGCTTTTATCCTTCAGAGTTCTTGCATTTTGTTTTTCACTGGTTGATGATCCTTGACTAGAATGTGGAGAGGAAGAAAAACTATCATCCTTCTCTTTTTACTCTTTAATTAATGATTTGTATGATGGCAATGTCCAGACCCAAGCATCTCGTAATCACTGTCTCAGGTACTGCACAAATATAGAACAAAAGGACGAGCTCTGCCACCAGAAAGCAGCTCCCGCGGCTGTTTAATGATCCCAAGCACCATGGGGACTGCGGCCAGTGGCTCCGCATAACCAACTAATGGGATTACAGCGTCCCTGCTTCCCTGTCTACCTGGATGAAAAACATCCACTAACTGCCTCTCTGAGTACTGCAGACAAAATACCTGGTGCCACAAGGGCATAAAACACAAGGACAGGTGCAAATGCAGACCAGTTTCATTTAGCCTGTGTGTGTACTAGGCATCAACAGTCCCTTATCTGTGTTGTATCTTTTGTTCATAATGTCACTGCTTCTGTGCTTATAGATATTTTCTATTATTTCCGTTATGCTTATTTGTATAGACATTTTCAGGCTGTTTGTCCCTCAGGGTTATTAATTCTTGGCACAGCAGCAAGGTAAGAACAAAGCGGGTCTTTAGGAAATCAGTTTATGCTGATAAACACCTCCCAGAAAGGTCTCTTTCTCACTCCTGATGAAGAATTGCTCGCAAAAAGTTAACTTTTTCCATTCTTTGCAGGTGCTGTGGTGATTGCCTTTGTGGTGTGCTGGCTCCCCTACCACATACGGCGCCTCATGTTTTGCTACATCCCCTCCAGCCACTGGACAGAGTGAGTGATCGGGGCCTAGTGGGGCCTGGGGAGCGGAGGTGTGACCACGGGGTCAAAGCCTCAACCTCTTAATTGGTTTATTCTTTCTTTTGGATTTCTCGCCATGATTGCCAGACAAATTTAGGAGTCCTGGCTTTATCATCTAAACCCCCAGGTGTGGGTGGGGGAGCATCAGCTTGCCCTGAAATGCATCAGCAGCCCTTCCTGCCGTGGCCGCGGCCACAGAATCGCCCCCGCTGACACCGCTGACAGATATTCACCTTTGACAGCCCTTGATGAGATGATATTTGGCAGAGGCGTTTATGCATCTGAAGTGGATTGCTGTCCCTGTGGTGGAGATATCGATCACCGGCCCTAGGACGGAGCAGCTCCTGTCAGCGCGGTTTCGTTTCCCAACGCCACCTTCCCTTAGTGACAGGAGAGATTACGCAGACGGGAAAATAACCGGGCTGCTCGCTGAGGGCATTTACTGGGTTTTACAGGGAGTGGATCAAAATGAAATACCAGTAATTGTCACTGATTAGAAAATGCCCAGACTCGCAGCCAGTTTAGGGATACGTACCTACACGCACTGCACACCTACACTGAACGCAGGTGCGGTGCTCACAGACGGCTGCTGGCAGCTGTTCTGCCACATCAGGCCAGGTTCCTTGGCAAAGCAGCCACGGAACCGTTTATTCATTTCAAATATGCAATTAAGAGCTCATTATGTCCAGGGATATAAACCTGGTTTAGCCTGACAGAGAGATGGCATGAGAGGTGCTCAGAGAAAGATGCATCCCTCCTCCCACAGCGTTGCATCCCTGTTCCCTCTGGAAGCAGCTCTTCTTCCTGCAATGACCAGGAAATGAAAAAATCCTCGATACCAAGAAGCCGAGGAACAAGGAGACATTAAAATTTCATAAACTCCAAAAACAAATAATCGTAATTTACGATACAGCAGCCTTCTGAATGGAATTGTACATCCATCCATAGTAAAAGCCAAACCCTATCTTTAATCATGAAAACAACGGAGCTCGAGGCACACACTGGGGCAAACTGTTGTGTCTTGTTTGCTTTCCTATAAGAAAACTACTTAAAGCAGCAATCAATTCTGTAACGCCCGCATTTGCTGTGAGCAAAAGGGATAGAGAATTCCGTCAGCAGTTAGTGTGAATTTATGCATTGTGGTTGCATTCACTTTTTTTTTTTCTCTTCCATTAAAAGCCATGAGTGATTTTAGGAAAATGTTGAATTTACAGGCATATTATGAATGGTGAACTATCAGTACGGTAGCTAACCAAGAGCTCGCAGCAGCTTGACATAATCATTTATAAATGAAATGCATGTGCCTGCCCCTAAAGAAGAGAAATCTGCGTTAAATTAATTCTTCACAACTACATTGAGAAACTCTGCTCGTAAGAGCTGGGTGGGCTGGGCAGTACTTGGCAGGGCTGAGGGGGCTGGGGGGGGGGGTGGTGATGTACTCCAGCACACGGCTATTTATCTTTTGTTAGTGCTCAGGCTAACAAAAAGGTCTGTGGTTTCCACTGAGATAAATGATCCCGAGGAACGTTTTCCTGAAAATGAGACCCACGTTGTTTATAAACCCTTTACGATCTCCGAGCTGTTGATCTCAGTTTTCCCAAGGAAAGCTATTTCGGAAAGAAACAGAAATAACTAAGCGTTTTCAACCAATTCTAGCTGAAAACATTATCTTGTGGTGGTCAGGATATGTTTAAAAGCACACTGTCATCAGCCTGCCCCCAGAACAGAGAAAACCATCCCAGAGCACGGACAAATCCCGACGCGGGGACCCACCGAAGGAGCTGGTGCAGCTCTCACTGCCCCGGGGAGGAGATCACTGCTTCTCTTACAGGGTCTTGGCTCCTCCGCAGGCTCTGTATACCAGAACTGCAGCCAGAAAGTCAAGCTCATGTATATGCATGACACAGAAGCAAATCTACAACTGGTTTCTCAGTTTCAAGCGAGTCTATTTTCGAAGGCAAAATGAACACATGAGGTAAATACCCCATCCAGTCCCAGGGCATAAATGAGTTTCTAGCTGATAACAACGGGGGCAAGAACCCTGTAAAGGCACTTGACCTGCATTTGGCCAGTGGCAGCTTACAACACAGGGTGCATGCACTGACTCCCGATGGCAAACCCATGTCCCTAGCAGAGAAAGCTTAGCTGGAAGAACAGCTTATGCTTCTTTCACCCTTGTGACTTTGAATTATTTCAGTTCTCCACACTCACTCAGACTTCTATCTTTCATCTGTTCTTCCAGTTTCCTTTACAACTTCTACCACTACTTCTACATGCTGACCAACGTCCTCTTCTACGTCAGCTCGGCCATCAACCCCATCCTGTACAACCTGGTGTCTGCAAACTTCCGACAGATCTTCCTCTCTACGCTCACGCTCCTGTGCCTGCCATGGAGGAAGAAGAAAAAACGACTGGCCTTCACCAGGAAATCCAACAGCATCTCCAGCAACCACACGTTTTCCAGCCAGGTCACAAGGGAAACAACATACTGAAGCCAAAGGAGGAAGGGAAATGCATTTATTTCATCGTGGAGTCAAAACTCGAGAGAGGCCTCTGTGACTTTCAGGCATGGTCTCCAAATTCACGTAACACAAGTGTGTTTAGCAAAGTCGTTTTTGTTGGAAAAATAGGCTTCGTTCTGCCAGTAACTTTGAGGTTATTTTAACGCGTTGGCCTTGCCTCTTGTGAGTAATGTCTACACATTTTGTAACTTCGGTCTGGCATAAATCCAGGTGCAGTGCTAACTGGGAAGCCAATATATGTTAAACGTAAGCAAATTCATACTGCATTTCATCCTTTTCTCAAGGCAGAGATGCCATTTCCATATCCAAGGGTTCGAGATCACATCTCTTGGTGGCAGCGAGCAGAGTCTAACGAGGAGAAAGCAGTTTTGAACAGAAAGGGACGTTTTTGGTGAAGGGACGTGCTCATCTATGCGATGTTCAATGAGCAAGGAGTGAAAACTCAGGGAGCCAGGTGGTGGGTTTAGAAATAGATCTAAATTCTTACGAATATGACCTGGGTGCACAATAGAGCCGCTCTGGTTCCTTGAACTTAAATACCAACAGATGATGCCTTACTTAGATTGGGACAGGAGTAGCCTGGGATCATCATTCACTTTAGGGCATGTATAGTGCCTGGCACAGCGAGCCCCGCTCTCCCTGCTTTGGGTATTGCAACACCAGTAAGTAACAGAGTCTCTGGCAAAGCTGGGAATGCAGAAACTGTGCCCAGCTGGAGTGCTGCAAATGAACAGAAATGGAAAATCTTACTTATGCCACACAGCCAAACCCTGCTTTTTTTGCCAGGGAAATCACTTAGCTGGCCTGCACTAAGAGGTGAGAAAGCTGCAGGCTCCTGAGGGCTCCAGTCTGCTGAGATACGAGCAACCTGCCCCATTTCTGGGGGACTCTCAGATTTTTCACATTCTGGTTCCAGTTTTACTTGTTTCTGCACTATTTTCACACAGCTGACATTTCATGGGTTATCAGTTGTAGGCGGTAGGGCCTCTTTTTCTACCTTTTCTTTTATTTCTTTTTGCTACCAAACCTATTGGCATACTGATCTGCACATACACATCTTCAGATAGTGCAAATGAAGAACACAGGACGGTCTAAGCTGGGGAGCCTTAGCTCTAAAACAGCTTTCTTTTAACAAGTCAGAGGAATGGCAGCGAGAGCTGTTTGCAGCAAATCCGACAGTTTGGCACAGTCAGAGGTTGTGCTGAACCCTGACTATGAGCATGCTCTAAAAATAAAATAGGATCAAAGTAAGAGAATATAAAGCTTATCTTCTCTTCCCCTTCTTTCTTCCCCTTGATTTTTGCTTTGAATTTGAAATTTCTCAGCTGGCCAGGATGGATAGCATGAGGTTTTCTCCCATATGGTTCCACCTCTAACAGCCAACTGGGAAATGCAACAAATTCTCTTGAGCCTTTAGCACCAGAAGTCACGGGTCTCTGGGACAAAGCTAAAGGGACTTCCCTGCTGCCACAGCACCAGGCCGTGACCTGCATGAACCTGGGAAAGGCTCTGTAAGAAAGGAGATCCAGGGGTAGGGCACATCGCTGAGCTCTGGTGGCAGGAGGCTCCATGCAGGAGCTGCCCCAGCCCCTCGGCACGTGCCACTAGCTTCCCTCTTTGACAACAGACTGGAAGTGATCCTTGGCTCCATCCAGCTTGCCAGGCTTTGCCCATCCCCTGTCACTCGACAACTAAGGAGCACCCACAGCCCATGACACCGGTCCCAGTGCTGGATATATGGCTCTGGCCCCATGGACAGCTACGTGAGCCCTCGCAGAGCAGCGTCACACAGCCATGGAGAGCAGTCACCTCCACCAGGTACCAGTGATGTTTCCTGCTCCAGATGTAGTATGCTGTGGGTTAGGCGCTATGGGGCTCAGGACACAGAGAAAGCAGCTCTGGGGCGCTTGCTGTGAGTTGGGAGTGATGGCTATCTGCTGCTGAGGCATTTATACCCATAGTCCAGAGCTGGCTACTACCACGGTAGATCTGGCTACCACCAGCCATGACCTACAACCGC
The DNA here is from genome assembly GCF_040182565.1 of Anser cygnoides. Classification (NCBI taxonomy): domain Eukaryota; kingdom Metazoa; phylum Chordata; class Aves; order Anseriformes; family Anatidae; genus Anser; species Anser cygnoides. The sequence continues at coordinate 3,224,940 of NC_089888.1, read as the reverse complement.
ACCTAGCAGGGACGGGGGAATTATTTTAATGCCTAGTACAGAACCACTCCAAAAGAAAGGGCTCAAAATAGGAATCAGCAGGGCCTTAGTTCCCTCTGATTCAGCCAAACTACAGGCTTTGTCCTGCCATGCCTTCTCTTAATTTCTTGCCCTGGCTGCACGAAACAGAGGGCAGAGTTTACAGCTGACAAAGCACTTTTGTTGTTCGAGCGCAGTTGACTCCTCTTTGGCAAGAAAAACTGGTAATGGGACAAATAAATAAATGAATAAATAAATAAAAGAGGCAAAAAGGAGACTGGTCTCTCCTTGGAAGGAAATTTGTGAGGAACTAGCAAATGCTGTCGTGTCGGTGTGTAACATCGCGTGTGTTAGAAATGGCTTGGGCAGGTGGGAGGAAGAAGCTATAGACCTTACATGCTGCCTTATGGGCTATGTACAACGTGTAGGAACTGCAGAACCATGGACAGACTTACTTGTGTACTCCTGGTTTACTCACTGTTGCTACCTTCATCTAATGTCTGTCCATTGAAGCTCAGTCAAACCTTTCTGACTTTTATGGGGGACTGTAGCTGAGAGCAGCAGTCCTAAGAGAGGCAGGTTTGTACAGGCACAGGGGAGATGCAGCACTCATGGCAGCTTGGTACCTTCCAGCTGAATAAGCTGAGGAGGGTGAGGTGGCCACACAGCAAATAATGTGGTGTGGGCGTCATCTGTAACAGACCCTACAAAGCCACTCATCTCCACTGCTCTCACTGCTCCTGCGCTAGAGAAGTCCAGGTACAAGGAGCAGAGGAAGAAGAGTCTTAATATCACACGCTTACTACTGGCCTTCAAGGCAAGACAACGTTTAAATGGTTCTGGAGAGGACCCAGATGTTTTAATCTAAATAGAGTCAACAGCTGGGAGGTGGTGTCGGAAACCTCCTGTGGAAGCTCCAACTGTGCGTTGCTTTGACTTTCGTTAGGATTTAACATCCTACGTGTCTCAGTTGCTTTTGAATATCCACCTTTGAAACGTTTAATGTTACTACTATGCTTGTTAAACACCAACCTGCTGAAATGTGCTTGATTAGCTTAGAAAACACTGTACAAAAAATGTCTCACATTAGCTGTTTGGCTTTGATTTTCATTGCTGATACACCGGCTGTTTACAGATTTTTTGATCACAGCTCTGAGAAAGTGGTAGGTTTATTTGGGGTTTGTCATGAAAATGGGAACGAGCTGGAGTGAAAATGAACTTATCAGAAACTTCTTCTGCAATGTTTGTTGGGCTACACAAGTCCTGCAGAGCTGCTCATATTGGGAGATTTATCCGAGCAGTTTACTGGCTTCTAAAGCTCTGCTCCTGCAGTTTTAGTGGGTGCAGACCTAAGCCTATGGCCTTAACTTGAGAGTACAGCTCAAAGCTACCTCTTCCACGGGGCAAATCTGACTACCTGAGTTGAGAAGTGGAAGTTACAGCTGATTTCATCCTCTTCCTCCTCCCCACCTAGTTTTGCTATATCCAGCATAGAGTTTTAGTTACCCTGAGCTCACAGAAGTGAGGGTAACTCAGTACAAGACCCCGCGGTTTTGTAGAGGAACGCATGGTACTCTAGGGAAGAAGAAGGTACAAAAAGCCCGGTATATACCAAGGACATCTGTCAGAAAAATGGTTCTCTTTCTTTCCATGCCTTTTAACGATCGTTGAACAACTAACCCAACAAGGTTTGGCTTTAAACCTAATCGAGTATAACTGGCTTTTGCCATTAGACAAAATGCATGCTCCCATCCTTTGTATTCCTGCCTCGTCTGAATTCTCTGCAGGGGCAGAGGGGCGAGCATTCATGCAGCATGCTGTTAATCTATGCAAATTTCCTCTAAGTGTTTTGAACTGTTTGTTTCAAGTAAAAAATCTGTTGAACCCACAGATGTGAAGTGCTGCCAGATGGATTCGGAGAGATTCCCATCTGAAGAGAGACTACCAAGTGACCTCTCCAGATATAATTTTGAGGTTTCGTTTATCTTCACAGCATTCTAGGCAGGGCCATCCATTTGGCAGCGTGTGAAATCAGATTTCCGAAGTCATTATGCTATTGAGAAATTTCCCCCAGACAGGACTTTCTCACCAAAGGCCCAGTACGCATCAGTGTTCGAATGCTCTGCTGAGCTTGCCTTTTGGTAAAGTGCACGAGATCTTGCTCCAGTGGCTGCGTGGGTGAAGAAGAAAACTAAACAGGAAGGTTGGTGAGGAGGGTTAGCAGGACACATGCTGTAAAGTCACAGGGCCTTTGCATTTCTAGCATCAAACATTTAGGGAAATAAACCCCCCAGGCGTGCTATTGCTGCAGACAGCGTGTGGTTAGGATGTGAACCGAGCATCTGTGTGGCTGCCATTCGTGCACGTGGCACGAGAGCACTGAGTTCTCCTGTGCAACGCGTCGAGTGTTAGTCTGGTATCTTCCTGACCGTGTCGTTTGGTGGCTGTTTCAACAAAGCTGTATCTGCTGGAGCTCTGATTCTGGAAATCACAGATGAACCTTCTGTTTTCAGTTTGGATCCATTCAGTAGAGAACCAGAAATTGCTAAAATTCATGGTGCTGTGTCCTGGCTTTGTGATCAAGAGTCCTTCCCCAGCTGTGCCACCTGATAGTCCTGCACATACTGTATCTATGGTAAACATTTTTGGAAGTGCACCTTTTTATTTTTATTTTTTTCTGAAATACAAAATGTTGATGTGCTTTATTTTCTGTGGCCTGTTGTGCAATGGGAAAAAAATGAATGTTAAAAGTGTGTCAGAGTCTCCTTTGTAAGAGTTTCTGTGACAAAGGGAAGGAAGAGGGTGTGAAATCCTTTTGTATAGCAATGGGAAACACTCTTTCAATGTAACATGATATTATTGATACTGTATTTACTGATCAAACAGTAATGAAATGGTTATTTCCTGATATTAGCCTTTGTACTGTATGGTATTTTACTTCGTTTTATTTTATTTTGTCATTTATTGATCCTAAGAAATAAATATCTGAATTTAAGGCTTTGGGCTGATTATGCTTGACCTGGTAGCTGTGCCTGGATCATACAGCCTGCTTATCGCAATAGGCTATCTGACTGCCCATCCAGACGTATGAAATCACATCAACTCCAAATGACCACTGCAACCCCTCTGCAGGAGGGCCCCGAGCGCTCCTGTCCCACAGCAAGCTCTGGCTCTTTGGCACCAATGCGGCATCCAAACGCCAGCTCATGTGTGCACCTGCAAGTAGGCAAACAAAGGGGTAAAAAGTCTGGCTTGGTCTGAGGGAGACACTGATCAGTGAAGATCAACCTGAGAAAGTCCTCCGGAGACTTGGCAAAATCAAACAGAGTCCATGCTGGTTCAGAGTCCAGCCTGCTGTGGTTTTAGGAGCAGCAGCAGAGCGCATCCAGCTCCCGCTGGTTGAACTCTGGGGCTTTGAGAGTGTGGCATGCACAAGGCTGAAGCATGGGAGTGGAGATCTTCCAGCCTTCAAGAAAGACCTGTGCTGCACAGATCCAGGTGAGAATACACAAATCTTGCTGCTTTCCGAACTCCTGCTTTGCTTTTCTTGCCTGCTTGCTCTCCCCCCCTTGTAGAGCAAGCACTAAAACCATTCTATCTCAGCCATTACCTCTACAGTAGCTCTGCCTAGGACGCTGGACAGATTGGGGCTTTATTGCACTTGGAGCTGCGTGGACACAGCAAAGGAGACAGCCCTGGCCCCAGAGAATTTGCTGCTGAAAGACAAAGCAGGTTTACTGTGCCCTAACTGTGAGCCTTTCCCTCCTACTTTCCTCTCTCTTTTGCACGGCCCATTTCCTCCTGGCACTGATTTGTCTAACACAGATGTAATTTCGTAAGAACAGGACGCTTAGGTATTGCCGACTATATTAAAGTGTCTTTACACTTAATGAGCAAAAATCAGTCAGCTCCATTCTCCCTGCAGCTCCCAGGTAAAGTTCCGTCACGAAATAGCTCAGCTGATCTCCAGGAAAACGCACAAAATCTTCACAGTTTTCAGCCATTTGGCCCGATTGTTTTGATTTCTGGCAGCGTGAAAGGTTGCTTGGAAAGCAACAACAAAATAAAGTTTAAATATTTGGAGTCATTCATGGCCACAAAGTTCATCTTTTAAATCCTAGCTGAGATACTCTGCCTCTCCACAAGCATTTCGGTGCTGCTTCTAGATGAGAAGAGCAGGAGCCACTATTACTCCTACACCACAAATTACTGAAGAATCAAGTCATTTATTTGATGGATCCTTTTATTTGGTATTTAGCCTCACTCTGGTAGAAGGTGTATTTTCATTTTGCTGCCCATGGAGCTGCAGTTACTGTCTTCAGCAGTGACAATCCACACCATGCAGCCATGGCCTTGTCTTCTGGCTGCATGGGATTTTTCTGCAGGGCAGGATGCTCCCGGCGGAGTCTCCAGTGCTCATGCAAAAACCCAGACCAGGTTCATGCTGGGATGAAAAATGTTGCCGTCTGCCCATGAATTCTCTAGCTCGGGACCAATTTTCTTGAAAAAGCAAAACTTCTGGGAACCAGAGAGCCTTGCTCCGACCATGCATCACTCCCACCCATCTCATGCAATCAGGCTCACATCACGCCCCACCATGCACAGGAAAGGAAAAGACTGTGGGAGTCAGCGAGTTTCTTTGTTTCTTTTTCTTTTCGAAAGGCAAAGAGACTGTGCCTCAAGCGAGGAATGCTTTCAATTTGGCCCATATTTCTCATTTCAATTATAAAAGTAATTTCTATAGTTCACAAGAGGAAAATTTAAGATGCCTTTTGAAACAAACATTGCATTTTAGTAAATGGCTTCATAAAACTTAATAAACATCCATCCAGAAGTTAATTTATTTAAAATGTCTTTAAACCCTCCTCTGCCTTATTGAATTTATTTGAACTGTAGATCAGGTTGAGTATATCCACGAGGGTATTCAAGCAATAAGGCAGCGCATCCTGGTTATTATTACAAGTCTCGTGTGGGCTGTTAAGTTTGAAGGAAAGCGCGAAGAGATGGTGGGCACTCAAGTGCAAAACCCCTCCTGCAGTGCACGAGCACCGATACAGCCCCGGACCCCAAACAAAATGCTGGGGTTGCTTCTAGGGGGGGCAGGCAGCCCTGTGGGGTGAGCACACACCGCTCAGAGGCTGAACGCCCAGGGACAGGATGGTGATAGCAAGTTTGGGACAGCTCACCTGCATCCCTCAGGGACTGTGACTAGCAGAGAAGGAGGGAGAGCACAGTTAATTCATTCCTGACAACAGAAAATAAACGGGAAGAGTCCAAAAAAATTATGGTTGTCTCTGAAATAGATATCACAGGTGTGAATGCAACACTTGCCCACGCATACCTCACTGCAAGCTTTCAGTCCTTCCAGCGCAGAGCTCTTCCTCTTACTTGAAGGCACTGCCTGGCCCAGCTGGCTTGTATCACCACGGACATGGCATTTAATTACACTTGGCTGCTTCTCTATGAAATCCTGAAGAAATGGGAAACAATATCCTCCACCCTTTTAACACAAAAATGTAATACCATCTTGTAAAGCAGGAGCAGTCGCTTTGTCTGCTTTTACACTGCTGCTGCTCAAGTGCACAGCTGACATGGGCGGTGTGGACGTCTCAGCTTCACTGTAAACTGACGTTACAAAAAGGAATGATTATGAATGTATGGCCTGGAAGATCTGCTTCAAGATCTGCAGAGGTACAGACTCCTCACTTGTGAGTAACATCGGCATCTTGGATGCACCGTTTCGTCCTCCTTCATCCCAACAAAGTGCAGCAAGAAGATGGACACGCCGTACTTTGCCACTGCATCAGCTTCAGTCACATTAAAGGCTGAACCAGTTAGCCTGGAGTTTCTTTATTCCTTTCTTTGCTTGTCCTTTCTCCTGTCTTTGGAAGCTATTTATCAGGAAAGATATGTCTACCACAACTGCAATGCAGCTTTCAGCCTCAGGCACTCAAACACATTATAATTAATAAGGAGGTCTGATTGCTCTGCAACTCGTCACTGCTCCCTAACTATGTAATCTCCAACGAAAGCATTCTCGTACTATTTTTTTCTCACAGATATCTCAGGATTGAGCAGTATCTGCACTAGGTCACATAGGTCCATGGTTAGTCTCCCTGCCAGAGACAAACCTGCAAGGGCAGAATCCCAGAGCCAGAGCTACAAGGGAGGTTTGTAAAACTGCAGGGAAAGATGCTACAGCCAGGTGAAGGCCCACATGCACAACTGGTATAAATCGGTTTGCACCTGCAAAGAAATACCCTTTGTGTTTTGAAGTGACCCAGTCTAGCTTTGTTTGAGTCTCATTTCTAAGGCTTTTTTTTATTTTTTTCTAAATACCATTTAGCAGGGGGAAAATAAAGCAGTTCATTATGTTAGCAGCTCCACAGCCAATCTTAAATGCCAGAGGCGCTGATCAGATTAAAAAAGAAATCACATTTCATAGCTGATGTCTGGAAGGAACAAAGACTCCAGTCCTGATTTTGATTGAATACAGGATGATATCTCTTGCTCATTGTATATATTACAACTGCAAAGAAGGAGACTGTTTATCATAGCATGCTTCAGTGCTTTTTAATATACTGTTTATCATATAGAGCTCACTGGCATCCGCAAAGCACCCTTACAGATTTCACTTCGTATCTTAGTAAGTTTTCACGGACTTTGGGAGACGAATACTTGTTGTTCCCATGCTGCCACTCTTACTCCTTTCATATGCAGTCAAAACCAGCTCCTCACCAAAGCAAGAGCGATGTCCTTTACCAAACAACCACAGTCAGTTCAGTGAAAGACAAACGCAGGTCATTGTGCACCACCTCTTCTGGTGGCTGCTGTCGCTGCTACAAAACCAGAGAGCACTTTGAGCAGTGCCGAGCAGTAGAGGCACCAATGATTCAGACACATCTTTTTTTGCAAAAAAATAGGGTACTTTGCTGTGCCTGGGAAAGGAGAAAAACATTGCAGCTAACTGGTAGAAATCCCCCTCCCCTTGCCCTAGGGTGGTATGATCTCTGCATGTTCGGTCACAGAAGAGAACAATTACAAGAAAATATTTTAAAATAGGAAATTTGCCTATCTGGAACAAAAGTTTTCATGGGAGTGGCTGAGTGGTGCTGACAGTCACATGAAACTTGTCAAAGAGCTGCCCTGACTCAGGGGTGCAGGAGTGGCCAAGGTGCAAGGACACCCATACCAGTGCTAGCACCACGGCGAGCCTGCACCCAGTGGGGAGCCCGATCAGACCGCTGACCTTCACTTTACTTACATGAATCTGTAAATTTGCACTTAGCGCATTAGAAATGCACTTTGCAGATGTATATAGCATATTTACGGTGCTGCACTGAATGACAGTCCTGCATTTCATCCTCAGTGGCCTCTCTTCTCTTCTCTGGGCCACCCACTCATTCTACCACCAGCGATTTTACCTCCGGATCTGGTGCCAGGACAGCTCTCAGACATCAGCCCCCACTGATTTCCCTTGTTATCAGCTGATTCCTGTGGAAGAAGGGCTGGTTTCTGCTGGAAAAGCTCTCAGCACCAAGCTTGAGAAAGAACAGGGCTAACTGTGAGTGGGAACTTCACACCCGTGGTGAACAGGAAAGTCAAAGCTACTCATAGGTGAACACTAAAACAGAAATCGCGGAGGGCTGTCTCTGCTTCACCCATCGTTCTGGAAGGCAAACGCAAAATTAGTGAACCTCTGTACAGGGAGACAAAGGCAGAAAAGTTTTCTGAAGGGAGATCTCATTTTGGCCCCAGCTGAAACTCTTGCCAGCCCCAAAAGCTACCCATTTTTCAATGCTCGGCTTTAAGGAAGATTTAAGCTGCTATATCAGCTTAAGGTGTAGGATAAAAGGGACAAAGAATTCCAACTGTCATCAGAAAGCGTGGGAGAAATAAATATACAATGCGAATTCTATTTGCTTTCTGTGTCTTCACGTACATCATGTCATCAAAAGGATTTGCAGACTTTTTCCAGAGAGAAGACAGTTGTGTTAGCAACACCATCATATAGCGAAAAACACTGGAAAAGGAAAAGGGGAAAAAAAAAAACAACATTCTGCTCCCATCTGATTTTCACATATTCACAAATCAGTCAAAAGCTTTTCTCTTCAACCAAAATCTCACTTCTACTTGTTTACAACAATTCCTCCCCCCGTGCTATTCGTTTTCCTTACAGATTGCCTCGGGGCTCAGGGTCTGCCATGTTTTATAACCAGCTCTCCAGGAGGCACCATAGGGTTTGCAGATCGGTTGTCTTGCTCACCACGAAAAGGCTGTTTGATGTAGGAGGGGGCTGTGAATCACAGCAAGACTTTGATGAGCCCAAAAGACTTCCTTAGCGGCTGGCACCAGAGTAATGGAGAATGAGGAGCTATAGGACTGAAACGAAATACTGAATCGGATAGGATGGGAAAGAGGTTTTGTTGGGGTAACAAACAATAAACCTGAAGATCTTGAATATTTATTTGAAATGGAGCCTGTTTCTTGGGAGGGATAAACTGGAGCTTCTCAGGAAGCTGTTCAATTGTGCAAAGACAGAGAAACACAGACTGGGACAATGGTCAAAATGACCTGGAGGGGAAAGAGGGATGCTCTGAACCCAGTGCAGGGGGATGAAGGCAGGGTACGGGTACAATCCCACTCACCTGCTCAGTGAAGCATTCCCTCACCCAGCATCACGGTAAAGCAGGGAAGCAGAGTTAAGTTTGTTTACATCGCCCAGCAAATGCCTGCTCCCAAAATTGCTGTTTCTTTTGGGTCAGAGTTCCATTTTTTTCACTTCACCAGGTGTTGTTACACCCCATGGATGTTTAAATTGAGGATAATTTATGTTTCTGTTCATAGCGAATATCTGCTCTATAAAATGAATCGAGTCAATTTTACATTTTTACTCTTTGTGAGCAGAAATATTTCTGGCTTACTGGTGTTATGGACAGATTTACTCCTACCTTTATTTTCTTTAATATGGCTGTTACTTTAAACAGATTTAAATACTGAGACTAACAGTATACAGGTTTCACATAAATCTGTTCACTGGTCAAGGCACAAAAGAGAAAATTTATCAATTAAATTAAGTGTTAGCTTCTATCATACTATTCCACCAGCAATAATGAATTGCAATCTACAATACAATTCAATTCTAACCATAAATATTCATAGCTACAAGTCCTTATTTTCCTTTAAACTCTTCTGTGCTACTAGAATATGTACTGTTTCAGAAGTCAAACACTGAGAGCTCATCATAACCAGATATACCCAGAAAAACTGTGATGCAGAAAAGTGGATTTAATCTCAAATAAATCATGAAGTGGGGTGGAAGCAATACCATATACTGTGAGTTAATGCATGAAATTTATGTAGATACATAGCAAGCAAATTTGAGACAGCCAAAACTGGGATTGCACAGCCAGGGTGAGGTGAAGAAACAGATTTACAGCTAGATATTCTAGCTCCATCATGGGGATCATAAGCAGCCATGTGCGGATCTAAATTTTGCATCTCATCTAAGAGCTGACTGGGGCAGACTCCACTCAGTTTCAGTGCTCACAACAAGAGGAGAGGGAAAGGAAGAAAGGGTGTCTTATAAACCCTGTGACAAACGGGAAGACAAAGGTAATTCAGTTACTCTGCACAATGATGTTACCAAAAACGATGAAGAACTTAACTAGATAATTGCTTATCCTTTATTTTCATTGTCGATCCAAACCTAATAGAATTATTTGTGCAGGTGATGTCTCAGTTCTGATTCACTGAGGGAGCAGCACTTCTTGTCCCTTAAGAACTGCTAATTCAACATGGCAGGTTTGTGGCAGCTGGTGCTGAGAAGAGCAGCAGTTATTATATGGGGTTTCCCACTTCCCCTTGTATTCATTATTTTAGTAAACAGCACGTCTAGTCCTCTTTTCTATCTCATAATTGTCACGCACAAACCAATATCATGGCACCTGGGACATCCTCAGGATGGACAGATCATCCTGATCACCCCACCCTTGCAGACCCTACAAAGCTGTCAAAGCACCAGTGCAACTCAGAAGCCACTTGAGCCTAAAGGCCAGGGCACGGATCATAGCAGACTCTCAACAGCGCCCAAAGGAAATGATTCCCAAACACAGACAGGATGCAAAATATCCGCTAGCAATCAGGGCTGTGGGATGCCTCTTCTCACAAACTCCTCCATTCCTGCTGTCTGCGGGTGCTGGAATAAACTTGCTCAGATATCGCGCTGGAGGTTGGAGACAGAGCAGCGGGAAGGGAGGAGGTGTGGGGGTGGATGAAGGGGAAGGATTTTTTTCTCTTTGCAAACATCCAGTTTCACCACTGACAAGTCTGACAGATAGAAACCAATTAAAACCAAAAAAGCCCTGCTTGAATGTGCGGTGAACTTCCTCAGTTCTCACCACCCCTTTGTACAAGTTGCTGGGTGCTGACGCAGGGCAAGCGAGCTACAGCAGCCTCGCCTCCCCAGTGCCACCTCTTGCTTACACGGGGACTCTGCCGAGGTCCTTGTCAGCTAATGGGGTAACGTGGTCACAGCCCCTCTGCTTGCACACCTGGTGGGAGCATGCGTCAGTAACTCTGCTGTCCACAGCAGCTGGAACGGGGCTGCAGAAAGGCTGCTTGCAGCCTCTTGCTCCCATTTTCGCTTGGGACGCTAATGAAGCATCTCCGAAGGATATAAGCTATTCCAGCTTGATACTGAGCAAGGAAGGCACCAAAGACAAGGATCAGCCTATTAAAACGGGTCATTTGACTTCAAAATTTCATTTTCTAGCACGTGATCAAAAGGATCCAAGTGACAATGTCTATGTCAGAAAGGCAGGCCCGGCCAGTTTGTCACCAGTGAGTCTTGACATCAGAGCAGAAGACGGGTCCTTTCCCTTCCAGTGTCAAGTCTGAATTTAAACACACATATTCCTGGCAATCCACATCAAAGATACTGAAGAGCTCATAAATGCAGTATTACCACTACCAACAGCAACACAGAAAGAAGCCACTAGCTTGGCCCACAACAGAGATCGCACCTCAGTGAAGCAGTCTGAAGCACAGGAGGCTTCTTCTCTCCCTCCCATGGCATTGTCAGAAGCTCTTAGGGTTTACTTGGGGTTTGTTCAGGGATGCTCACCTGGGCCTCTGAGGATGTCGCTCACTCATCCTTGCTCACATGTGAGTCCATGAGAGATCTCATGCTGTGACACCTTTCAAAAGGTCTCCCCCTTAATGAGAACCACTTCTTCTCTGCAAGGAGCCACCGTGGCCTGGTGGCTGCAGCCAACATCCATCACCCCGGGGCAGAGCTGCACTGTTACCATGCCCCCGCCTTGCTGCAGTACAAAACTCATTAATACAACCTGCATTCATCACTGCCCGTTACATGTAGGGTTGACATTTTGAAACGCCCAGCAAATCACACCGCAAGGTCCCCTAACCCCAGCTTACTCATTCCTTCCCTTTAAAAGGATCTGCAGAGTAATGACTGACACAAGGTCTTATTCACCAACGTCTCTTCATCTGCACTCACCAATTTTTATCCCGTTGCCTTCCTCACAGGGCTTTCAGAAAGCCAAACTGATTTTATTGAATGTGACAGGAGATGACAGTGCCTTATAATAATTGCTTATTTTTTCCATCCTGAAAACTATATAATGTAGCAACCTCAAGCTCACTGATGAGCAAAAGGATACCTTCCTAAGTCACGGGCTGTAATGTCAGCAGCTATAGCTCTACTTCCACTCATTATGTCCCACATACAGTGGATGACCCAGGAGGTTAGCACTGACATTCAAATTATGTTATGATTCAATTATTCCCCTTATGGGCAACAAAGGAGAAATTAGGATAGCAGCAAAAACACACTGGAGTGCATCTCCCCGCCGAAGATGTCCTCCTAAGACAGGGAATGAGGAAAGTGGCTTGCTCTAACTTGTTATTCTGATTTATTCCTGGAGATGGGCTGTTAACTAATGGATAATGCCAACAGGGGAATCTCCTCCATGGCCAAGGAATAGCCTGCCTTTGTGAGACTCCAAGTTACCATTGCTGAAAAGTTATCTGAGGCCAAAGAGAAAAATTCCGCCTACAACATCTGCCTCTCTACGATGGGCATCACTTACCAGCACTGCAGGTAACAGAGGAGCTGGTTCCCTATGTGTGTGAGTTGTGTGCCCAATTACAACTGCAGGTGTTGATCAGGCACTTAGCTGCACAGCAGCTCCCAGGAATTTCTGCAGTCCATGCTCTAAGCACAGCATAAATTGCTGGAAATTTTGTTAGAAGAAAGAAAGTCAGGCAGTGGAGACTAGAGCCAGAGCAGGAAGCATTATCACTCACGAGCTCTGCCTTCTGCATCAAACCACTGGTACTGAGCTGTCAGTATCATAAAAGAACGCTCACATACTTCTTTTCTTTCATCCCCATCATTCTCCAGTGACTCTCAGCTTGCTCCAGCCATTTTTTTCCTCCAACAGTAACGAAACGTATGCTATTTTCACTATCCTTTAGTTTGCAGCACATTCTACTACATTCTTGGAACCTGACACAGGGAGTGGGCTGCTGTCATTTGAAAGCAAGAAATGGTTATGGGGTCTACAGCCAGTCCTCAGGCTCAGTTCCCTGGCACAGTGCAGCCAAAATACCACAAAGGAGGAACTACAATTGTATAAGGAACACAGAAATCCTTCCTGCAACCTGTGGCAGTAAGCTCCAAGGAGACCATCAGACACTTTCACACGTGCACACACTGCAACAAGTCCCATGGTGTGTACGCATACAGGCAGACATTCTGTGGTATCATGGTACAGGTTTTACACGTTATTCAATAAATATGTGTGGTTCTTGCAAATGCACACAGCAGATTGCCTTTCTGACTCGTGGCCCACGCCAGAGCTTTAGGCTCTTGGTGCTGCCCAACTTAGCATTCTTTGCTTGAGATGGTGGACTTTCACCTCGATTTCAGAAAGCTGAGCTGTGATGTGTTCTTCTCACGACAGTATTCTGCATCTGTCTGACAAGAGTAAACCAGAGCAGAAGAGATGTAAAAAGTTCCTGAAAGTTCAGCTGATTCTAGATGCACTCATCCAGCAAGGCATTTTATGATGCTGCATGTGAAGGACACTGTGTGAAATTAATTGTACTATATATTTAGTTAGCCCTCTGTCTCTTTTTCAGGTCTGCTACACACGTATTTCCTTTCTTTCTGTTCAACTATTCGACGTTATTCTCTTTCAACTCCATTTCTCATTTAGCATTGTAGCTAATTCTGTGGCTGGCTTTTTACTTAGGAAAGTGGAACTGATGCAATTTGTACAGGAAACAAAACCTCTTTGTGCTGCAATGTGTATCTCTACTGGTAGTCACCAGACGCAGACTCTTTCTGCCTCTCCCTGTACATACCAAACAGCTAAAACTACAGACTGCGCTGTATGAAGGAGGACTGCTGCCTACCTTAGGTCTATGCAAACCCCACCTCCTTGGCAGTATTTTAAAACCAGAAGCCGGTATCAGTAGTCTTCTATCAAAGTAAGTACAGCAGAGTCAACACCTTTGGATAAAGAATATGTCTGATTAATTTTCAGTTAAACACCACACAGGGTGAAGCCGTGTTAATCTGACTGTTTGGGCACTGTATCCATGTTTGATTTATATTTGTTAGGTTCCTATTCCTGTGCTGGAGGGATTACTATTGTCAATACTCATTTTTCATCGGCACTGTCGTTTCTTTCAGCAGACAGAAAGACACCTTGGCATTAGCAGAAACAGAAAGAAGCAATAGCATTAACAGAAATGTAACAGATCCATAACCTGCTCTAGAAACTATTGGCAGCAGAAGAAGCAGAGGTGGAATAATCCAATGAGCATTGGCTAATTAAGGGGTTTGGATGAGCAAGCTAGGCGGCTGATCAGATGATGTATGCTCTGCAGTCATGGATAATAATGCATTAACTTCAACCATCACGGCAAGCCGTGGTTAGCAAGCACATCCAAGCATCCATTACAGTGTCCCTGGAAGCAGCCCAACCTGCAGCCGTCACCGTTGGATGATGGTGACATTGAAAGCAGACAGCAATATGCTGTCTAATGAACCGACAGCAAGAACATGGCACCAGTGCAGCTTTGTTTTGTGTCCACGGTGACAAAGAGTTCTGCTCCCCTCCAAGTTCCCACTCTGAAAAATTCACTTTAATGGGACCTTGCCTGTTTCTCCCTCCTTTTAGTTGTGCTAGACTTTCTTTGTGATGTAGATACTGCCATAACAACCAGCTGAAGCAATTTTCAGTGAGATGGGATCTAAAGCCAAGCTTCCAAAGTTAGAAACGGAGAAGAGAGATTTTGAATTACCTTTCCCAGAATCTTAACTTTGATGTGCACAGGTACACAAGTGTACTTGTCAGTGAAAAAGAGAAGTAAGTCAAGGTAGCAGTACATTAAGTTGTATTAATGCTCTCTTTTCTTTGCCAATAAGAATTAAAGCTTCAGGGCAAAGGTCTGTGCTTCACCTGATTTTATTACGTGTCCAGGATTTAATTGTGAGCATCCTTTATCAGCTCTGTTCATTCTCTTCATCAGACTGCAGACACACACATAAGAACACGAATTAGTTTCCCCCTGTTATTTCAGCTATTCTTTACAAAGCACCAGTTTTCAGGGCAGCATCAATGGTTGCTGAGATGCCAGAGACCTGCTTAAATGAAGCTGGACAAAAACGTCCATCTAGTTAAAAAATTCCATATTGTAGCCATATTAAATAAGAGGATGTTGTGGCTGAAAGAACGAGTCCTAACATCAGGGTGTAGTACAGTGAGGATTTAAGCACAGAAGGAAAGGATCTGCTACTGAGAAGTGTGTCTGGGGAAATGATCGCCTATTTTATTTACCCACTTTTGCCTACAGATCTTTATTTTTGCCTATTTATCACAGTGAGCTCCATTATGTATCTCCTTAGCCTCCGTGTTTTGCTGTCTATACACTATCCATTTGCTCTGTTGTGTTTTTTTTTTCCTCCCTCTCTGTGGCCTTACAATCCACTTTCTGGAGTTCCCATCATGGGCTGGAAACAAATGATAGCGACAACAAGATTTTGTAACACACAATTATGTAATGAGCTCCTTTCCCTGCACCATTTCAAGTATATTAATTCAGAAGTGAAGCCTCAAAATAGCACTACTGCTACAAGTTCATACTGAAAACCAAGGCCAGAGACACAAGGAGTCTTTACTAATGACTTCCCATAAGTGTCAGCAAGGATAGCCTAAACTCTATGCGGTATAAACATTATTGTGAGAGACCAGCTTGTCATTTTGGGTCAGAGCCAGCTGAACTCAAAGGATGATTTCCTATCACCACTGAGAGGCACAGGGCATGAACCACCTCTCTAGGAAGCCTGTTTTGTTGTGTGAGCACCATCATGGTACAGAAATTTTTCCTGATATCTAGTCTGAACCTCCCCTGGCACAGCTTTGTGCCATTCCCATGTGTCCTATCCTAAATAATCTAAAAGATTTCTTAGTTGGTGGGTTTCCAGTTATGCTAGCAGCAATATGTTATAGAAAGTTCTCACGTAATATTCTTTCCTGGCTATGGTTTTGTCCCTGGATGATAAATTGTTTTCAGATAGATTCACACGATACAATTCTATTATAGATGCTCTGTACATGTTTCATGATGGCTGTTGCTACTTTAAACTCCTTCAAGAAGTGCATTTTCCATTAAGTGTATTGATTTATATATTTCAAAAGCCATACATTTAAAGGAAAACGACAAGAGAAGTTCACTTTTTAAAAATAATAAAAGAAGAAAAAGAAGCAGAAAATAATAGAAAATTACAGAACTTGAAGAATGTTGGAGTGATTTTCTGAGAAAGGAAGAGAGAAAACCTGTTCCAGAGCAAGCTCGGGTAGGTGGGAGCAATCACCCCTGTATGAAATTAGCCAGTGTTTTATTTATATTAATGATCTGTCAGAGATTTGTCTATTCAGTTGAAACCTGGTTTCTGCTCAGCCCTTGGAAAACTGACTGTGGCACTTGCACAACCTAATTGGCACAGAAAAATGTTCACCTTGGTCATGCAAGAGATGTTGCCAGCTGGACTACAGTATACTTGGTCTTGGCTCACCTGATAATCAGAGACTCCTACACGTTGAGAGGATCCTGACCTCCTTACACTGCACTTCCACCATGCTCTGCCAGCTTCAGGGCTTGGCTATTTCAGTTATTCTAAATGTTGGACGTTCAAACAGTTCCTCGGCTGCTGCTGTTTTATTGGAGTGCTGGAAACTAAACTGCACAGCTCTGGTACAGGAGGGATCAAGCCCTGCACTGTTAAGACGCTCACATCTTAGTTTGTGCATCAGTAATCTGCACTTGCATTTTTCATGCTGGAATGATCGTGTGCGTAGAAACAAAAGTAAGCATAAAACCCCGGGCACTCGACATCTAGAGAATCCAGTTTGGGTCAACACTATGGTACAAGGCATGTAATGTATAAAATCTCCTGGATCCTAGTTAGAAAAGGCTGTCCCTACTGTTTCCTCCATTTCATGTATATCTTTGGTTTTCACAGCCTCTTCCTTCTCAATGACACAAATGGTTTCTGTCATTTCTTGTTGACAATCTGACTGTAATAAAGCCTTTCATTCTGTTATTAATCTCTCGTATGGAACAATGCTACCAGACTTACCAAGCCTGTTTCGAGAGCCTTTGAAAGCAATTCTCTTGTTGAATCTGGTCCCATAGACCAGGCTTCAAATGTGAGAGCAAAATGTCAAGCTCCTGTTAATATGCATAGAGGCTTACTGCAAATGATATATACTAATGTTAGCTATGTGGTTACCAACGGCTATTATATCAATGGCACCTGCAGCTACTTCAGCTTCAGTTATATTTATTAAATAGCACAGGCACAAAGCCAAAAAGATTAATTGATTGCTGAATACTGTGGAAGACTTGCTTCATTTCACAAAGGTCCTTGGATGTAATTATAAAGAGGCAGGTTGGCTGTAGTGGCAGATTGCAGCAGGGCAATGGGCTGCCCTTTGCAATTTCTCTCATCTGTTAGTCCTGTCTCCCTGGGTTCTTGCCTCTCCCAGATTTGTACTGACATCTGCAGCAGGAGCTGTTCAACCCCTGAGCTTTCTGCCATTCACCTTCTTCTTCTGACATGAATTGGTTGAATTAGACAAATCTGGGGGAGGGTGGAGAGCAGGGAAGCAATTAGCAATTGACCCGCTACAGCGATGAAACCATTTAAACTTAAGCAGCTGTGTGGAGGTGGCTGGAAGGAGATTGGTTTGTTTGTTTTATTGGTTGCTGTTGGTTTTTTAATACAGCTCTTTCTCATTGCTCCATTTTGGAAGGAAGATAAAGGTGAAGTGGGATATTCTTTTATTTCTGTGGTTCTGCTTTTTTTAAGCATTTCAACAATGACAACTTATATGATATACAGTAAGGACAGAGATGTGCAAAATGATATAAATGTGAAGAGAGGTCAAGCAAAAGTGTTCTTTGGAGGAAATGAAATCTCTCTGGGTTCTTGTATCTTTTTTTCAGCATCTTTGCTTGAGTCTTTTGGCTAAATGGCTGGGTCTCCTGGCACTGGTTCTCTTCCCCACTACTGGGGAGGGTGTTTTTCTAGGAGTAGATTGTTTCTTGGCTCTGTTCAGTGTAAAATTAGCGTCTCTCTCAGAGATGAAAGCACTGCTGTTGGCTTTGGGAAGCAGAGACTTGAAATACATATAAGCTGTGGAAATATGATGTATCTTTCCTGGCACACCTAGTTAATAAGAAGGACTAAAAGAATTCTGATGCTATGGACATCTACTTGCTATAGGAGTTATTGCTTGCCAGCGCTATTTAGATTACAATAGCGTCTAAAGACAACTGCAAAGCCTGAGTGCCTCTGGGTTTGATGTTGCTCTAAGCTGGACAGTCCCTTGCCTACATTTGGAACATCTGCATTCCCTTGTCCCCGAGATATAGAGATCCAGGAGCATCAGATCAAACTTTCATTTTATTTTCATCACTACGACAGGCAGGTGGTTTTTCTGCCACGGTCTGAAGATAAGTCAATTTTTATCTGAAGTGTCAGCACAACTTTTATTGAGATTTCACAATGAATATCCTATTGTTCAGTCAGTGTCATTGTTTCTAGAGAAGGAGTGATTGTCAGTGCTGCTGTGGACTGGCATTTTCTCTGGATTTGAATTGAGTGAAAAGTCTAAATTAACAGTTTGCTACAAAAACGGAGAGATTGCAGCAGCTGTCATAAATCTGTCTCTGTGAAAAGCAAAGTGAGGTTTGCTGCTGATTTGCAGATGGTAGATCTGGGTCTCAGACCAGTGTACGGTACGCCAAATGGAGCTACACTGAGGTCCAGTGAATTAAACAGCTGTAACTGCATTGGTAAGGGGATACGAATCCTCTACTGCAATCCTAAAATAAGCAGCCAAACCATTTCCACCTTGCTATTTCTTATGGCTCATGGTTTGGCTTTATTCTTAGGAGAAAGAACAGGATGAAAGATGACTGTTTGTGTAGCTCTAAGAGGATGCTTGGAACAACTTTCCAGATGCAGTGAATCACATTTTACTGGCTCCTCTGTCAGAATATCGAGGCAGATGGGGGAGAAATCCCCCACTGTAGAGGGATATAATGGTGCCATAAGAATAATGACTTGCAATGATCTGCAAGACTGAGCAGAAAGCTGACAAAACCAAGGGATCTTTTACTATGAGCACCCTGGGGAGCCAGGGGTAATGCAGACCTGTCCCAGACAGAGATATGGTGTGGGGACTAAATGCAGTGGGACGTGTCAAAATGGAAGACAGGCAAGACCAATGCAGCACCCAAATTTCCAGATAGAGTTGTGCCCTGCTAGAACTTTATGCCTAGAGGAAAAGGCAATATCGGATTGAAGAAGCCATTGACAAAGCCTGGAAAACAAAAGTCAGGTGATATGTCCATGTTTTTCTACCAGGCCTACAACATAGGTACATTTTGCTCTTCTTGCCTGCAACACAAGTTTATTTCCTCTGAATGAGGAGAAAAAGAGCAAAAAGACAGAAGTGCTGTTCTACTGTTGTAGCCCATCTCATAAAACATCACATCTGATGTGGTAGCTGAGAGTGAAACTGGGTCACTCTGCTACTGCAAGTGGCTTTAATTAAACTTCTTGGCGGGATCCACGAAGACGCTGTGCTCGCACCTCTTATTTAATCTTGTTTGGGCGACTGCCTAAGGCCACAAGATCTCTCCTTTCTTTCCTCTGCTGCCTTCCTTCGTGCCCTCTGACCCAGGCAGTCCATTTCCATGTAAAAGAAGTAAAAAGAGAAGAAGTTTATTGAGCTTGCTGGTAGAGGGCTGGGTTGGTGATATTTGGGGCTTCCCTTCTGAAAGCCCTTCTTCCCTTGATGCCATCCTCACAGACGGCAGCGAAAGAGGGTGGCACAGAAGCAAGCAGCTACCCGGTTGATACCAGCAGGTGCCAATATCAGTCCTGCAGGCCGCAGACAGCCTCTATACATTGCCTTCAGAGATTTTGGTAGAGAATGAGCGCTCTTAAACAAGCCCTTTGCAAGGTTTTCCAGGGTGATACATCCTGGTATGAAATAACTGAGCTGTGTCACGGTGCCTTCTACATCACGTTGTATTAGATTAAGCTCAGCTGCAGGACAGTGCTTTACACAGCATCACAGTGCATTAACTTGAATTTGTACTTGGTGTGTGTGCATCATATGGTAATGGTTTGCTGTCAGCAAAGGTTGTTTGGAAGAGGAAGACTATTAATACAGACATAATGAAAACAGAGAGAGTGGGAATAATTACATTTCCTAGTTCTTGTTATAGGTCTACTGGGGCTCAGGGAATGGCGTGCACAGCCTGAACATGGCAAGAAAGGATCAATTAGGGGAATTCAGATCGGTGGAAATGAAGTGCTTCAGAAGTTGGGACTGGATGAACAACTTTTCTTTTTAAGTTAGGAAGGGCCCTAACTTTCTCCATGCAACGACATGCCACTGAGTAAATAACTATTCATGGCGATGCTCTTTGGAAATAACCTTATTGAGAAGCTCTGTTCCTGCTAACAGACAAGCTTTTATTGGGATAATAGGAAGAACACGGTGTTTCTTGGTAAAGTTCTAAAGTTTCAACCACCTTATTTCTCCTGTGTCTGCTATGCTCCTCATCAGAGGAACAAAACTTGATTTAGCGCTCCATCATTGTCTGTGAGTCACCTGTGATTTAGCCATCACTGATATTGAGAGATATCAAGCATAAATGGACACGGAGTAAAAGCCAATGTACAGTTGATATTTTTTTCAGAGCTAATAATTTGTAATACTGAAAACAAGGCACAGCTGATTTTAAAGTGATCTCACTTGGAGAAGCAGTGAAAAACTGTTAAACTCTGTCTTCTGCAGATCTATATTCAACATGTATATATTCAGAAGACTCTGGAGGAACTGAGAAAATAGAACAGCTTTTTAGGATGCTACTTGTCAAGGGAGTCTTGTGGTAAGGATATTATAGTATGAGTTAGAACAATATGCTTTAGTCCCTGTCTGCAAGAAATGCTCCCTGAGACCTTTAATATCTCATTTGTTTTCCTGCTGTCTTCAAAATAAATGAAATAGAATTAAGATTTTTCTTATTTTCTGATCTCCGAAGGGTACTATAATGATAAATGCATTCCTGCCTCTAAGGCACCAAACTAACGCCATGACTACAGCCATATTACAACCAAGACAGATGTTACATGCTTTGGCCCATCACTCACCCAAGGGGCACCAAGTCAATTTGCACCCTGTAAATGGAAGTGACAGTCGCACGATAAATTGCAGGGCTGTGGGAGATATGGATCTGTCATGTGCTTTCACCCCCACCACCCAGCCTCTGACCACAAATTCATTTATTTCATCCTTCCCCATCTTCACAAGCTCCGACCTGCCAGCATTTGACAACTGCATCTCAGCTTTGATGAGAAATATTTAGGAAACTGCTTTGTGATAGCTGCAGGAAGAGCACTATTCTAATTCAGCAGTGCTCAGATATCAGCATAGCAGGGTGGGAAGTGTCTCCTGTCTTCTCTTTAACTCTATCTAAATTATTGCTTTGCATCTAAGGAATATTCAAATGAAAGCCCTGCAGTCATCAACAACCAATTTCATTTCTAGCGTAACGGAATAAGTTACCATGCATTGTCAATAAACGGAGGGAGAACGTAATAGGTTAGAGAGAAATGTTTAAATGGAACTCAAGGAGCCTCGAATGGAATAATACAGCACAAAAAGATCATTGTGTCTGCCCCCATCAGCCGCTATTTGTAGCAGCACAGCATCAGCCCTGCTACCCCAAGGCACCTGTCAGGATCAATGACATCCCTAATTAATCCAACCAAGACCAAAGCAAAGGAAAGAAATCTCTGCATTCAATATTTTCTTTGAACGTTGTGTGTGCCACAGAAATGAACTCTGGGGAAGGGAGCACAGGGAGGCATTTTGGTACCCAGACGTCTGTCTGCACTCCCTCTAACTCTGCACTACCCTTCCAACTGCCTTGCGAGCCCCACACGTGTAAAATGACTGATATTGGAGATAGTTTTCTGCCCCATAGAGGGCATATTCATGTCTCTATATATATCTCAGGCTTTCAGGTTCTAGTCATTGAGGAGTCTGAATAGTTACAAATATTTTACCAGCACTTTGGTAAGGCTCCACCAAGTTTGGGGTGCTATAACCTTCTCGTGAGGTTACTTGTTTGTGTGTTCTCAGTACCCAGCCTCTGCTTCAGTCTCACGGAAACAATCTAATGAAATATATTAATCTCTCAGTCCCTAGCTTTTGTTTTTATTTATCTCCTTTACTTTGCACATCACACGAGAAGTGAGGCCCCCAGAGGCTGAAATTTAATTTGGGTGGATCGTGCACCTAAACAGAGCTGATAAGCCAGAGTACTGGCAACACTACCAGCCTGGAGACAATGCTGCAGATGGCTGCACAACCTCAGGTAGCCCAGATTGTTATTAAACATGATCCCAGAGCAGTTAATTCTTTAGGAACTAGAAGTTTATCAGGCTCTATATTGACATTCCAATCTCCAGCAGTTGACAGAACAAGCATAAATTCATCTTCTGGCTGACTGGGCAACCCTCTGCTCCTCTCATGTTGACAGATCTCAGCTGAAGCACATTTTCAGTTTTCTTGGCAGATAAGTCAAGGATTTTTGCCATCTGAGCTGTCTCAGTCCAAATTAATTCACTGCCACATACATACATGCCCAGCTCAGGTCACTGGGCACGTTATCTCTGTGCTGGGGAGCACATGCTAACCGACGGGTAAGAGGGGACGGTTCATAACCCAGGGGACCCTACCACACACCTCCAAAATGAAAATGTGGTTCCCATCCTGTCCAGCTGTGGGCACTGAAATCAAAGAGTTTTATTCAGTTTTGTTTATGAATATGTATTATACACTGACACACGTGTACATACGCAGGTGGTTGTTTTTGTGTGTGTGTTTGCCTACATCCACCCAAATCAACCTGAGGAGCAAACAGAGTAGTATATCAAAGTGATTGGATTGTAAGAAAATACTGTAAAGTACACAAAGTGTATTTGAAAAGAAAATAAAAATAAAGTAACAGAAAACATTCACTCAACAGATCTGGATTCCCCCAATACCCTTCACTATTCCCAAGGGACTTTTTCATATGATATTTGGAGTTGCTGATGATTTCGGATGGTTTCCTTGCAGGACCATGAAGGCTATGGATGGGCTCCGTGCTCCTGAGCCATGGTGTGAATGGTGCAGTCGAGACCTTTCAGGTTGCTCATATGGCTACAGACAAAAAACAGAATACCAAGGGTACATGGTAAATTGGAAATGGTCTGAGGGGCTTGAGGAGCTTCTCCGCTTTTAAACGTGATAATAACATCTTGCCAGAAGTAGCACCCTGTGCTTGGTTTAACAACACTGTCTCAAAGAACCTCTTGCTACTGCCACTTCACACCTAGTTTTCACATTGTACTGGGTCACTGTATGAAGCACGGCTCTCTTAGGCTCTTTGGTTTTCTGCAGTTTCTAAATAGTACACAGAGAGGTATATCTCACCAGAGAGAGCTCGCACAGAGGGGCAGACGGAGTTTCTCCTCTAGGGAACTGTCTGCGGTGTTTCTGCTGCGTTCACTGGAGCTCTGTGCATGTTCTTGATAAATTACTGTCAGGGAACATACAAGGCAGGCATCAAACACTTCTCATCTTAATGGAAAGAACTTTAGAAAGCTGTGAATATTAGCTAGTCACACAAGTGAAAAGGGCAGCGACTTTATCAGCGAACCCATTAATTATTATCACAGTCATTGTTTCTCCACTCTTCTAAGGAAACACTGCATAACACTACGATAAAATCAAAATGCATGATAAAAGCAATCTCCAGGCATGTATTTACTAAGTTTTTAAATTTGTATAGATCTGCCACCTACAACAAACAAAGTCCTTGTCTGCACCTCATTTCAATAAAACCCACACGATATGCAGAGTGATACCCATCCTGCACTACACGGGTGTCTGGCAACCACTTAGGCTGGTTCCATTTCTAAACACTTGGTGGTTGCAACAGCTTCATCTGCAGGACACTTGGCTGGCTGCTTGATTGTTTGTTTTTTTAACTTGTCATCCTGGTGAGATGAGGACGATCCCACCCTGCTACCACCATCTGTCTGAGGCTCCAAGACGCAGTTGTCCACTCCGCTTCTGACAGCACAGATTTGTGCAACTTGGTCAATTTGCATCTTTCCAGGGCTTTACTCTTCTAACCTTCCTCTCACCAGGACCTGAGCTCCAAGGCAGCACTCGTCTCTGGGCAGTATGCTCCCGGCATTACTCTCTGCTTTTGTTCTCGTCTTTATGGTTAGCGCTGTGATCTTTGGTGCTTCCTGCAGATCTGGCACATCCGAGTCCAGCTGTCCTCTGAGAAGGGCTCTGGGGGTAGTTTTGGATGCCTCTAGGGAAAAGCAAAATAACTGACCTTTGCATTACTTGTTACTTGCACTGCATTCTCCATTAAGTCCCACAGTAATAGGCACAGCACAAATATTTGCTGAGGGGCAGGACCCGCACAAAACAGTTTGCAAGCTAAAGGCAGGTGGTAGATAGGAAGAGGGAATGCTCCTTATCTTCATTTTGTGAAGGAGAACTGAGGTTGGGAAACAGGGTCTATTATCTCATGTGAATTTGAGAATTAAGCTCACTCCTAAAATATTTCTCAAATCCTAGCCAAGGGTCTTATTCAAAACCCATTTGCTGAGCTGTGGTTGTGAAAGGATAATTGAAACACTGCTGTTTTGTTAACTTCATCATTCTGGACCCCACTCTGTTACCTTTCCCCACATCGGACAACATTTAGCTCTGTAAATCATCTCATTTAAACCCAGGCAGCCCTATGCAAAGAGCAAATCACTAATCAGCTAGAGAGCAAAGACAGAATGTGGCCTTTAGAAGGGGATGGAATGAAAATGGGAAAACACAGGATCTCTAGAGAGTTTAAAGTGTCTGTCAAACACACACCAAAGCTCCAGTTAAGTGGGCTGTGGAAAGTTTAATCGGGTGGCATTATCCCAAACTGAATTCATTTGCTACTGTATAATGTTAATGAACCTCGGCTGCTCTTGCTGAAAATAGGGTATGAATGTGCATTATTTTGAGTGCATGCATTAGCCACCACTAGTTGCTTAATTAGTTTTTCAGAGGCTCTGTCTGAATGGAAATGTTATGGAATAATAAGTGATAATGGACTCTCATTTTATTTAGTGCTCTTTCCTAATTTATGGGACATTAAAAGAATGGTAAAAAGAAATAATTTCTTCTCGTCACAGGTGTCCATGTTGTGGGCAAAAAGAGGTACGTATGTTTTCCACAACAACCCAAAACTCTCAGACCCAGGCAAGTTCGGCGTAAAGAACTCCCTTTTCAAGGGACAATTTGCCTGCCAAAGAGGAGTGTATTTTTCATAAAGCTTTTGGAACCTGCCAGCCTTGCTGTAACCCACTTGACTGATGCTCCAATTCTCTTTAAAGAGCAGATCTGCATCTCAACGACTTCAGATGCAAGGAAACGGTGAAATTCCAGGAACTGAGAGCCATCAGGGCACTGGCAAACGCGCTGACATCCATGAAAAGAAACGGATCGGGAGCTACCCAGCATGCTTGCACGGTGAAAGAGGGCTGATTGATGGAAGCACAGTAAGACCAGGGTTTTAAACAAAGACAGCGTCAAATTTCCTGTAGAAAATGGGAATCGTTCTTGAAAGCAGTGGTTTTACTAGCAAAGATCTTTCAACTTTTTGAAGCCAGATTATGTAGCTGTGCTCGCAAAAGCTGAGACAACCATCTACCTGAAACAGGAAACCCAGCTTCTTACCACGGAGCTATCTCCCAGCAAAGGCACTGAATAACACAGTTCTTCTTCCCTGACTCTGGTAGGGAAGCCCATTATGTTGTTTATATCCGCAGGACAGGGAGAGATCCCCCTTAGGTGGGCAAGCAGTGAATTCCCACCATCATCTTTCTCCTGGCCCTTGCCAAAGGCTCTGTGTTGCTTTGGGGTTTGCTGAGCAGGGAGCAAGGAGCGGTGAGCAAGTGCTGTTTTCTTTTCCAAAACGCCAGCCATGCTCTGCAGCCAACATCTGAGGGTGGAAGCCAAGCGAGAAATCTGAGCAGAGGCTGTGACGGCATGGCCTGGAGTACAGGGACCCTGTGTGCAACGGGGCCTCTCCATGCATGGGAGCAGTGCTGGGCTGATCTTGGTCACTTCAGAAAATGGTTTCACTAGACGAGTTCAAAATGCAGATGCCCATATGCTGTCTTTAACCTAGTTTGTAGTTGTTTCTGCTCTCCTCAGAAAATCAGAAGCGCAAGCTACGCTCATGTAAAGGTTTGTCTGGATATCCACACGTTCCACTTTTACTCAGCCACACTTAAGCCACTTGTTTAGCTAGATCAGGACAGCTTTGTGCACCAGGCAGGCATTAAAGAGACCCCAGGGCTCTGCTGAGCTCTGGCAGGAGGGCTGAGCTTCAGCTTTTAGCCATGCATGTGGCATGGAGGGTTTCACTTGAAACTCTGACAGGAAATCATCCATTCTCTGTGCTCCTTCTGTTAGGATTTTACAGGGTAGGGTGGGGTTGTCTTCATTGCCTTGATGAAAAAGTTCAAATTTAATTTTTTTAATATGATTTTTTTGGTATTTTCCAGAAAAAAAACAGTCCCCACGCTGTGTCTCAGACTCATGAAAAGCTGGATGGTACCTTGAAAATAACACAACGATCATCAGCTTCCACTAACATGGCTTATGCCTTGATAATAAATGGCTTAGTAAAATGGCAGCAGTCATTTCTGTTTGTACGAACCACTTCTCTGCATAAGAGATGCTTAAGAACATTCTCATGACAGAAATATGTGAAATGCAGATCCATCCCTTCTGGTATGTTGTTGCTGTCCTGTTCACGTCCATTTCCTTCACCCTCATATAAAACCTCTTTTACCTTCCCTTCCTTTGCCATCACTTTCTTATTATGAACCCCTTGTGAAGCAAACTGTGTTTTCACTGAACACATACCAAAAAATGTAAATGTCTATGTTTATTCTCCACAATTGTGCCTCTACATAATTGTGCCATAATTGAGCCAGCCTTGCTTTTGCCTGTAAGAGATCCATTTGCAAACAAAGGCTCTCTGTGTCTTAGCTATTTTCTTTGGCTTTATTGCTTTGAATAAAATGTAAACACCAAAGTCTCTGTGTGGTTGTGCATTTCACTGTATCTCATTTCCATATGTCAGATTTGTTAGCTAGTCATACTCTGTGATTTATGGCATCAGAAAAAAATTGAGACTAATCTGTCAGCCCTGTCACTGAAAAACTGACATGTTATAATGTCTAGAGAATTGCCCTTAATCAAACAATTAGTTAAATTGCAGTGTATTTAATTATTGGTAAACTTACTGGATACTGCAGTACAGAACAGTCAAAACTCCTTCAGAAATCATTTTCCTTGTAAAGTTGGTTCCATGTGTCAGGATAATATTTGCCATTTCAAGCTTCTCACCCTAGTTTAGTAGAGTCTTTAATGTAGACAAGGATTGCTGTATTATTTGCAAACTTATTCACCAAATGCTGATGCCCTGATAAACAGAAGCAATATTTTTCTGAAAGCCTGGGATATATATTAAACCCTGAGGGTGACTAATGTAATTCCAGGCTGCACTGAAGATCATGAAGGGACAGCGAGGTTTACTCAGATGCTCTTTCATTTTAACTAGAAATTAAATTTTTCAAGGGCCTAGAAACAATCTCTGACAAAAGCTTTATTAAAACTCTTGTGATTTTGTTGTTGTTTGTTTGTTTTTCTGTTCCTGTGAAGGATTTCTTTACAAAGAACCCGCATTTCCCAACAACAATAAATTTTGATCAGCCTCTGCTCATGATCACATCCCAGATGTGTTTAAAGAAGCCAGGGGATGCCACAAGTGAAAAAAAAAAAAAAAAAATCTGCAGCTCTATCTCTCACCCAGATGCAGAGCACCCTAAAATGTCCCAGCTATTCCAAAGTTTAGAGATGAATCACAGCCACCTAGGACTGGCAAAGAGGGAGAGCGAAACTACCGGATTTAAGCATGAAGAGCCCTGCCACAGGCTTGCATGATTGCTTTCATGGCTAAAAAAACAAGCCTTTTCAGCAGGTGACAGAAGGTATTGTTATTACTCCAGGCAGAAGCTCATGGGCCTTTCAATCCTAATTCAGGACTTCAGCAGAAGACGGGAGAAAAAAGATGGAAACAGGAGGTAAAATGAAAATCCCTTCTTAAATTCAAGTGATTCATGTCTAAGACATTATTTAGGATTTTCCTGGTTCCACCTGTCAAGTAAAATGCCATTAGGTAGCATAAGACAGTAGAAAGATGCTTTCTGCCTGAGTGTAAGGACTGAGACCTGAGAGACACAGATTTAGTACCTGTGCACTTGTCTTCTTTTGCTACAAAATAGGGAATTACTGGCATAGGAAAAGTGGAATTGTCCAAAACCCAATTTGAGGGTGACCATGGTGAGTTGTTCTCTGACACCTGATACATACTAGTAAATAAGATTTTGTTTTCTTCATATCAAAACTGGGTGTACTCTTAAACATGTATCAGCCAAACATAAATGGGTTAAATGCAAGGTAAATAGGTGAAAACTCATGTCTGTGATATACCTGGAAGTAAACAATAGAAGATTTAATGTTCCTTGTGGCTTTAAACTCTAAATAGAGTTGTACTGTGGTACTGTGACTATAAAGTAGTCCTGGGTCAGAGCTTTTAG
This sequence comes from Anser cygnoides, assembly GCF_040182565.1. Classification (NCBI taxonomy): domain Eukaryota; kingdom Metazoa; phylum Chordata; class Aves; order Anseriformes; family Anatidae; genus Anser; species Anser cygnoides. Next base: position 3,196,577 of record NC_089888.1, on the reverse strand, counting down.
TGTAATGCCCCGGTGGCACCCGAAAGACATGGGGAATTTGTCTTGACAGAGGAATTCAGTCCCTCAAGATCTTGTTTGTTAGCTCCTGCTCAGGAACTTTTCTCTTCCAGAAAACAAATTTAATTTTCTAAAAAATAACTGCCCTACCTTTCTGGCATGCAATGCAGAGAAGGAAGGAAGCATACAGAAATTTCACTTAACAAACTTAAGAAGGCTGCTTTTTGGGGCTGCTTGTCCTCACTGGAACACCTCCAACTCCTTACTCAAGGCTCTTTTTGTCTCCTCGGTGGAACCATTATAGCAGCACTGATGTCCTGATGGATTAGACACAATTCTTTAATAATTAATGCCAATTTCCCTCTGCAGCTTGGTCAGCAACCCACTAAATAGCACAAAACAAACAAGGTAACAACAACAAAATAGTTAACCGGTAGGTAATGCAGGGCAAGAGCTCTGAGCATTCTTGAATTTTGCCACAAACTTTCGAATTCCTGGTGTGGGAAGCCTGTTGAGAGTTGCGTTTTTTTAAATAGGTCATTAAACACCATCAGGAAAATAAGCTTAAAATCTTGCTCTCAATAATATCCCCTGAAGTGCTGTAATTGATGTTCCTTGAGTGCAATATTCTGTAACAACTCTGTAGAGACTTCACCACTGCCGCGTACTGCACACCGAGACCGTGCACAGATGGGGTAGGACTGACTGCCCGTCCCGAACACCTCCGGCAGTCAGCTCGCTGCTGCAGGGCTCTCGGTCTGTGGGAAGAGCTAAACCTCTCCTGAGGATGAGCTGCAGGGGAAGTCTCATGGTTAGGTTTAACCCAAACTGCGCTAGGGAAAAACTTTCCATTTCTCCCAGTTGGGTATATGGAAATTTATGGTTAGTCTTCCAAGTGAAGCACTGTTTACAGATACCTAAAGAGAATGTATTCCAAAGTCTCCACGCCGTGGAAAAGGCAAAATGCAGTCATCCTGCCCATGTTGTCCTCATCTCCTTCGTTTCTGATCTCCTTTAGCAGTCAGTGTACCAGGAACTGACACGCAGATGAAGAGACACGATGTTGCTATTAGAGAGGCATTGCCTTATTAAATTATTAACGTACTGCTGGTTTTCGGAATGCTATTAAGAAATTATTATTCGGAGGTATCAGGATAATATATTAGGAAAAAATTTCAGAAGCACCAGGAGCTGGTTCCTATAGACTTTGGTGATACATTTTCACTCTTGTATTTAATCACTTGAAAATATTATTCCAACCTTTATCACAAAAACCTCTAGATGTATGGGATAACCAAGCACAGAGATGCATTGATCTATTACAGCAAAAGAAGATCAAATTATAGATGAAGTGGAAGAAGGTTGAAATATTTCATACCTGCTTTGCTATACCTGCCCTAAAAATAAGGTGAAATGAGGCACGTGGTCCACTACTTTCACAGAGAGTGAGAAGTACAGGCCACATACAGATTAAAAAATATGTAATAAAGTGGATTAATTCAGTTTGGTAGGACCTGCAGAAATCTGTCTTGGAGTGTTTAAGGAAATGGCCAGGTATAAATACCTGACCACAGGTTATCTTACATTTACCTTCAGTCTTTCCTGAATATTCATTATATAATGGAAGCCGAAGAAAATTACAAATACTGAAGTCATCAAATCCACATTGGGTAAATGCATTAAAAAAAGAGTTGAATTTAGGAATCTTTATATTCTGTTGGAACTTACAGCCTCATTCTTTATTTGTACAAAAGATCTGTACTGTGATCATTTTCAACAGTAAACAAGAGTCTTCTAAACCAGGGAACAAATTCTGTGCTGAGTGATAAATTCTGTTACCTCAGAGACACGCAGGGATGGAGAACAGTGCCAATTTGAGGTCTGCCTCAAATCAAAGCGCATTTAAACTTCTTATGTTGTGATCAAGTCCAGCCCCAGTTCAGGATTAAGGTTATGAAATGCTAAAATTATGTAATCAGAAATGACAGCAGCAGATAACATACCAAGCTGTTAGGGAGAGAGGGCTGTTCCAGCCAAGTCAGATGTGCCTTTGTTTAAAATATTCTCCATGCAGAACTAAAAGGTCTCTGATTGGGACAGGTGAGCACAACCAAAAATTGAAGAAAATGCAACTTATCTTGTGTGTGTGCGAATATTGTCCCAGAGTCAGGGCACACTCTATGACACCCAGCTTTCAGGGGCACCCAGTGCCAGAACAACCACGCAGGCACAAGCAAAGCAATCTGTGGAAACGTACTCTACTAGCATTAAGGCTGCCTACCCTTCTCCATCCTGCATCCCATGCTGGAGCATCTCAGACAAACCAGCAGATCTCCCAAAGAGCTTTTAGCATATTTTATTGCCCGTATAGGTTACAGCTTTAGCTAGAAACTCTCTCAGCTCACCACCATTCTGTCCATGAGTGACCTATTGATAGGACACGGTGGGTGACACGCAGTCCCAGGCTTAGGCTGTGCAACAGGGGCCGCCAGGCAAGCCAAATCTGCGAGCTGTAGGAGTATGTCCATCAGCAACACCACACGTCCCACCTCGTCACTTAGGGGAACTTCAGAGCCTCAGTTCTCTCACCTGTGTCCTAGGGGTCTTGTGACTCTTGGCACTTTGCAATTTTTGCATTATGACCGGTACAGCTGGAAGTTTGGCCACCCTTTACTAGTAGGTGAGAGATTTCCAACAAAGACATTTCCCTCTCAACTTCTCAAATTCTCCTGTATTGCAGGTGCCTGCATTGCCATCTCATCAATAAGGAAATGGGATCACTGACTGGACCCTGCTAAGAATGTCATGATATTGTTCTGACAAAAAAATGGTACCTCCAACTCTCTGCCACGACTTGGGATGCTGTGAACTTTGTAGGAGTTTAAACTGTAAGCGAAAAGTTGAGCACAGCCACCAGAGAGCTCCCTGGAGCTGCAGCCCCACGCAGCACTCGGTCATCTGCAGGTACTCTAATTAATCACAACTACAGAAAGTCTTGATCAGAATCCGAATTCCTTGATTCTAAGCAGTACTCTGACTGACAGCCTTCAAGCACAGGAGACAGAGAAGAGGCAGATCCATCTGCAGACAGACAGATGGATGGATGGATGGATGGATGGAGGGGAGCTGCTGCCCTTCCTGCTGAGGGTGGGCACCATTCGTGAGCGTGCTGTAGAAAGGCTCGGCTGGCTTTAAAACCTCCAGCCCAATGAGCACTGTGGAGTTCAGTGGGGGCTGGGAAAACTCCCCATGGAAATTAAGTAAGAATTTGAGCTGTCAAGTAAATTATGTATTGGGGCAATGCCTCCAATTACTCCTGATTTAGCTAGTTAAAAAGTAATCCGACTAGAACTGCATGACCTGACAATTTTCATAGTCTAAATTTAATTAGGCATAATTAGGAAAAGATGTCAGCTGGTAAGTATGATTTAAACATAGGTATCAGTTAAACCCATTCTGAATAAGAAGAGGGCAGCTGATGTCAATCAGTCCTTTAATCTCTCCTTCACACTTGCTGTTTGCTCTCCATTATGCATTCATCTCTGCAGCGCATTGAAATTTCATTCTCCAGTTCATCCAGCGTTTACCTTTCAAGTCTTTCCAGTCCTGCTGCAGCTAAATAAATTCACAGGTTCTTGAGGCTGTCCTTAGGCTAATCCTGTTGTGGACGGAAATCCTGGTTGGTAGGTGCCATCTCAAGACAAAAAAGAAGATGCTGTAAGGCATGGCTGGGGGGTTGGAACCAGATGATCTCTAAGGTCCCTTCCAACCCAAGCCGTTCTGTGATTCCGTGAAGAACTGAAATAAATGGCATTGCCCCAGCCTTTGCAATTTGCTCTAGCCTTTGTGTCACTGCAGTGCACTGCCTTTGGACAGCTGCCTGCCCTGCTCTGCGAGCAGCTCTCCCTTGATTGATGACGCCTGTGTTCTGCTCCTGGGGCAGGAGATGCAGGGACAGGCGCCCGGTACAAGCCAAGAGGGCTAGAGGGGTTAATTCCCATCATTTAACAGCTTTCCCTGTGCCTGACTCGGGAGTGGTGCTGAGAGGTTTGGAAGAGGGCTCAGCCCAGCCATCCCACACCTGAAAGTCACCAGTTCCAGGAAGAGGTCTGAAACTGGGACCACAGAGTACAGCTGGGCAGACTCCACGGGGTACAGGACTGGGCAGTCCTGTAGGGCAGCCGTGGCTTACTGGAATGCCCAGCTTTATCCACCCTTCTTCTTTCAGTAGCTCCAGACCATAAGCACTTGGGAAAAGAGTCTGGTTTTGTAAGACGCATCTACAAATGCCTGATGCAGAGGCATTCTCGCTGGATTTTCTGGCTGCTATCACAGTCATATGAAGAACATCCTGATGTGGAATGAAAATCCGTGTCTTTTCAGTCACAGGTTAAGGCAAAAGAGCATTCTGAGTGTAGTCATGGCAGGACAAAAATAGTACTTATTGCCTTTTTATTTTTTAAATTAACAAACAGTTTTTGCTACTTCCCTGCCACCACCACTACCCCTCTGAAAAAATAAAATCGCTTGAAGATTTTGGAAAGTTTCTCTTCTTCTGGTTGCTTGAGAAGTGCCTGCTATTGCCCAAGGTTAGAAATACCAGAATAGAGCATTCTGCTCAGGAAACTTTCCCCAGGACATCTCTCAATCCATCCTTTCCAAACCACTGTTTTCAGCCTCCCCTTCTGTGGCTCTGCATTGACAAGATTTATGTGGCTTTCACTCGTCTTGGACAGATGAGCCTCTTTTGATCATTCATCACTGCTTTTCATTGAGTAGTGCGAGCAGCAGCAGTGTGCATCCTTGTGCTCGAAGAAATAATGTACTTTCTAGTCCTTCACGCTGTTAATTCACCAGATAAACTTAATGAATTCCCATAGGCACTCAAGGGTAGTCAATAGCAGCTTAGACAAAGGGCGACTGTATAGAAAAGGACATTTCTTGTGTTGAATCCATGGCTGCTCTGTGTAGATAATATAAGGATTGCTTAGTTAGCCTTCAACAGTAATGAAGATTCTCTTTTATGCAAGCCAGTATCAGTAAGTGTTAGTACCTCACTACAGAACCTCTGGGTTTTAGTTGTTGGGCTTTTTTTGTTTGGTTTGGGTTGGGTTAGGTTTGGGTTTGGGTTTGAGTTTGGGTTTGGTTTGGTTTATTTCAGAAAAACCTAGCAGAGTGGGTAGGCAGAATAAATACTGGCAGAAGCCATATTGTCTTGGAGTTAGGGAAAGTAAAGGTAAGGAAAAAGGAAAATACATTCTAAGGATACTTCTCCTCCTGTTTTCTGAAGAGACTTGGTAACACTACAGTTCTGGGCTCAGACACACATGGAATAGATTTGCTAACTACCTACGCTGGTGTTGAGTTTGCAGAAATTGTGTAATAGGATGAGTTAGCCTAACCCCAGGAAAAAAAAAAAAAAGGCAAGAAAAATTTATTCAAATTTATCTTAAAAAAGTACTATATAATGAGATCAGTATATCATTAATTCAGAAAGAAACTTAAGAACTGTTTTTAATTTCAATAGGGTTGCTCTTGACATATACCTCTGAAAGCAGTGTGTGGTGTTAAAACAGTCTAAGATACCTTTTTAAAGCTTCTGAAGGAATACCTTGTGTTTTGTAACACAAAAATTACACCTTAAGTGAACTTCTGAAATCCCTGATGGAGCCAAAAGACCTTCTTCTCCTTTCATTTCTACTAGTAGAATTACTCGCAATTTAGACTGATGAAAGAGATAAGAATTAATCTGCCCAGGTTGTACACTAACGCTGGTCAAGATTTATTAAGTTAACTGTGGGTTGTTTGCAGGGGCCTGATTCCAGCCTCACCTCCCTGCGTCTAGACCAGCAGAGCCAAGGCCAGAGCTGCGTTTGTCATATACCACCAGAGCCAACACCAAGGTGAGTCCCAAGAAGAAGTGCAGTACACCTGAAATGCAGCACGGGAGTAGTTGTAATATTACCACGCTTTAGTGTGTTCCCCACAGGCACACGAGAATTGGAATTTATGCAGAGGAAGCACTCAGCGGGACCATATTTCCTCAGAAAATGTTTCTCCCAGGAAGCCAAATCACATTTCTTTATTCAACCTGGACTAGTTAAATTTGTATTTGCCAAATGAGTGCCGATTTCTTTGTGATTTTTTGCTCCTCCAAGACAGATTTCTTATGGTGTGTCACATTTCCATCGCAGGCGCAAATTCCCCTCTCGGAATTGTTTCTGATAAATACCACAGCCTTATGCACACAGATCAGTTACCCATCTAACAGGGAAGCAGCATATGTATTATGAATCTTCAACATGCCATGCGAATGTGCACGTTGGTCTGAAATTCAGGCCCCGTCTGTACCAGTAATTTTAATGAAAACAAACCAAGGTGACCTACTTTAGCGCATCAGCTCTTCCCTGATAATAGATGCTTCCTGCAAGATTTTATTTTTGCTCTAGGTCACAGTTTAAACTTCATTACACAGGTGTGACGACGGATCTACTTAAGCAACTTCTGCAGCTATCGCATTGATCCCAATAAGATCGGGACTGTACGGACTTGCCCAATGTGTCATAGTGGATTTGTGACCGAGATAAAAAGAAAATCCATAAGTGCTGTGCACTTCCTGCTGTTCCCCTCCTTACACAACACTTTGTTACATAAAGCCTATTTTTCTGGAAAAAAGAGGGGGGGGGAGGAGAAAGATGGAAAAAAATAACATCGTTTTGATTGTAAGCCAGTTTTCTGTATCAAGATGGCAGCAGCGCGTGAAGTGAAGCAAGGTCTCCTTACAGCACCATGTGACAAGGCTAATCAAAATAAACATCCAAAAAATAAAGAAATTAAGGGTGAGGTAGCAGACTGTGGGGAGAGCAGATGGTTATTTAAAATAACGGCAAAATTTTGCATGCTGAGTGCAGCTATAGCTCTTGTCACAAAATATAGCTGTTAATGGCAAAGGAAAAGGGAGAAACATCATCAGGGTGTTTTGTGGAGCTGGCGAAAGCAGGAAGATGAAAAATATATGGGGAAGAGGGTATTTTCAGCCCTCTGCAAAATCTACCCCAAATATCAATGGCAGAGGCAGAGGAAACAGAAAGCTGGAAAGAACATCACATTGATTTAATTTCTCATACAACATATAAGGTCTCTCACAAGCCCAGGGGTCAGACAGTGAGCTAAAGAAGAAACTTTTGTCCCCCCAAGAACAGAAAAAACGCAGAATCTGTAGTTTACAGTAGTTTGAAACCCAGAAAAGAGGGTCCAGTCCTGGGAAAGGAGCTGGGAAACCAGGACTGCTTAGCTTGAGCTGTGATTCAACTCCAGCCACTAGCACAGGTCCCATCGCCGTGCACAAATTCATGACTTGAACTCGAGCCCAAACTCATGGGGTTAGCCATGGGTTTTTCTAATCCTGCCATTCTGCCTGGCTTTTACTACGATAAAGGGTTGTTGCCATGAGTCGGGGTTGCAGCAGAGACACCCCTGAGCTGACATACCAGAGTAGCTCAGTCCCTCTACCACAGAGAGGTGTATCAGGTTATTCTATCTCATCCTGAGCTCTGAACAGGACAGGACACCAACCCTACCTGCCATCCCAACTACTCTCCCAAGGCTCTCTCCCACCTGCCAGTCCAGCCGTGCAGCTCAGGCATTACCCTGAGTTACGGTGGCAATGTAGATCACCCCTTGCTTTTGCCAGGATACACAGCAAAGAGGGAGGCAGATTATTGCTAGGCTGCGAATCACATTAAATAATGAAATAAAAGCCAGAGATGGGTCCATTTGCAGACAGACAGGGGCAGGAGCCAGTTCACAAGCATCCTTTGCAGCCCCCAGCTTTGTATCCAGTGATCCACCAGCTATTAGGCTCTGATTAGGAGCAGTACATGCACTCAAAGAGGTTATTTCCACCTCAGAAGGGTGGACCAGCAGTCATCTGAACATCCTCAGCTCATTTTGCAGGTACCGTTCCCTGGGTTGCCTCCCTCAAAATTACCCTTGAAATATGCCTGGTTTAAAAAACAAAAGAACAAACAATTTCCTCCTGCCACGACTGTTATGACAAACTGAACCGCACGAACAGAAACTTCCCCCTGCACAAACTAACCAGCTGACAACCGTGTGGGAAGGAGGGTGGGAGCGGGACGGGAAGCTGGCTCAAAGCACCAGAAAAAAAACTATCTTTTTCTGGGGAAAGGAAGATGAAACGTCTGCAGTGGCTGCTGGGGGAAGTGCTCTGGAATAACAGCCTTCCTCTGCACATCGCAAATGATGGCACAGCACCAACCTGTCTGCTCTTGAAGACCTGATCTTCCAAAGCTCTGCAGTCGATAGGAACCCTAGGTCTGAACAGGAAGGCAAAGTTTATCTACACAACCATCTCTGAGCAGGCCACAGCTCTCCTCGGACTCAGGAGGATGCGACACTGCACTAGAAGACCTTACCCAGATCACCCTGTACCCCTAGTCGCATACTTGTTGGCTCTGTCTAGGTTTTCCACAACGACCTCTGAGTCTTTTCTAGTGAATTATGAAAGAAAGTGTTATGCCAGTTATGCAGCAGGGGCTCTGGGGAGGACGGTTGGCAGTCCTGTGTGATTTAACCCGCATCTCCATAGCAAAACTGGCAACTATCGATCTGAAAAAAAAAATAATAATTAATAATCCTCAGATTTAAACTCCTATTTGTTTCATGCCAACTGGCCACTGCCAATGGTATTCCTCCATGCAGGCAGCTCCGTGGATGTGGGACACTTTCAAGAGCAGTGTATTCACCAGCATGTTCTTTCTAACAAATTCTAATTTCAATGCATTGCAGGAATCTCAGCTAGAAAGGGGGAAATGCTGCTTCCAAGAGAGAGGGATGTTGCCAGCCAGCTGCTAAGCAGCATCTCAGATGTCTCAGCTTCAATGGAGGGGATCGGGAAGCCTCTCCCTGCAGCTCCTCTCTGCCCTGGTATGTGCTATTTGCTGTTTGCCTGGTGTTATCTCTGCTAACTGAATGAATTGCTGACCCACTGGCATGGGGTGCAAGCAGGTTGCTGTTGTACTGCCACCCTGCCCCCTGGTACCAGCCATCCAAGCTGGGTCAGCTGAACAATGGTATCAGCTCAGCACAAGACACAGATGCTCTTCTAAATTCACAGGAAATCCCCTTTTCCTCCTGAGCCTCTACCTCTAAGCCACTTTTTTCTGTGAATCCCCCTCAAAGACTGAATAATAAAAATAATAATCAAAAATCGCAGACAAATCACAGTTAAAACTTTGAGAAGTGAGCTGTCAGCATGTTGAGAGAATGGAAGGCAGCCGGCTCTGCTCCACGCTATTAAGTGTTTCTAGCACACCAGACACTTCAGGATCTTGGCGCAGTGAGAAATAAATGCAGAGGAGCGTCTTTTCTGTCTCTTACAGAGGAGGGGGATGTAGAGGGACGTATTCTAAAGCTTCAAAAGCCGGGGATGACAGTGACATAGAGGATGCAGCTGTAGTCTATTTTCCAAGGCTGACGGGTTTCCATGGAGTTCCCACCACACATCATCTGCTGTTTTGTTGGTCATGGGTGGCACCCACCCCTGCCTGGCCTTCTGGATGCGGGAAACCCTTCCAAGTGTGTATGTTTTAAAGATGTAGATAGAGCAACATAGCCCTTTCCCTGACACCTGTGCACTGACATTGTGTCTCTCAAAAACGTGGAAACTGCCAGGTTGGATCCCCCCCAAGCCCATTTACTCCACTCTTTCTCCAACAGTGGCGGCACCAGATGCTTTGGAAGAAGGTGACAAAAATGCCTTGAGTACTGCAGGCTGGGCAGAGTCCCTGAAATCTGGGAAGGCATCATCCGCCTTACTATCTGAACGTTCCTGTCCTTCCAGTTGGTTTCCTGCCCTAATAGAAATGGTTGTGTTTTCCAAGACTGTAAGACAGCTTTTCTAGGAGTTATTTCACAAACTGGGGGGGGGGAAAAAATAAAAACCGGTTTCCTGAGTTTTCCACTGAATGGCAGCTTCAGATCTGTTGCATGAGGCTTCTTCTCACTCAGATATCATACTCAGTTTTTGTCTCTCACAATTTTCCTACTAAAAAATACATTTAGCAGCTATCCCAGCAAGTGCAAAGCCTTATTGCCTGCCTAGAAACATCTGTCTGTCCTGATAAACCACTGCAGCTGAATAGCAAATGGTCTTAAAGCATTTTTCTAATTCCTTTCCTCTAAGTGATCATCCTTGCAAAAATTAACTGGGTGGATGCTCACAGTATTTAAGATCATGGTCTGCTCAAAGGTTTTTCTTTTTTTTTTCTAAGGAGAAAGAGAAGTTTTGCTAAGATTCTCAGCCTCTGGTCACAGGACTTTATACCAGATCTTTCTGTGTTCTTATCTAGATAAATTATAACTAAATTTCCTCGAAGGTTGTGCTTCTTTGTACTGGCTTTGTACGCTCTTCTCATTTCTGAATTCTGTGATATAATGCAACCATTTTATATCACCCCTCATCAGCATAGTATCTGAGCATTTCTCCCATAGAAACTGAGTGCAAATGCAAACTTCAGCCAATTCTTTGCATTTCTTGCACACTGGGGTAAGGCTTAATAGAGTGTCATTTTATTTTTTTGTTGTTTTTAATTTTATTTTTAGATATTGCTATTTCTTCATTTAAAATTGCTTGATTAAAAGGGATTAATTGAGTAGAAATGTTGTTTCCTAAAGCTGATTCTAGCTGCTGGGACTGAAGGCAGGATAAATCTCATCACCAACAGACAGAACAAAGATATTTCCAGGGTGGGAAGAGGATGCTGGTAATCCAGAGCAGCATCCCAGAACCCTAGCTTGTAAGGGAGTTGAGTGTGGTTAGAAAGACCCAGGACAAAAAGGAATAAGGAGAGTATTAGGAGAGCTGACAGAGACAGTATTAAATACACTCAGGAAGCCCTGTCTCCTATGTGTCACAGGCAGATGCAGTGAGCCATCACTCTGCTGTTGGAAAAGCAGAACTATGGACGAATGTACTTTTTACATAATAGACTATTTTCTAGTTCCTGCCAGGGCATTTGAGCAGAGGTTTTCAGTCTGTTTAATTCAGTTTTACAAACATATCCTACCTCAGTGGTCTAATGAAACAAAATATTACAGCTTTATTGATTGCTGACGGCCTTGAAATTCAGCATGGAAACTTCACTGCAGAATCAACTCTCCAGATTTCATTACAGTCCTTCGGATTTAAATAATGGACACCCGGTGAGCTGCTATATTAGATTTACAAAACTTCTTGCACTTAGCAACATTCTGAATAAGTTTCTCTGAAAATTAATTGGCAGTGTGATTAATTTTTTGTTCCTGTACTCTATACAATGATTCAAGCACTCATGTGGATATGTAATGAAACATAGGATTAGACTAACTATAGAAGCAGAACAGGAACAGTGACTGGCAATACTTGCTTGGATTTTTTCCTCTGAAATTATAGTTCTTGCCAAGTTTTACTACCCAAAAAATTATACATCTATGCCTCTTATACCCTAATAAGCATTTGCTTTGAAAAACATCCAGACTTGAAGATTGAATTAATAAGTATAACCCCAGAAGATACAATGCAGGCTACTGCCATGTTTACAGGCTTTGATTTTCATCTGAAAAACAGAAAATTTCTGCATCTAAGGTTTGCTGTCTGCAGGCCCCTGGCTTGCTCAGTTAAGTACCACTCAGATTACAGGTAAACTTCAGTTTATTTTCAAACCTTCTGGTTTCAGGGGACCTATGTGCTTAATAAAATATCTTGACCTCTTAGACATTGCTCTTTCTTCTACCTAAAGGACTCAAAAAAAGAAGGAAATGACCGAGTAAACACCCCTCTCCAAATTAGTGTGGGTTCCTCCTGCTCAGGACACATCACTGACCCATCCCAGGAACTATTAGGACCAAAATTAGCATGATTTTCTGAAGGGACGTGCCCAAATTAGCAGGTATCTTACTGTGCCTGCTTTCAGAGAGAGACGCAAAAATGCCTGCTGCCATCTGGCTGGTAAATAAAACCACCTAATCTGCAGACCCCTTCCTTGTAAACAGCACAATCAACAGTCCGCAGACATCTGTGGAAAGTCTTCAACAATTTCACTATGGTTTTGATCCCAAGGATGTGACGTGGCTCCTTCTTCTGGAATTTAGCATGCTGTGCTGATACCGCCGTCAGCTGCCCGATGTATCAGCAGCATTTCTGTAGCAGCCCTTACTGCAGCGTAAAAGCAGATCCAAATCAGCAGTCTCAGACAACACAATAAAAACAAGCGATGTTAACTGCCCATTAAGCCTGATGAGCAGTACTTATCTTCCTGATTAAGGGAATAATAAAGTAGATTTGGATTTGATGATTTTTACAGGTTGCCTGCCAAAACCAGTCGTGTTATGTGAACTCAGCAACTGTTGTTGTTGTCAGAGCCCAGGTGCCTGGCCTGAGCAAAGCCTCCTCCCCGTGTTTATTTCCAGGCACCTGAACTGGGAACACTTCTCCCATTCACCATCCTGCTGCCGTCTGGGATCCCCCTGCCACACACACATAAGCGCTGCAGGCATCACAGAGCTGCTGTCACCGATTGCACCCAGTACCATCCATTCAGACGTAGTAAAGCAAATGCAGAACCACTGTTGCCATGCCAGGGCTTGAAATTTGCCTACTGAGCCGGTTCCAGTGAAAAGCTGCTATCATTAAAGCCTGCTATTTTCACAACACAGCTCCAAACAGCACATTGTCATTTCCCTCTGTATACTAAACTTGTTACTCAGTGCTGTGTGTCTGATTCGCATGAACGCTGGTGTATGGTTCGTTAGCCATCGGAACAGAAAATGCAAAACCAATGTGTATGAGGCCTTTATAACCGAAACAGAAACACTATGTTCTTGGCAAAGGAATCGAGGAGATGCAAGAATGAAAATAGGGGTTGTGGGAATACCTGAATCCTGCCTCAGTTGAATACTTAGCGTAGTATTAAACAAGGCAGTTATGTGTTTTCTTCTGTTTGCTCATTTATAAAAGACTGAGATGTTCTTTTCCATGAATCTCCTCTGTTATTATTCTGTTATAAATTTTTAATTATTGCAATTTATTTTCACATCCTGTGAGGAGACTTCATTGTCTACAACTTGCGGTAAAAACTGGAGGTGTTTTACAACAGACTTCCTACCAGTAACAATCCAGAAGGATCCGAAATATGATCCATTGTGATGGCACAATTTGTACGAAACAACACAACTCAGTACCCAGATCCTGCTCCTTCCAGTAGAGGTGTTCCTAAAACAAATCTCCAAGCAGGTTGTTCACCTCCCATGGATGTTCATTTGGAAAATCCTCGTAGCTCTCAGATAAAGCAGTTACAAGAAGTTCTGATGCCCTTTTTGATACGGTACCACAGAGCAACAGTGAGAGCACAGCACCCGCTGTCCATCACCCAGCTCTGTTCAGTATGCAGGAAAAGGAGGGTGCAAGTGTCACCTCCGAACTTGCGAGAGCCCCCGCTGCATCCGTCAGCCAGGCGAGGTGTGAGGAGCCTGCCCGGAGGCAGACAGCACTCGGTACTGGAAAGCCTGCTGCTACAGAAACAATTGCACCTCCAGGGGCTGTTTCCAAATGACTGCTAATGCAATAAAGGACACTAAAAATAAGTGTCTTGTATGTAAAACAGCAGTCACAGGCAGTTCCACTTAAATGCTGTGAAGCCAAATATTTTCCAGTTATGATTACAGCCCGTAATGCCATTTCCTGAAGTACCTTACTGTGCTGCTGACACCAACTAAAGGTGAATAGGGTAGTCCCAGCAAAGCCTGAAGTCCAGTGATTTGCTGGAAATCATTTATGCTGCGTGGTTCCCTGAATAGCCTGCTCTCCTTCCCAAGAAACTAGACAGGAGCCCACCTCCAGTGCGACTTTGCCATTTCTCTTCATCTTGCTGTGCCCTTCCTCATACAGCTCAGACAAACACAGTATTATTTTCTTTGTCATTCGGACAAAATTTCTGACAAACTTAGTCACAGACCTACAATTAAGAATGTGTGGGATTAATTATATACGAAAAGTTGTACATCAGGAGTAGGAGGCTTAGGGTCTTATGGCAAGAAGAAAATCACAGAAAATCAGAGAAATTGTTTCCATTACAGCAGGGAAGGATACCAGGTAATCATTATTTTTACTGCTCTTCATCAATGCCGAGAAGGTTGACACTAGCACCTCTCTTGCAGCTCATGTAACCCTGCATATATTACAGAGCTGTTGGACAAATTCACCCCTGCCATCTTAAACTAACACAGAACCATTAATGCTGCTACTTCTGAAACTCTAACAATATTGCTTTTTTCCTTTTTCAAAGGTGCTCCTTGGCTTTGTGAGAAGCTTAAGAAAAATATGTACAGACTAAAATCTCAATCCAAGCTCCTTTTTGAAAGGGTTTCTCTATTTTTAACATATTTTTTGAGGCTTAGAAAGTTTTACTCCAAACTTTTTCAGCAATATAAGTGTTATCTCTGTGCTGGTATTTCTTCCTGGAGCTAGATTTAAGCATGAGGATTAACATCAGATCTTTCCTGATACTGAAGAAAGCTGAGTCCAAATTCAACCTGCATGACTAAAATCTATCCAAGCAAGAATATAAATTGAGTACAACTCCAGCAAACTAGGCATTTGGATTTAAACCCCCGATTACCCTTTGCACTTCAGTCTCATCCCTTAAAATCAGTGAACAATCATATTTGTGTATGTAAACCACGCTGGATGGAGACTGAAGACATGTAGAGAACTAAAACATTCAGGCTACAAAATACTACTTCTCCGCTCAGTCATATACAGTGATAACAGAGGGAACAGGTAAAGATAAATTCAAAGACATGCAATCGCTGTTACTCGTGCTAATTCCCCAGCCATGAGAGAAATGGAAAGGGAAGGAAAGAAACGCTCCAAGAACTTTAAAATGCACTGAATTTAAAGGGGTGCAATGCAAGTATCCAACCACACATTATAATCACCAGGGCTGTACTTAAATTCTTGACCATTCTTAAAAGAAAACCACTTTTACATTATGAAGTCAGAGCTATGTATAATTACTTGCTAAATTACAATAAA
This sequence comes from Anser cygnoides, assembly GCF_040182565.1. Lineage (NCBI taxonomy): Eukaryota > Metazoa > Chordata > Aves > Anseriformes > Anatidae > Anser > Anser cygnoides. The sequence continues at coordinate 3,181,486 of NC_089888.1, read as the reverse complement.
TTTTGAAAGAAGGCAGAAGTTGTCAGACCATAAAAAGACAAGTAATCAGTTTGCATTAAGCTTTGGTTGCCCTCATTCCCTAAGGACCTGAATTTGTAAGTCGTGTGAGCTCTGAAATCCATGTAACCACAGGGTCAAGCCATGTGGATTACAGAGTTCTCATTCTGAGGCTGGATGCAAACGCACAAAAATGTAATTGATGATTCCGAGGAATATTCTGGTTTCTAGTTTTTGACACTAACAGAGCTCGCAAAGCAGCAAAAAGACGTCTGCTTCCATCAAACACCACCAGTTTGCTCTCTGAAGCTTGATCCCAGTTACCTTAGTTATAACCTTTCATTAACTGTCTGAGAAAAACAAGTATAATATAGTATCTCTCGGCAGAAGACTCAATTCAAGACTAAATTGAGGAAAAAAATCAGACTCGCAATGCAATAATAGTCATAATGAAAAGCTTCTTCCCTCAGCTGCCCTCTAGTTATAATAGGTCACGAAGTTTTAAAATTACATTAGCTTAAATGAACAGTGGGTTTTGTTGTTGGTTTTTTTTTTTTTCAATGTAAACAGCAATTCTTATTCTAAACTGAAAAGAAAAAAAGCATTCTGTAAAACAATTACCTCTGTGGCATGAACTGCGCTGCCATATAGACACAGCACCTTTTTCTGTTTGCACCAGTGTGAATCACAGTAACTCCAGTGACTGCACTTAGTAGATTTAGTCCAGTGTCATAATGCACAATATCATCATCATGTTTAATCGTCTGTTAAAAGTACTCCATGTTTGTAATGAAAGAGCAAAGGGAGCAGCATGTATTGTATATTCATTGTTCCAATAAATATGTGATTTTTTAATTTTTTTTCTGGAACCACGTTTGTCGACAAAGCTTCTATTACTAGCCTGAAGATTATTTGTGCTAGAATCAAGAGTTTCCAACATCTGTTGTCAGAATGAGTTTTATAAATTGGCCTGGAAGAGAAGTACGAAGCCACCTGATCAGCAATCCTGTCTAACAAAACTGATCAGAAGAGCACAGCTTTGCATGTGTCTGCCTTTGGTCACAGTGAGAGCAAATAGAAACCATTCTGAATTTGAACAATTTAGAAACAACTCCATCAAGACATAGGGGTAAGTGATTATACCAAACTGAATGGAGAAAATAAAAGATAAAATGAAAAACGAAAAAAGATTATTTTTCTTAACAATTCAGCTAAGTTGACCCAAGAAGAATTACTTTTTTAAAACTTTTTTTTTACCGCATCAAAGTGGTGAATACAGCTTATTTTGTTCTTGGGTTCCTCTTCCACAACAGACTACAGATGTAGGGGCAAATTAATCAGCGCTCCCTAAAATTCCTGCCTATGTGGAAGATAAAGGACATTTCTGCATATGGGTGCACAAGCAGCTAAATACTTTTTACGTGAAGATATTTTCTCAGGGTGGAAAGGTGCCCATTTCAGCCCACCTTTATCAGGGAGAATATTCAGATGGAAATAATTAGACTCTCTGTCAATAGAGAGAAGTTAAATGAATGTAGCAGTAAGAGTCCTGAAAACAATTTTAGAACCTGCTATACACAAAATGAGGAGAAACTGCCACTTTTCTTGCTGAGCCCATGTATGAAAGTCACTGCAGATCACCACAGCTGGACACTGTCAGAAAGGCAGTGACAGATTAAAGGTTGTCCTATAGAAGCCTACAGCTCCTGAAATGAGAATAACATCAAAATCACCTCTGAGGGTGAAAGCCAGGCAGCTGTAACAGGACAGCAGTCATGTTAGTCCCAGGGCTAACTCGTTTGTGTTCTATCATTGATGAAAATTATTCTCATACTAAAAAACAATTATGAGAGCAGTTTAAAGGGGATCATTTAACAAAGGCAGTAAATGACCCAGCATTTTAAATTTGCCACAGACATTATTTTTTCCACCCCTCATTTTTCTCCTCATCTTTCTCCTTTTTGGCTATTCAACATTTGGCCTTCAGGCTAAGAAGTAAAACGAACAACTGCAGAGCCAGATACAGGAAAAAAAATGACAGCATAAGAAATGCCGGCAAAAAAAGGACATTTCTGAGAAATTCAGCTGATAAGCAGATTTGGTGGAAGGCTCTGGCACTCAGCAGAGCTGGATGATTTTGCACTCTGACCAAGGTCAGGTGGTTCTTCTAAGGTCACACAACTCTTCCTTTAAAAGCATCAAAAACCCACTGGCAGATGCAAGTCCACTTCTAAACTTATCACAATTGTAAATATTTTCTAGTGGAAACTTAGTCATTCAGTTGAAAAACTGTAGTGATTATGTTTAACATCACCAAAAGTAGGAAAGACTTCAGGTAATGCCTTCCAGGGAGGGGAACTAAAACACTGGGAAGAAAGCCATCCTTTTCTTCTTGTAAATATTTATCATGAGTGCATGAGAAATTCAGAATTCTGTTGTGCAATGGTAATAGGACCCATTATGGTTCACCTGAGCCCCAAATTCCCTACTGTTAAAACCAAATGGATTATTTTTTTATATTTTCTTGAAGTGCATTGTACTCTATTATGGAGCAAGATGTGCAGAGATTCCGAAAGAAGTTTCATCTGCTTCTAATGGTGAATGAAAAACTAAAAACTTTTGAAAGTCAGAAATTGATTGAATAATTCCCATCTCAGGAGTGCTAGTAAATCTGGGGCCTAATTTAGCATCTCTGAAGTTGCTGCAAACAATAAATATATATTTTTTTTAGGTTTTGATATATCTTAGCAGCAAAGAGTGCTGGAAAAGGAGTGGTGTTCTGAAATACTTGGAATTAGTTCTGAATGTATAGTAAGTTCGGCAAATATAAATGAAAGACATCAAATTTTCCTTCACAGGTATACAGTCTCTAAAATACAAAGTGTGCAGGTACCTGATTCGAGGCACGTGACTTAACAAAACATCCCTCAAACAGAATGACATTAGTAGTTAACAAATGCACTGATTTTGTGTGAAAGAAGGGTCGGCTTTGTCATTATCCTACCCAGACAGACAGAGGGACTTTGGCCAATATGAAAACTAGCCAGAGAAGGAAGACTGGGAAAAAGGAGATGTTTGTCCTCTCTAATTCTTTGCCCATACAGTAGCATCTCTTGTATGCTAAATGACCTCCACGGCCTCAGATTTACAGCTAAATACAAAGTGGTTGGGGGAATCACAAAGCTCGATGTTGCCTAGGTAATTCTTAAATTACTTCTCTTCTCCAACTTTAAGAGGACAATATGTAGCAAACACTACGTCTTTATTCTCCATTCCTAATGGCTTCCTAAGGGCTGATCTAAAGTCTTCTGAAGCCAGGAGAAAGACTCTCACAGACATCAGTACATTCTGTATCAGCAATTCCTTTGGACAGTGGAGGTCCTTTTCTAATGGGAATGTACGAAAAGTGCGAGTAATTCACATCATCACTAGAGACAGTTTTAAGAATGGGATAAGAGCAAGAGATATTTGATTACTCTTACCTGAACTGGAGGATGAGTCAGGAGCACCAGGATGTGTAGGTGGGATCCAAAGCCAGCCTAAGCATTGTATGCACCTGAGTATCAGTCTCCCATGCCTCACATTATTGTTCCGATCTATAAAGAAACAGTTAGTGAGCTTTTAAAAGTATGCCCCCCACACACACATTGTAAAATCAAAGAGGTATTTTCTTTATAAATTTCTCACATAGCTAAACAATGAAGTTACCTACTATGAAAGAAAGTGGGGCCTTCCTACCATTTAGAAAATTGCTTAAATGTGATACTTTACCTCTGATATTGTGTCAAGGAGCATGAAACCAGCATGAATGGCTGAGGCAATTGAGAAATCCTAAATAGGAGAAGAAGCTCTGTCTCCTTCCAAAAAGCTTACTGTCGCAGCTTGCTGGGAAAAGCTGTCAAATGTGCTAACTGGCTTTGTCGCTAACATGATTATGCAAAGTAGATGATAGTAATAGTGCTACCCTGCCATCACTTACAATGGCATCTGCTCTCTTTCAATTGTATGTAATTTTCATTGAATTTAGGTCCGTCAGGTTGCTCTGCCATAGAACTCGTGTGAAAATGAGATCCTTATTCTAAGCAACTGATGCAGTTGAAGGAACATGAAGTGTTAAGACTGCTATCCATTATGCAAAGGAAGGAAGATTATTCCAAAAATGCAGAAAGATAAAATGGATTTAAATGTGCAAGTTTTCAGATACTTCCATTCCTGACAAAAACTGAGGCTATTCTAAAGAAGAGGTCTGTAAATCACAGCTGGCCTCAGAATATCCTAACGTATGTGTTCAGATGGGAATTATGATATATATATTACATCAGGCTTACAGACCTGACCCAGCAAAAAAGTGAATTTGGTATGAATCTGAGTTGGAGTTTGGAGTTAATGCTCATTGCTGCTAGTTTTAAATAGCTAGGTATCCCCTACCTCAAAATAAATAATTGGTAAAACAGGACCACTATCCATTTGAAGAGGGACAGTCCTCACAGCAAAGCAGTTGAGCACATTAGTCAAGTCAGCATTTATCAATCCACTACAAATCCTTCCAAGATCAAGGACAGAGTTTAATTACGTAGTGCTTCTTGTAGTAGGTAACAGTGCAGAAGCTGGTAATCGAAATCTGGGGAGTGAAGTAGAAAACTACCGATCCAGTGAACAGGCTTGTGCAGTTAAGTCTCTCATGAAGGTAACATGCATAATTTGTCAAACTTCTTAAGCAATAGCTTATTGGCATCATTGACTCTTACATCAACTTATATCATCTGTGTACAGTTTATAAAATCACTGAGTTCTTGTATACAAGCAGCAATGCATTGCAGTAAAGTTCTGATTTTGCCCGCTGAATCAAAAAAACAAAAATTTGGTAAGTGTATCACCCCATAACAAAAAGAATTGCATGAATTATTACCATGCTAATATTGGTAGTGGTATCTTTTCCTTTTACAGTGTTGCCAGCAAATTAGGTTATTCTATAATGAAACACATTTTTACAATGGATGCAAAGGTATTAAAAGAAAGAACTTCTCCAAAAGGCCAAGTGGGCTTATGTGAATCAATGCAGACTAAGAAGTTCTGAACTCTGTTCAAGTATAGATCACAAACAAATTGTGTTTGAATGCCACCTCTGTGTTATTACAGATACTAGAAATATTCTGGAAGCACTGTGAGCTAATCAGCAGTTTCTGCTTAGGAGGAGGTGCAGAAGAAAGAATCTATAGGTTAAAATTGCAAGCAAGACGCTCATTCTGTAAACACAGGCCAAAGTGGTAGAAGGGGTATGAAACAGAAAGGAAAAAAAAAAAGAAGTAATGTTCTTTTAGTGAAGGCACTGCAGAATATGTCCCTCTAGTAACTTTTATGCATGCTGGCAGAAAGGGCTAGAAACAGGATAGAAGTATAGAAGTAAGCCTGCATTTTACTCTCTAGTAAGAATGCTAGGTACGGCTATCACCAGCAGGAAAAACAAGGTAGACTGCCTTAAAACAGAGAAATCCCCCATGTCATGGGTAGCTGGTCACCCAAGGTCTTCCAGCCTTAGGAGATGCTGTGGCATCACAGGCACGTAGAGCCTGTGATAGCTTCAGGTTTGTTCTACAAATGACAACCGGAGAACAAATCGGATGACAGACTATCTTGGCTTTGAAAGATGGGATCTAAAACTGAACTCCTTGTATTTAAGTAATATTTTCATACAGCGATTATCAATCATGACAATGTTGTCTGCAGCTTTTCTTTAAACCTGTTTATTTATTTGAGTTTTTTTTCCCTTCCTGAGATGCCCCAGGCATGCACATGGTGTAAACTGACATTACATTGGCTGTGAAGATGGAAACGCTTCCATGCTTCAAATCTAATCCAAGTACTTTAAACTATTGCTATGGTTTCTCTGGCATTTCTGTGCTGTTTTAGAAGGAAAGACTGGCTTTGAAATATGTGCTGTAAATTACAACAACAAAAAAGTAGGAGTTGCAGGCCTGCAATATAGTAACCAACTGTCTTGTGTCTCCCCTTATAGACATCTCCTTAGCTACAAAATAAGCAGGTACCAGAATACAGTCCATAAGAAATTCCACCTTTGTTGGTATCAATGGACTTTTTTTCCCCCTTGACTAACACTTAAGTGTATCCTTTGCAGCTGGTCTGTTTTAGGATTCATAAAAGACAGGTGGATAATTGAAAATGGTGAATGCCTAAACTCAGACTTTAGGCAATTCCAAGTGAAGCTTCTGATCCAGAACAGTAGCGTCTGTCTGCTTGAAAGCATGTTCTGACCTATGTTAAGAGCATCTCCTACCAACAGAAGGAATCCAATTCCTTCTGCATATGATGGACTTCACTCCATGCCCAGTGATGAATCTGGTTCAACAGGTAAGCTCCATCACTGGAAATGTTGATTCAGCAAGCATTCCCTTCTGTGAGCAGCTGTATTCTTTGTGCATGAGGATAAACCAAGATTTATACAGCTCTGGTTTGGTTGTGTAAATCTAACACAGGCTTGAAATTTTGGAATTGAAACAGAAATGTTTGTAAAACAAAATAGGAGAGAGGAGAGGCTTGTTTTCCATGACTAATGGGGAACAAAGATACTACTACCAGCAGTTTGTGTACTCTCTTGTTTCTGACACGCTGGATCTAGAGACATATTTCTACACATCAGACACATTCAGACTTTCTTTGACAAACTGACTCGTCCTGAATGGTGCTACTGACATTACCATTGCAAACCAAATTTCAAACTAACCCACAGTTTCCACAGATTTCTGTAACGATTGCCTGGCCTGCTACAGCTGCAGTTTGTTCCTAATATGTTATTGTTTGCCAAAACATACGATCCATTCCAGGAAGCAATCTTAAACATCACCCAGACGTTGTAACCTAACAGATGCTGCTGCAGGGTATGTGTGAATAACCTCAAGTATTCGAAGTTGAAATGCAAAAAAGGGCCCTAGCATAATCCTCTAAATCCCTGACTTGAATATTTCCATCAAGGTTTGTATGTGCTTAAAGGAGTACATGTACTTTGTGAAAATCTGCTGCCACCCTCCGCCACAGTGTAAGGCTGAGAAGGAAGTGCTGTTGTCATTTCATTGCGAGCCAGTCAGGTTCAGTGCTTGCCTGCTGCCCTTCTGAAGAATTTCCTTATGTTTATGCAAACTCGTTTTTTTATTTTAAAAGTAGCATTTTTGTTTTGAAAGACGAGTAAGAAATAAAGCCTCAGAGAAGAAAACGATGATCTGAACAATCCCGATCACAACAATGCAACTGTCAAGAAAGCAAATCTCTTGTAAATTTATACGGACCAGATGGGTCAGTGTGAGTTTAGTTGGGCAGACAATTTAGGCACTACCAGTAAAAATCACCTTCAATAAGGCATGCAGTGAAGTCTTCTCATGTTGGCTTGGGACAGCCAGGCATTCATGAACGGATTCTTATTCTCACCTGGAATTGGCTCACTAAATTCATTTGTTCTTTTTTATGTTCCTTTGTAAGCCTGGGACATGATGTATTTATTAAACTTAAAAATCAGTAAGATGACTTTTCCTTCCCCATTCCCCACTCTGCTCTGTGATGTTTTGAAGCGTAACAGCAGCACTAATGAATGCCTTTGTGCATGCTTAGAAACAATTATTTGCACTGTTTTCAATTTATTTTTCTAAGGCTTGCCATCTGATGCCCATCTAATATGTAGCCTCACTCTGCTGGGAGAATGAGCACATCAGATCACAAGGGAAAAGTTCAGCTGAAGAACATATGTCTCAGCAAACAGAATGTATCCTCCTGCTTCCCTCTTTTTTAATGCTTCCCCCCCCATCTTATTTTGAATCAAATGCTATATTTTTGCCCCTGTAAGAAGCCAGGCAGGCCCGGTCTGAGAGTGTACTCCCTGTTCGAGATTCCTGTCTGAAACAATCAAACACACCTTTTTGCTAGGAACTTGGATAGCTGGAAGAAAGCTGGGGAGTGTCTCCTTGCCTCTTGACTGGAAGAAGCAGCGCTGCTCCACAGGGCTGTGTGATAGGACTCTATCAATGCAGAGACTTCTCATCTTTTTTGGTTCTTCCTCCTTGACAGATTTCATGGGAGAAAAACAGATCTATTTCAAACTACCATCACTGATTTATTAAAAGATGTGTAAAAGGATCAAGTTCCAACTCCCTGTCCAGCTCTGTTAAAGCAAAATTTGCCACAGATTTCAAACTGAAATGACAGATTTTGAAGGTACAGATAAAGCTTATAAATCAGATCAGAATTCTTTTCCAGAGGTCCTCATCAGTCAGAAAGGATATGATATTTGGAGATACTGAAATATGTCAAGGCACCGAGATTACTTATCTTGTAGGAGGGTTTACTGACCTCAGACCAATTTGGTGCAGGACTGGACCCCAAAAGCATGTATTTCTGCATGTAAAAACCATGTGTGCAATGCAAATGGCATAATACTGTAGATACCTTCCCACTCTGTCAACAATTAAAAACAGCTATGGCTAGTGACACACTCAGCATTAGACAACAGTGACTTCTAAGCACGTACCTCAGCTTTAGCAGTGAGTCCTGTCCATGGTCTGGAGCAAAATGCAACATTTCTGCTCCTCGGTTTCTGTAGAATAAAGCTGGTAATGCTCTTTAAAGGTCTCAGGAGGTTTCATTCACCTATGTGAGAAAAACTCCTTAGATTCTATACTAAAGATGTAGTAAAAACAGCTAGCAAAGGTTAAGTAACTGGTTTTAATGCAAAACTATGCAGATGATATTCATTTTATAAATGTTCATGTGACATACCAAAAATTACCAAGTATTCTGAATGAAGTTTTTATTTTGTTACAGGCTCTAACACATGGTGTTCCAAATTAATGACAGAAATAGTTGTAACCATATTGCTTATCCCAGAAATCTGATGCTTCTAGAAAGACTGTCAAAAGCTAGGCGTATTTCTCACTTGTTCAGGCTTCAATGTCTTAAGAAACAGCAGATCGTCTCTCTGGGGGGACACAACGTGATCCAGCAAAGGGCTGAGTGCCTTTAGTTGACATAATACTCAGCCATGTTTCTAAGGCTGAGAACAGCCAAAACCATGGGAAGAAAAGGAGAAAAACTAAATTGTGCATGTCTCATATTGCTGATACCTAATTTAAAAGAAAAGTAAGATTTAAACCTGAATAAGAGGAGGGTAAAATTGTTAGAATCTGAAAAATCTGTTCAATTAGAGGAAAAGAATCATCTAAAATATAAAAAGAGAAAAATTTAACTTTGGTCTTAATCCATGTAGTGGCTGTTTGTGGCATAATTATATGCTTCCATATGTTTCCTAGAGGCATTGTAAGAAAAAAGGAAATTTAGATGCAGGCAAATGTAATTATTTGTGATTGAAAGAAAATACCAACCAATTTATGCATATACTCTTCCTGTTGAATTAACATTATTCTGCTGAATTAGATTATTTTCATATGCTATTGTACTTTCAGAGGTAGCCATATGTTTTTCACATTCGGTTTCACATGCTACTTTTTTTAATCATCAGAACTTAATGACATAAAAATTGCTATCTGAGTCGACACAGTTATTCCCTCTTGATGATAGTCTTTAAGTAGAAGCATGATGTGACAGATGAGAGTGCTGAAGCTCTGTGTTTCACACAGACTTATAAATAAAATTAAAAAAAATCTTCCTGCAAAACTCTGAAAACTATTCTATGGGGAAATAATTTTTCTACTCTGTAATTTATTTGCTTTTCTTTCTTCCTTCATTTTTCTAAGCCTAGAAACCTGTATGAAAACAGGAATTTAGTTGTTCAGGAACTCATTTACTCCTGCTGTGCAGTCATCACAGGAAATCATAACCATCTCTTTTGATAGTAGATTAAGACTAGGTAGCAGCATAGACCAAATAAACATAGGAAGCTTAAACAGGTCTGAGAGCCTTATTGGATTTAAGGCTGGATTTAATGGAAAAAGTATGCGGATTTGTATTCAAGATCAGCAAATTCTAGTCGATACGTAATTTTTGCTCAAAATGAGGAAACTACTGTGAAGCCTAAGCTGTGTAAAGGCAGATTTATCACAACCTGGACATAGGTACAAAGCTAATGGCAGGCAGAAAAAATATTTCTGGAGAATCCTGTACTCTTGATGTGAAAAGCCATTCCTGCAAGATCTCTGTCACTCTTAACTGAGCTCTCACAGAAACAGTCATTCTTGGAGAATTTCAACAATATTTAAACCAGACTGGAGTGAGAGATTCTTCTCCATTTTGAGAGAGAAGCCTGAACCCAGGTAGAAACCAGAATTTGTATTCAGGCATTCATATCCAGCATCCTTACCACCAAACTTTCCAAGGCAGCACACGCGATGCTTTGGGTTTAACTCATTTCAAGTGTTTGCTTAATGTTAATCTGTTTGAGGTATGAGCAACACATCAGGCCCCAAAGAATGACATGCATTAGTTAATTGAGTATCAACTATACAGAAAGATTTCAATTTCAGAAAATTGCATTTTTGCCTTCCCACTTTTTATTATTTGGACAATTTGCATGAAGATAATGTCTTTTTGCCTGCGAGTTTCTGCCCCCATGGTTTTATTATTCACTTAGAACAAAACAGTTGTTCTTTACGTTTGATGTCATTGTCATTTGCCACTGAAATCATTTTAATGTCACCAAAAGGATTACAATTTCAAGTGAGGAGTGAGCAATTGCACACCTGATCACCTGAGCAACGATGCCTGTATCCCCAATAATGCCTAACGGGTCCAAAAATCAATCAAACAACCAAAAAACGTACTATGGAGAGAATGAGACATTCTTTTTCTTCCCAAGTTAAACATTTTTAATGCCTTAAACAACAGACAAAGCAGGTTCTGCGTTTTTTCAGCTCCTAAGGCATAGTTACCTGTTCTGCATCTGACAGGCTCACACAAAACGACACTGCTGTAACAACGACGGGCATTTTGGTGGGCTGAAGCACCTTTCCCCAGAGAAATCTCCCATTTTGGTAGCAGCTTTGCTCCCGAGGATGGTGATCACTGGGGTGGCCGAGGCCTTGCTGGAGGCAGGGCCAAGACCCAGGCTCTCTGGGCTCCCCCTTCCCCCTTGGGCTATCCCCAGCAGCAGCTCCCTGGGCTGGTAAAGTTTGGAGCCTCTCACTGCACCTCTGGCTTCTCCTGAGCTTCACTCAAGTAAATGTGAAGTAAAAGCGATACCACTGCGTTAGGGTTACTTCGCGCCCTAAAGCAAAACCCCTCAGGGTGTTCGCCCCTCAGAGGAAGAGCTGCGTGCCTTGCCTGCTCCTCCGGCTCTGCGCGTCCACCACTGACCCAAAACCCCCCAAAAACTCCCCCCTGCTCCACTAAAAGCCCCGAACCGGGGCACTTCCCTCCTACCCCAGCCGGCCTCCGTTCCTCCCTCCGGCCGGCAGGAGCCGCTGCGGGCGGCAGGCGCCGGGGGAACGGCAGGGGGCGCCGGGGGCCCGGCCGCTGCGGCGCGGCCATGGGGGAGGCGGAGGGCGGCTCGGCCGCCGCTGTGGAGAAGCCGCCGCTGCCCGCGGCCGGCCCGGGGGCCGCCGCCGCCGTCGCCGCCGCCGCTGCCGCCGTCGCGGCCGCCGCCGCCGCGGCTGCCGCAGCCCCGGAGCCCGGCGTGCCGCCGGCGGCAGCGGCGGCGGAGGAGGCGGTGGTGGTTTGGAGCCCCGAAGTGGAGGTTTGCCTCTTCCACGCCATGCTGGGCCACAAGCCCGTAGGTGAGAGCTAGGCCGCGGTGGAGCCGCGGCCTCGAGTAGCGGCGGTGGCCGGGGAGGAGAGGCAGGCGGCGGGGACGGGCGGGGGGCGTGTGAGGGATCCCCCTGGGGGTGTCACGGCCCCGGCCGCGCCGCTGTGCTGCCCCTAGCGGCCTCTCGGGTCTGCTGCCGAGCCAGCCTGCCCTTCCCGGCCTTGGTGCCCCGTTTTCTTTCGGTTGTTTTTTCACACAGCTTCACTAAAAGTTCTGGCCGCGTGTGGAAGCGGTACCAAGTGAGGCATTCTCAGCCCCTCCTCAGATAGCACCTGTAATGCAGGGTGAAAAAACAGCCGGGCTGGGCTGTCCACGTTACCTTTTCTGTGTGATTTCCCTATAATGACAGGATATATGGTTGGTTGGTTGGTTTTTTTTGGTGTATTTTTTTAATTCTGTGGCACAAATAAGATTACTAGTAGCGTTAATCGCACTGAATTCTCACCTCAGGTGTGAATCGCCATTTCCACATGATTTGTATCCGAGATAAGTTCAGTCAGAATATCGGACGGCAGATTTCTTCCAAAGTGATTTGGGACCATCTGAGCACCATGTATGACATGCAGGCTCTTGTGAGTATGAAAGATGGATGCAGGCACGCTCGTACTTCCTGTCGTTCAGGGGTTTTGATAGGCCCTAATCACTGGACCTGACCAAACCCTCATGTTACTGAGAATTACATGTTACAGTGAGATGATGAAGTTTTTCTTGTATAAGAGTGTGTTAGGTGGAAAGCAATAAAGCATAAAGTGTCTTTTTTTTTTTTCCCCCCTATACTGTGTTCTGACTTTTAGGTGTTTGTTTTTTTTTTTATTGCCAAAATGCTGATCCAGCAAACGTTTACACAGGTACTTAAGTACCAAACAGGGAGGTATATGTGTTTTTATTAACAATTTGTCAGGATCAGTTTACAGAAATGATCTCTAATGATTATGGTCAGGAGTCATGATCTCAATTATCTTGACCTTAGTAATCAGTTTGACATCAGGAGCATCCTGATTCTCTAGTGTCTCAATATCTTGTTAAGAATTATTTAGCTACTAATTGCACTTAAAATAGTTTGGGATTGCATTTCTAAATCCAGATTATTTATTTTACCAAAATCATTCATAAAAATCTTTCTTTTCTTTCTAAGCATGAATCTGAGATTCTTCCATTCCCTAACATAGAGAAGAATTTTGTTCTTCCTGATGAACTGATTCAAGAAGTGAGAGAAGGTAAGATGTGATAGCAATCTCTTACTTTCTGTTCTTCTAATCTCATTTTAGAACAAGTAGTTTAATGGAACTCACAAAAAAGAACTTAACATGCCAATACATGGCTATTCGTTCATTCTGGTGTATTAGGTGTATAGATGAAAAAGAGGTATTGAACAGATACAAAGATATCTCTTGAATTTTTAATCTGCTGACAGAAGAAAACTATCAGGGAAAGGATCACACTGCCTGTGTGGTTCATATTCCCCACCTATATTTTGATTCTCCACTGTAGGAGATAGGCTAGTAGGTAAGATAGGCCTTTGGTTAGATTCCATACAATATTTCTCATATTCTTAAATATAATATAAATGGGATGTTAATATGGCACAAACAGCTTCTGTTTATACCATTTAGATTCAAATTCTCTTTCTGGGTGTTGGCAAAGATATTTTAAACTACAATGAAATGCTTCTCAATTACTAGGTGTAATAAACTTTATACTAAAAATGCAGTAGAGAATCATATCTAAGAATTGCAATATGTTTTGCCTAGTTAGCATTTTACTTTGTTCCTATTACTAATTTCAGTGGAACTTTTTTGCTGTGTGACATGCGCCTTGCTCTTAGTATGGTTGGACTGTTAGCTACATTTCTCTGTCATGGGACTGAAGAACATTTCTAAATTAATGCTGAATGTTGAACTGAATATTTGTATACATTGTGCACATATGCTGAGGCTACTAATCCAGAAAACCTACATATGGTTCCTCAAAATGATCTAACCATTGCTTACTGATCATTCCTGTAGGAAAAGTAATGATTGAAGAAGAAGTGAAAGAGGAAATCAAAGAAGAAATGGAAACACATGCAGGTCCAGAAGAAGGTAAATTTGTATCTCTCTACTGTGTAGTATGAGAAAAAACAACTATAAAAAAACAACTCTGAAAGAAGGTTAAGCCCAGTTTTAGCGAACATAAGTAATCTGTGATAGAATCTCATGAGAGAAATTACTCTCTATAAATCAAAAAACCAAAAGGTTACAAGACCGTATGCTTAACTGGGAAGGAAGGCGAAGTGGTTGGTTTTTTTTCTTTTTTTTCCATTTTATTTGCATTGTCTTGTTCCTTTTAAATGAAGCTTATTTTCTTAAGATTTTGAGTAGAATGAAGTCAAACATGAACAGTAGCGATCCTGCTATTACCGTAACAGACCAAGCCAACTGTTAACTATGTATTTTCATAAAGTTTACATCGGAGAAAAAGTGGTGTTTTAAGAGTAGGTGTAATAAAAGATCTAAAAATGCATTTTAAAGGTATATTAAATTTCGCATTCTGGATGTTCAGGCATGCTTGGTATCTATAATACCAAATGTAATTACCATTGCTGATTATAAATTTCATAGATTGGTCCTATGTTGTGTAAATGTTACTATTTAGTATTTTAATTTTAAGTACTGTTTTATTTCACTTTTAGCCTCTCAGTATACATGCCTGTCTTTAAAGCAAATAATAAAAACACGCTGTGCCTTTTGAAAAAGTGAGAATAATACTTAAAGTGTCCTTAAATATGCTAAGAATTGATTGGCTTGAAAAGTTTTATGTAATATAAAGAAATTGGATAATCAGTTCTTGTTTACCTGTGTGTATAAGTCTGATCTCAAATCATTACTTTGATCCTATTTCAGTTTTTGCACCCTCTGGAAGTTTAGGAAAAACAACTGAAAAGCCAAGCAGCAAAGAGAAAGAGAAAACTTCATCAGATTCTGGGTCCAAAGAAGGATCTGATAAAAGGAAGCGCAACAGAGTCACTGAAAAGGTCTTAAATGCAAACAGTAATCCTTCTAGTCCAAGTGCTGCAAAACGACGCAGAACATAAAGCTGTGAAAAGCAGAAGAAATTAACGATGGAACATTTAAAAACAAATAGCAGGATAGTCATTACGTCAACTTTTTCAGAAAGGAGGAGATATCTGAGCCAGGTACTCGAAGAATCTGCACACTGGCTTTATGCATACAAGACTTTGCCTGTCTTTCCTGATTTGTTTGCTGGTTGGCACTGAGTAGCCGAGCAATGGCTACCTTCTCAGGGCGTTCAGGAAGGAAGCTGGCAGCATTTAGTGGTTTGTGTGTTCGTAACAGTTGCTGTGTTTGCATTTCCAACCAGAAGCACACACTGTGTCGGCGTAGTTCATGAAACAAGTGTTCGTCATAACACAGAGCCTCAATTCATGAGAAGTACAGGTTATTTCTGTAACTTTTGAATTGCTTGGTTTTTGCCTTTTTTTTATTGTTGTGAATATCACAGGCCCTCTACGGGCAACGTTGTTTGGCTGTTTTAATTTATGCAAACATAGCGCTTGTATCAAATGTCTGAATTTGTTGGTTCACTAAAACTAAAATACTTTTAAATACAGACAACTACTGTGTTGAAGTATTCTTTCACACTGTTTGCTGGAGAAATGTCAACTTTTACCTTTAGCGATGTAACTATTTTCCATTTTTACGATTTTATATACTGTAAGTAAAGAGAAAATGATAATGCCTGTAGAGAGAATAATTAAGAAGCGTCCTAAATAAAACATCCAGCGGCATCACATGGTTTTGAAAGGGATCAGCTGAACTGTGCCTAAACTTGGGGGTGTTGCTTCATCCATTTGTACTACAGTAGTATAAAACTGGGGGGTTTGTACTTTGTTATTTATTTTTAAAGCTGTTTTATTAAATGTTAAGTGGAATTGGTGTTGCAAAGCATTAACCCTGTTCTACAATTTAAATTTTTGCTGACATTGTAATGCTTACCTTTCATATGCCAGAACACTATGATTGAAGATAGTAATTTTGAGTGGTGAAAAGATGGACCGCGGCCAACAAAGACACGTGACCAGGCCGAAATATTACCGAATTTGTTCCACCGCATTACCTGTTAGTTAATAAAAGGAATTCTTTCTTAATCTGTCCGCATTGCTTGCGCGCTGAGGAGCCCAGCACCCACGAGCTTACATTTCACCTAATGGCGAGCTGGGGTCCCGCCCCCGCGGTGCCGCCGGCTGTGAGGGGCAGGGCCGGGGCGGGCGCTAGAATCGCGATTCCTCCTCCTCTTCCTCCTCCTCCTCCTCTTTTTCTTCCTCCTCCTCCTCTTCGTCCCCCACGTGCTCGGCTTTGTGCCGGCCCCGCCGCCCCTTTCGCTTTCCCTTTCCCCGCCCCGCTCCCCATGGCGGCCCGGCTCAGCCGCAGGCCGGAGGAGGCCGAGGTAGGGGCTGAGGCGCGCTCATGGCAGTACGACTCCACCTGGGAGGAGGACGACGACGACGAGGAGGAGGAAGAAGAGAAGGAGGAGGAGAAAAAGGAGGAAGAGAAGAAGGAGGAGGCTGGCGATGAAGACCGGCTGGAGGATGCGGAGGAGCCGGCGAGGGGCTCCCGGCAGGCCCAGGTGGGTCCCGGCGGGCCTGGGGGGGTCGGTGGGTGCCACAGGGGGGGGCTTGGAGGCCTCAGCCCGCGGCCTCCCGCGGCCCCGGCCCCTCACAGCCCTTCCCTGCACCTGCCGAGCCCTCCCGCCGGGGGTTTTGGGCCCTTTTCTCCTTACGATTCTAATTTCCAGTCAGCAACTGGAGCAGCTTAAACGGCTTGTAGGGAGCCAAAGGTGGTTTGGGTTGTGGTTGCTGTTCTGGCGCTGGTCACTGGCTTTTAATTGTCCTGGTGAAACAAATCTTCAGCCCCCCAAAAGACAGCCCGTTTGGAAATGAACTCTGCGGGGAAAGGTTGTGAAGGCAGAGGTGTGCTGGGGCTCTGTAGCTGCTTCGGTTTCAGTAGGCTGCGATGTGCTGGGTTCTCGTGTTTTTCACCACTGTTCCCTGCGATCTGGGTGCTTTATGTCATGCATACAAGTTCTCTGTCCTGTTTTGTGCCAGCCGGCTTACTGCACTTCAGATGGACGCTGGTTTTGACTTTCGGACATCTGTGTTTTTCAGCAGCTCTTTGGTTTTAATCGTTTTTGTTAGTATCCTAATTTTTTTGCAGGGCCTTTGCCTACACACTTTCATGCCATCAAGAGCCATCGCATCTGTTCACTTACAAAAATGAACTGTAAGATTTTATTTCTTGTAGCCATTTTTTTTTTCCTATGGAGCATATAATAGAGCAACTCTGAAAATGGAAAAGATTTCGCTGGTGTTCTAAAAACTGCAGGTATGCGTGCAGTTATGATGAAAGTGCTGCAAAGTGTGAACACTCATTGCCTTAAAATAGTGTTAATTTAGTGTAAAAAGAACTCGTTGATTTTAACTAAAGTTCCTAAATTTAGCATCAGTGTTCTGAGTGTCATCAACTTCTGCAACATTGCTTTGCAAATGCAAAACTGGTTGTTCTCTGTTTTTCTCAGTTGAAACCCCTTACTGTTCATTAATGTAACTCCTCCCCTTTCAGGGAAAGCGAAACTAGTCTTTTACTTTAGTTTCATTTCAGTAAATTGTTCTCAGAATAGAAATAGGCAGATAAAGCTGTCTAGTTAATACACTGTTAATGGAGTTTAATACTGAACTTTAATATTTTTTTATAAAAAGTGAATAAAATAATCTCATTTAAAAAACTAATCTGTGCAACATAGTATTCCAAACACCGGTGACTTCATACCGTAACATGCCCTCTATACTTTGCAAACAAAACAAAAATGTTAATGCAGATGTATGTGTACATTTTCATGGGACTTACTGCAGGGAACATAGTTAGGCCTTAGCTATGTATGCAGATCTGTGAAAGGTCACAGATATTTCAGACGGAATAGCTGTAGTACTGCAGAGAAAATCCTTGCTTGTTTCTTTAAGTGACTTGTATTGTTTGATGGCACACTGTCAATTTCCCTTTGTTCATGGTTAAAGCTCCAGTTTTGTGTAAAAGTTCTAAAACCTCATAACATGCCTCAAACTTTTAGATTATCCTTTTTGAATGTGTTTGTTGTTCAGATTTTTTTTTTCCTAGAGCAACTTCTGGACTGTGACAACAGTAAAAAGCAAGGACCATTTTTTTCACTCCAGTGAGTGGACTTTTCAAACTTTGCCTTATGAAGAAGGATGTTGTCCCTGAGACTTACGGAGTATTGTTCTGCATCTTTAAAGAGGAGTTCTTCCTTCAGTGGTGAATGTGTAATCACCTTTATCTTTCAGTGCCTGATTTCTTTTTTTTAAGGGGAGTGAGACTGAGTACAAAAATACCTATCAGTTATGCATTTACAACCTGCCTAAGGCATGAATCAGTTTCCAACATAAGTTCCAACTTCTGCTTGTATTACACTAATTCTAATTCTTCTCCCCTCAGTCTAGCTGGTATGCTATACTCAAGAAGCTACTAAACTGTTTTTTCAATAAGGAGGTTAGAATTTTTTATTATTATTTTCACTACACACTTTCAAAGCCTTCTTCAAACTTTACTTCTGTGTTTGCATGTCACTCGCGTCTCTGCAAATACTCCAGATTTGCAATCTGAAATTCCTGCAAGTGCATCATTTCAGCTCTCTCGTGTTCCAGTGCTTTTAGCTTCTTCTAAGAGAAGCGTAGAAAATCTTGGGGTTTGTGCTCATTTTAAAAGTTTCCTTAGTCTGCTGTAGTGCACG
The DNA here is from genome assembly GCF_040182565.1 of Anser cygnoides. NCBI lineage: Eukaryota > Metazoa > Chordata > Aves > Anseriformes > Anatidae > Anser > Anser cygnoides. Next base: position 3,162,930 of record NC_089888.1, on the reverse strand, counting down.
GGGTTCATGCTCCATTGCTCAGAGCCATGTAACAAGCCCTGTAGTTCTGCCTTCTCCTACCTCTCCACCAACAAAAGGCTTCAATTGCTCCTCAAGGATTCTGTCTTCTTTCTTGTTCGTCTTGTTGATACTCTGCGTGTTCTTTCATCCCCTTCTGTTGGAGTTAGTTTCCATTTTCCAGCCAAATACTGTCCATGTTACCCTCTCTAGCTTTGTTCTCTGCTTTCCTCATACTCTTCACAAAGCAGTACACATTCTGATTGATGCGTGGCATTGCTGGAGAGGGAAACCTACCTAAAATTGCTTGACAGAGTTGTGAGAAATAAGGAAGTTTTGATTTATGCATACAAGTTTGTCTTGCACTTCAGTTTGTCTCCCTAATCTGGAAAGAAAGGGAAGGTTATGTTTCTGTGTGGCTTGAATTGAAGCTTATAGAGACCCATGGAGACACCTCCATGGACAGATGAGGGAGTAAAGAGAGGAAAAACTCAGACATCTTGTTCTTTCTATTGCTGTGCTCCAGCCTGCTTTCTTCCTGGATCTTCTTTCTAAACCAAGTTAGATAGAAGTAACACAATTGTGTAAGGTGCTGTTTCTGTATCTGTGCTTATTCTTCAGCAAACCACTCCTTTCTCAAAATTGGAGGCAGTTGATTGTCTTTCCCAGCTAACTGTGTTAAGGGACGTTATTTTAAACTCTTAAGCATAAAGAATGTCTGTAAATTGATTCCCCTGTAATTGGTAGTAAAGTTCTCATTAATTTCACATGTATCAGGATTTCATCTGTGGATTTCAAAACTTACAATTAAAAGCATTGAATTTCAAAGTGCTAAATCCTAGTTTGTGCTTACATCTTGAACAAAAGAATAATACTGACGTTCTGGCTGAGCATATTTCTCAGTCTCAGGTTTGCAGCTGCATGTTTTTTTGTTTTTTTTTTTCCAAGCATTAACTGTGTAGCAGAGCTTTTAATAGTTATGTGCATTTCTAACCATTGTATTGCCAGAATAGATCACGGGGATGGGCACCAGTGCATGGATTGCTAATCTTGCGTGGGCCGTGTGGCTTTGGGAAATTTACTGCAATGTAGACAGGCGTTATTTTAAGACATCACGGGTTATTACATATTTTTTTTAAAAAAGTGTTTTTTAAACTCTTGTCACCAAAATATGGGGGAATCATAGCGTGTAAATGTACATTTTAAATGTAACTTTAAAAATTCTCTGTTGATGACCTCCCTCTATAGATAAAGCTTTGATCTCTCTACTGCTGTGCATGCTTCATAAATTTTAACAATCAACAGGTCTGTTGAAGGGATGACTTCGTTACAAGGAGGTGTTACAAAATCTAATCCTGTTCGTGCATTAATTAATGGAACCAGTTATCAGTGTTCGCTGTTCAATAGAAAGTGATTTTCTTTTTCACTTTTCTCTAGGCAAAGGAGGTTAAGAAGTATCCAATGAAGTTTAAAAAATAACTCAGGAGATAATTGGCTGCTTTTTTCTGCTAAGTTTCTTAAAACACTGATTTTGCAAGATTGTGCGCAGCATATCCCTGTTTCACAAAGACTGCTCCTGTTGTTGGCTGGTGCTGAACTCTAACTCTGGTGTGCTCTGCATTGGCAGGATACTTCTGTTCACAAGCAGCCTCGTTCATTTTGATAGTTCTGCCCTGACATTTCAGAATGCTTTTCAGTGGTTTTTCATGGTTTGAGACCAGATGGTTCAGCACGTAGCAAGACTAAATCTGTATTGCTGATGAATTGTAACAAAATCTGAAGTAATCCACTGAAGTATACATACACACACATAATTCAGTTAAAACGTATGTTAAGTGATGTCATGCTTGCAACTTTTACTTCCACAAAGTTCAGAGGAAGAAAGGAAGCTGTTCTTTGTGATTTCAGTGTAAATGCTACAACTGAACGGAATCCAGCATATCTGTGTAGTGAGGAGAACCTGATACCTAATTGTCAGGTGAATGTGGCTCTGCAATTTTTTTCTATAGGAATTTCAATTATGAATCATGCGAATTCAGCTGTAACTAGGTAAATGTGTCACTTGGCAACTAATAGGAATCATGTGAATTACTGCTGTGGGTATCTTCATCTGGTATATATTTATTTATTTGGTTTCAATATGTTTCCTACTAAATGCTTTCTCTTTGTAGGAGCAAAGAAAATTAAATTTGTCACCGTTGTCTCAGATGGGTTTTCAGGTAGGCGTGGCATAAAGTTTTGTTACTTGGAGAGATGAGCAGTAATGAAGATGATTGTTATGGGAATAAAATAAATCCGTGATGTGACCATGTGGCTCTATTATTGTTCACTGTCTAAATCAGGATGATGTCATATCAGCAAGGCTGTTCTAGATTAGGAAGCAAAGATGAAGAAAGTTTCACTTTAATAGCGTCTAGAGGAAAAAAGAGTCTTGAATGATCTTTCTGTGTCTTAAATTCAACAATTTGAAGCACGATCTGTCGTGACTAAGGTATATAGTGACTCAGAGACAAACAGATAAAGGTTTTTAAAAGATGAACTAAAACCTGAGTTAACAAACAAAATGAGATTTTATCATTCAGGGACTTTCCAGCTAATTCTGACCGTTTCTGTAGGAAAACCTGCCTGGGATAAAAGATAACCGTAAAACACGAAGACCCTGATTAATAAGACTGGAAATACAAACAAATATTTTGGTTCAAGGAGATGGTGTTAACATCTTGTAATCCTAAATTACATTCAGGAATACAGGGGAACAACTACAGTAGAAACTGGCTGTTCTTGGGGTGCTGGGACGGCAGAATGGAGGGTGCAGGGGAGGAGCATGCGTGAGAGATGCTGAGTTCAGTTTTTTTTCCTTTTTTTTTTTTTTCCAGAAGACAACTTTATTCTGGGTGTCTGATTTGTCACTTTTCTCTAGTTCTCAGGCAGGCGCAACTGGGATGCAGCAAGAGACTTGCAGAGATACAGGCATCGTTACCCGGTATGGACTAAATGATAACGCACCTCTCTTGTGGCTCTTCCTCATTGCACGCTAAGTTTAGGAACATGTTCTAGGTTTGAGGACACCCATTTATCTTTACATTGACAGGCTCAGACCTTTAAAGGATTAGCTTGTGAGGGGGAAGGGATAATGTGCATGTGGGTGCATCAGAAACAAGCTGTTATTTCCCAAAACATTTCAAGGATTTAGCCTGTGCTGGGAACACGAGGGAAGGAAAGTAAGGAGAAGTGTTGAAGTGGGTACTGCATTTTAAAACAATTGATTTCTTGTTCTCATCTCCAGGGTTTGATAGAATCAGAAAATGAGGAGGAAGAACAAATGTGGAACTTGAGCTTTTACAAAAATGAAATTTCTTTTTTGCCTCAGGGTGAGTACCTTGCTTGATGACTGCTCAGTGCAGTTCTACTGCAACTGTTTAAGTTGGTGGAAGATTAGTGTGATCCATGTGGGACAACTATTAAAAAAAAAAAAAACACACATGCGCACACACACCAAAAAAAAATTTCCCCTAAAAATGTTTTTGTTGCTGCTGTATGTTCCTTAATTTTTGTTTGCTGGTAGAATACTAGTTGGTTTTTTTCCTGACTTCTCAGGATAGTTGTCTAGTAGAGAAGCTAATGTCTGTATACTAATGCCTGGCTATGGATTATAGATCACCTTGGATGACTGGCTAACTTTTAATTTTCATTTGGTGTTATTTCTTCTTGCCTCACTTTTTTTTTTCTCTTCAGGTTTGCATATTGAAACTCTGCTTGAATTGTGGTGGGACAACTTTGAAGTTCTGGAAGAAAACCATTCGTACATACAGTGGTAAAGTGCCTGCATGAATATAATGCCTTTTTTAAGTCAGTTGTATATGCATTGCTGAATTTGGCTTCGCAATAGACAAAGAGCTACTCTTGAGCTCTTGACTGAGACTTGTCAGGTTGTGGGTATTATTTTTATTTTTTTTTTTAATTTTTTTTCCAAATTCTTTTGGAAGCAGTGCTCTGGAAATCCTGAAGACAGATTTCCAGTGCAGCTGTGGCAATAGATCTCAGTTGTGAATGGTGTTCTGACATACTGCAGAACAAAATATGGCAGTGAGAGATGCAAATAAGGAAAGTATGTTGTTGCGACCTGTGTGTACAATTATTTTATGGAATGGATTTGTCACGTAGTGAAGTACTTTCATGTCCATAAGTATATGAGCTCTCCAAGAGGCACCTGTGATAGCGCAATTATTGGAAAGATTTGAGTTTTAACAAAGTGGGTTCCCTGGGCTGGGTGTCATCTTTGCTCATCTAGGCCGAAAACTTTTTTCCTCTTAGGCTATTCCCTTTACGTGAACGTGGGATGAACTGGCGTGCCAAACCACTAACGCTTCAAGAAATTGAGGTATTTAAAGCTTTTTAAAGAATTTTCCCTAAATGACTTGTATTTGAAGTCTAGCTTTTTTTTTTTTCCTTTGCTTCCTTGGGGAGCTAATGTGAACAGGGCTTGCTCAAGTGCTGTTAAGCAATTGTCTGTCTTGTGTCTGTCTGCCAGTTGCTAGCATCAAATGAAATGATGAGTGATATAATTAATCTGCGTTTAAAATTCAAATGCCACTTAATGATGCAGGTAATTAGAGAGTTACAGCTTGTACTCATTGGTTTCCCTTGTTTTCAGGCTTTTAAGAAGTCCAGGGAAGTCATGGAAAGGTTTATACGCGCTTATCAGCTCATGTTGAGATTTTATGGAATAATTCTGACTAACCAGGAGACTGGAGAACTCGAGAGAGCAGAGAATTGGGCTGAAAGATTTCAAAACTTGAACTGGTGAGTCTGTTTATACTACTTGTCATTTACTACAGTCATGCACTTTTTTGAGAAGAAAAAAAAAAGTCAAAGTCAATAAAATCTTCAACCCTTGACGAACAGAGGCTTTTGTTGATATGAAAGCTAGCTAGTTAACGTATACTTAACTTGTCTCGGCCTATGACTGTATGTTGTCACACTCTGTCACTTGATAAAGATGCAAATACAGTAAGTAAACCAGGTGAGACTGATTTTTCTTCTGTATTCGGTGCAGCTGTTAACAGCAGGTGATTTTCTTGTTGGTTTCTTAAAGGATGAAATCCAGGTTTGGAGATGCTGATATTTGTTCTGCAAGTACTTGTTTCTGCTTAAAATATAGATTTAAACACTACTAAAAGAATTTTAAAGGTAGTAAAGGTTCCTTTGTGTTCTGCATTTAAGCTACAAAATAAGAATGTATCCATACGCTTCCCTGATTGTTTATAAAGCTGCCTTAAGCTGTGTGAAAGGCTTTGAATTCTTGGTTGAAAAGTGCTCTGCAAATCATTGGTAATGTTATGTTATTGCAGGTCTTATCATAGAGGTAGTATTAACCTTTAACACCACTGAAGATACTGGAATATTAAAGCCTAAAAGGACTGGGTCTTGAATCTCTGGCAGCATCTTTACTTGGCTGTGTTCTTAAACTTCTGTATAGTCTTACCCTGTAGATCGCTGTCAGGGACAGGATATTGGGCTGCATGGGCTTGTCTGTCTGACCCAATATGGGAGCGTTTATCTACTCCTGGATGATGCAGAAAGTCAAAACACTTCCGAGCAGTTGAGGCATTTATTCCAAGCAATCGCAGAAGGGCTAGAAAGGTACTGTTGAAGGTAGACAGCTGCAACAGATGCATTAAAATTAAGCCAGGCTGTACTCCCATCTGCACTGTGAAGTAGCCTCTTACGGATCCCTGTCAACAGCACACAAAGCATTCTGCAGGTACCCCAGAGGCTCGTTATGACTCGAGGCTTGTAAGGCTGTCACTTAACTTTGCTCATCTGTTTGTCTCAGGTTTAGCCACAACAATTTGCGGATCACTCGCATTCTGAAGTGCCTGGGGGAGATGGGATATGAACACTATCAAGTGCACTTGGTAAAGTTTTTCCTAACTGAAACTCTTGTTAAGGAGACGTTACCAAATGTCAAGAGAAGTGCCTTGGATTACTTTCTATTCACTGTCAGAAGCAAGCAGAAGAGAAGGGAACTAGTGCACTATGCTTGGCAACACTACAAACCTCAAAGGAGCTTTGTATGGGGGCCGCATGACAAACTCTCAAAGTACAGACCCCGCTCTGCCAAGTCACAGCTGCACCAAACTGTTGGAAGTAAACAGGAAGAACCTGGTAGAAAATGTGATGATTCTGTGGAAAAGGGTCAGAACCCATCTCTAGAGGAAGAACAGCAAGCTGGAGGTGCTGCAGACTTGTGGCCTAAAGCGAACGAAGAGGACACGAGAGAGAGGTTGAGTGAGTGTGTTTCAGAGGGAGGAGATGGTGAAGATGAGAAGGAAGCTTTGTTTACCCAGCAGGAAGAGAATGATTTCAGCAGTAAGGCTGAAGCGCAGGGTACGGCAGAGAATGATTGTGCAAAGGAGAGCAAGAAGAGAAAACTGGATGCAAATATGGCAGACAATATAAAGAGTGGATCATTGAAAAGCCCTCCTGATATTGAGAAAATTTCCCGTAATCTGGGTGAATGTGCACTTGATGCAGAAATCTCCCCCTCAAGTTCCCTCTTACAAACAGAAGAGGGCCAGGAAACGCTGAAAGAAAACGATGTGAACACCAAAGACTTAACAGTGCCGGAGACTGCTGATGCCACCGTAAAACGGAGGAAAGTTGATAAAAGAACACAAAAAAACAGAACATTCAACTTGGCCATAAACCTGAACATGGGGCTGCCTGCCCGCAGTGCCCAGTTGCATCCACCTGCTTCAAACGCAAAGGCTGAAGAGGAAAAAGTTGGTGAGAAAAAAACAACTGTGGAGGAGATGGGTGAGAAGGATGGGGGTGACACAAACAGTGGGGCTCTGAGCTGCCCAGCTGGTTCCATGCTTCCTAAGACTAGCTGGACGTCTCCATTAAGTGACGGCTTGAAGTCAGGTGCAGATCAAGTCACAGCAAAGAGTGACCAGCACCACTGTGACAGCATGCTCCTGGAAAGGAAAAGTGAGGCAGATGGGATAGAACAGCATAAAAGGGCAGAAAACGCAAGTGAAGAAGAGGAATCAAAAGCCACGAGCAAGAAACAAGTTCCAGGGAGTCTTGAACAGAATATGGCATCCACTTGTCCTGAACAAAATGGTGCTGAGCTTGCAATACAGAAAACTGATAGCTCTGAGCATGCAGCAGAACCTGATGAAGAACAGGTGGCAGAGTGAGACCGGCATAGCAAACACTTGAGCAAGCAGAGATGACATTGCCCTAACTGCTGGGAGCCAGCTTTAGTGATCTGTACACCACAGGTGCATGGAAAAATAAACTTTGTTTGGACTGATCCAGGCTAGACCCTGTGTCACTTTCACCCTTCCACACTTTTTTTATAAGTCATCTGTAGTGATCTCATTGAGAACGAGCTCTTGGTTACCCCGAACAGGAAAACTTTAAGTGAGTCGTCATCCTAAACAGGCTGCATCCTGTTCCTGTTTTTTATCTGATGTTCAGAACTATCGTGGAGCAACAGGGATTTTTGCACTTTGCTTTGGTTCTGGTGTGTCCCTTTTCAAAGAAGAGGGAAATAAATCTGATTCCTTGCTTGAACTAGAAAAGTATTTATTAAACACACAAAATTTATTGTAAGATAGGCATGCCTGATTTGCCAGACCTTTGTGTTTCTATTTCTGTTCGTATTACCATGGAACTTCTTTATCATTTTGCATCATGTCGGAGTGTAGTTGCCTTTCCTCCCCTAAGAAAATAGGTTTGAGTTCAGACTGGGATAAAACGTACGGCCATAATGTGTCTCTGACCAGTATTAACCTGCGTGTCCAGATACTGTTCTCCAGGGTGCAGAAACATTGGGTAACTGTTCCTTTTATCCTCAGCAGAAGTTGCTTCTTAGTGCTCCTTAGATTTGCTAAGAATACAAATGGTCTGGTTTCTAAGAGAAACCTTCAGGCTTTGTGTAAAGCTGACTGGAGCTCTTCTTCCCCATCTTTTTCCACCACCTTCAGGAGCTTGATAGTCTTCCACAGCTATTTATGTCCGCTGCTAGTTCAAAGGTCTTTCTTCCTCGATTGCTAAACAGAATAAATACTTTTTGTCACTGCATCTCTTCAGATTTTGATGTTGCTTTGAGATGGCCTCCGGGGCTACCTTTCCTGCAGGCCTGCTGAACGCAGCTAGCTGTCTCAAATCTCAGCTGCTTCCTAGTTGTGGCAGGATCGTTCTACCATTAATGATCAGCATGTCAGACAGCGAGGGCACGTTCGAGTGCAGCGTGTCTGCTAACCACTTGGGGCTTTGTTGTGGGCCGCTTAATTGAAGCTTTAATTGGTGGGGGTACGCTTGTCTGCTTCATTCATTTACAGCCCTTAAGAATTTACTTTCAGCCCTTGCCAGCTCCTTGCCTGCCTTAATGTTACTGTTACTGACTCTCTGCTAGCTGTTCTGCCTGACTTGTACAGGATTCAACCAAGTCTGAAGGAGCACTGAACAATTTAGCACTTTTGCTCCGTGAGGTTTACAACAGAGGACATGTTTCATGAAGCAGAGGAAACATTTTCAACAGCCAGAAGGTCTGGACTCGCTGTTTGCTCAGATTGTTTGTTTTAGTTTTGGGGTTTTCAGGTGCTGTTTGTTTTGTGTAGGGGATGGCTAGAGGCTTGCTTGCCTCATCAGAGAGCAGATGCAGTAGCCTGTGCAATGTCAATGTCTTTCCTCTCTCTGCTACAGCTCTTCAGAAATTCATCTTTCAAGGAATTTGATCTGTGATTGGCCTTCCCAGACTGTAGGCCCCGGTGCAGCATGCCACATCCATGCGTGTGGGGATAAAAAGTCTGCAAGCTTTTTATTTAATGCTCATGGTCACACACATGCTGGAAAAAGGCTTTAATGTTTTTTAAATAACTTTCTTTCTTATGAAAAGATGGTGTTAAATTGCCAATAAGAATACAGTTAAATGCAGATATAAATACTTGAAGATGTGGAGTGAAAATTCTTTAATAAAAGATAAGTAAAAAATTGTTAATCATGGCTTTTGTACAGATTTATAGTAATTTTGTTATTTAATGAAGTTTTCATTGTGAACACATGCTCAGTCGGGGCATAGCTCGTAAATCCGGTGTGGTGATATGCAGTTTCTTTTGTATTTAATGGGGTTTCACTGTGAGCCCTAGTCTGGAGTGCTCAAAACGAGCTGTTCCCTACTGTGGCCAGTTCAGAGTTTCGGCTGTATGTGTTTGCAGCGAGTTCACGGGCTGTATTCTCCAGCACTCGGAGCTGTATGACAGTGTTACCATTAATGTCACCTATTAAAGCATGACTTCAATGCATACCAGTTTCCTTACGTTTTTTCATCCCTGAGGGCAGGACATGGCCGTGTACCTGGTCTGCCAGCCTCCCCTGTAGCCATCTGCTGCTGCTGGGGCACCTTTAGTGTTTCCAAGCACAGCTGGTAACGCCGAGGTCTGGTGGGCTGCGTTAACATTGAACTGCTCCTTATTCTATCTGGAGGTGGTGAGCAGTTCCCCTCCACTACTGTAAAACATGGCTAGTGAGTGTTTGTGGGGAAAAGACACTCCCCAATTCAGGTTTAATGTTGTGCTGCAAAATGTTTCAATATGTCTTGTCTTGGCTCTGTGCTGGCGTTCTCCCAGCTGTGCGTTGGGAAAGCTGTGGTGATGCTCTGTAGAGCAGCCAGGGCTAGCAGGCAGGAGAGCAGCTCTGCAGGGGGTGTATGGGGGCTTTAGCTCTGCTGGGCCCTTCTCTTTAGGCCACAAGCACAGTCTCTGTGGTAAAGACTTGTGTAAGTCCCTGTGTCCATGCAGCTGTGCTCCCCCTGCCTCTGGAAGGAGTGGGGGACTTGGAGATGAATACTTCCAGGGCTTTTCCCTTTTCCCTCGCAGGCTCAGCTCACAGCAGCCCTCCAAGCTTTGGCTTACTACGAGCAAGGTGCAGCAGCCAAAGGTGCTGGAGCAGACATCGATTTGTACTCATCGCTTCCTGCTGGGTCATCACTTCAGTATACCCTTTTGGAGCTGAAGACACCATCCTTCCCTCGTCTTGCCCAACAAATGCATGTTGCCACAGAGTGGAGCTGGGGAAGATGATTTGCTTTGCCTTCCCTCTTGCTCTGCCTGAAGCAGTTCCTGCAACCACTGCTCTCCCTCAGTGGGATCTGTGGTGTCCAATAAAGCATTTGGTTTACTTTGAAGCCACCTGAACACATACAGATACACATTCCCTTTCTGTCCCCAGCTGCCTGTTCCAGAAATTCTTGCAGAGACTAGGTAAATGTTTGAGCTCTCTGTCCCCTGTCAGAGCTGGTGGAATATTGGCTGCTGGGGAACTGGACAGGCACTCACTGTTTGCTCATACAAGCCTCCTGGCAGAAGGATGTCAAGCTGAAGTCCGGCACTTCATTTTTAAAGCTTTGCTTTTCCATTTCTCCTCTCTTGCTAACTAAATGAGCTGCGTTATTGCAGTCCTGATGCGTATTTCCACTGTCTCTCCACTTGCAAGCTCTGCTTTGGATGAAGTTGTCTTTAACTGATGAAGTACGAAACTATTTGTAGGAGGTGTTTCTTTGTTCTGTTTCAAATCCCCTAGCTGGTAACTGTCACGCTTCCTTCCTTGTAAATATTTCAAAGGCAATTCTTTCTCAGTTTCTTGCAGCTCCAAGAATTTCTCCTCTTTTTTCTTCCTGCTCGTGTCTCTGTGATCGTCTGTCCTCTGGTCAGGATTCATCGGTTCCTCAAGAAATCATCTTGGCTTTCTTTGGATCTCCATGGAGAGAAAAAGAAACTAAAAACAACCAAACAAAAAAACACTAACACAAAAAAAAAAAAACACAAATGTGAATGACTTTTGGTGCTAACAAACCATCCTGCAAAGCAGAGAGTGCATTTAGCTGTAATTCATCTCGCACTTGTTAGAGGTATATTAATTCCTCTGGTGAAATTGAGTAGCCTCAGGCGCTGGATGACTCTCCATCTGTTACTTTTTAATCTGCCCAGCACTGAGGTGGTGATGGGCTTTGAGAAATGCCCCAGCTGAGACCTAAGGAGCGTATTTGTGTCTCTAGCTGGAGCAGCTGAATTTTTCTCCTGTGCGTGTCTGCAAGTCCAGCCCTTCCTTAGGCTCCCTCCCTGCTTGCTGGGGCTGCCCAGCAGGGCATGAATGAGAGCCTCTCTTCTGAGGGACTGCTGCTCCCCCTCCTGCTCCCACCTCCTTGCAAAACCTCCTCTTGCCTCCGAGCTCAGCCCCTCTTGCCCGAGCTCGTGAGCTCTGCCCCTCCAGCTGGAGCCGCAGGTTTATCTGGAGGCGAGGACTCACATTTGTAAGCTAAGACCCAGGAGGAGAGAAACCGTTTGGCTGCCCAGGAGAAACGAAGAGAGGCAGAGCGTGGGCACGATGACTGTATTCCCCACTCTTGGGCTCCTCTTCCTTTGTCAGCTATTAGCCACCACCTCAGCTCAGGTAAGAATTTTCTTTTATGTTTTATGCTTAAGAAACGAGTCCAAGGGAAAGATAAATTGCAATGCGTGTATGTTATAACTGCAGGAATAAATGTGGCAATAGGCAGATTATTAATCTATAGTTTATTTAAAATGTGCAATTTGCTAGGCACTTTGTATGAAAACAGCTATTTTCATACCTGCACAGGTAGGCTTTTAGTTTTTATCCTCGTGTGCAGAATCTGCTGCTTAAGTTCAAAGTAAAAAAGTCCTGTCCTCCTATTCAGGAGTGCAGTTATACGAGATAAAGCCTTGGGAAAGGGAAACCTGTTGGCATAAGAGAAACAGTTTTCTTTTACAATGAATAATAAGTTGCCAGTGAGGCTAGGATGTCCTGATCTGGTCCTTCATGAGTCAGAGAATTTCTTATTCCTTCCCTCAATTAATTTTAAAATTTTATGTTTATGAAATAGCATATTTAATCCTTACTCACTTCAGCCATGAAGCTATATTAAAATTCCCTGAATGGCGTTAATGTTATTGCCTGGGGAAGTAACTCCTCGGTGAGTTTTTTCGTTGTGTTAGTGAGGAATTTTTGCAGTCTGGCTTGGGAATTCAGAGCCGCCCTCATCTGCTGCAAGCAGAGCTGCTTCCACAATGGAACCTTTGTTCACTAAAGCAACAGCAAGTTGCTCTCTGGAGCCCTCTCCATACAGAAGTCATTTGTTGGACCTTTATTTCTTTTCCCCCACATCAGACCTCCAAAATCCCAGATTTTCAAGTGACATCCTGCTCAGAGAGGAGACTTTCCCTTTCTCGTTCTGTCTTGAGCAGTGTCTGGCTGCTCCATCAGCCCATCAGACTGGTGCTGAATGATGCATTTTTAATGCCAAGCACTTTGCACATATTTTCCATGGTCTTTGCATTCCTCCCCTGCCCAAAATGAAGCATTCCCATAGGCAGCGAGGACCAAAGCCTAAACAACCAAACTAGTTTGCTTCCCAGCAAGCGGGTCTCATTCCCAGCACAATAAATGGGCTGGGAGCCCTGAGGATGTGCTCAGTCAAAAGGGTTTTCTAAAGAGCCTTGTTCTGGTCCTGAGCTCCTCCAAGTCCACCCGGGATGGTGGGGGGACCCTGCGGGATGGGGTGGCTGTGGGACTCAGACATCGCTTTCTGATTTAGTCTGTACGTTTCTTCTGATGCAAAAATACTCTTCTCTTTCTCCTCACCCCCCTAATCCTTTCAGAGAGTAGGACCACAAGGCCCTCCTGGACCCCGAGGACCCCCTGGACCATCTGGCAAGGACGGCATAGACGTGAGTGCCATGCGGCAGAGGGCAGGCTCAGCTGAGGGTGGGCGAGGGGTGGAGCAGAGCAGAGCGAGCTGAACAGAGAAGGGCTTCTCGTCCTTCAGAGCCCCAGCCTTTGGGCCATCCGTCACAGGTAGATGGACCTGGAGAACCAGCCCACCTGCAAGAGACCTTGTTCTGCAAGGGTCAGAATGGTGAACAGTGGTGCTGAGCGGCCTCACTGTCTTTGCAGGATCAATCCCCTGTTTTGAGAGAGTTAAGGACAATCCGAGTGTATGCACAGGGATTCACAACCATGCCTGCAGAGCTGCATATTTCTCTTTCCCTGTGTAGGAAGGAGGGGGAACAAAATACGGAAGGTTGTGTGCACAGGTACAACGTGCACCAGTGTTACTGCACGTTCTGTAGTTCTGAGAGAGGTTTATGTGATATTTCAGAGTGACCATATTTCTGGAGAGCCTGAAGAAACTCTTAATACGGGCACTGCCCTTACTTGTATTGGTTTTATTTCAACAGTGTAAGTGTGGCTGTGGCTAATTTACGTTGACATTCGAGAGGTCAGAATCTGACTCGTGTTTCCAGATATGAGTTGCCTTTAGTGGCCCAAACAGCAAATGAAACTTTTATTTCAGCAGGCAGTTCCTTAGATGATAATGACCTGCATAGGTAGAAGACTGTACCACAGGAGTTACTGGAGGAAAAAAAAAAGCCTTGGCCTGTTACTTTTAATTGATTTTTCCATAGAGGTTCTGTGCATCTGTTGGAGAAGACCTGTATTGTGTTCTGTAGCTGGCAATGGATAAGGGCATCAGATGAATCTTCAACATATCAGTTACAAAAGACCAGATTTCCGTCTTGTTATTCAGTTTGAGTAGCGCTCGTCTCCATAAGCTGCTTATGGACTACAGCAGAGTTTGTTTTTTTAAAAGTTCATCCGAAATAAGTTTCTTGCACTTGGGCCTTTAGGCAGCCTTGAAAAATTCTATTCATTCCATGCAGGTCATTTTCTTTTGGATAAGAAGGTAAAAAAAGATATATTAGCTCCCCGGTAAATGGTGAACAAGGAGCTTTTTTGTCTGCAGTGGTGAGCTTTCATGGGGGCTGTGTGAGCAAGGCTGGGCTGAAGGGAAAACTGCTGATTTGCAGCTATTCCCTCTGAAGTGTCCTTTCAACTAAAGGAGATATTTTTTCTGAAAATCTCACTCCGGTTTCGTAGTAGTTCAGATGTGGTACCTCAACAGTTTCTCTCCACTGTTTTTCATGATAAAAAGCCTAAGGGGACACCCCGGAGGAGGGCAAAGGATTCACGTTCCCATTAGCTGCAGGGAGCCTGTGGAGTCACTGCAGCAGGACATCAGTGTGGCCAGCGGACTTCAGGACAGGGTGGCTGGTTTTGTATACCGAGGGAAAAAGATGAATAATGGGAGGGATGAAGCCCTTCAGACTTCAGGTTGTGACCAACTTCTAGGTAACAGCAGTTGGAAAGAGACAAATCCCCATGACTGTGTTGTTCAGCTGCTCTTTTCTACAGAATATTTGCATCTTATTCTGGAACTGCATCAATATCACTTCTGACTGCTTTTGGAAACAGGAACCCAGGGAAATGTTGGTAACGTGAATCTACACCTTTTTATCCACTGCTAAAGCTTTGGAAAGCTCTCTGTGGGAAAGGATCAAACACCTGATTATTGTGAAGAACCTACTCCTAATAAATCAAACTGCTGAGTAAAGTATTTAAGACTCAGTTTTTGGACTCCATGGGAATGGTCTGCCATTTGAACAGACCCAAACTACATCCCTCCTACAGAGGTAGGTCAGTTCAGGTGCCCTGTTGGTGTGAGCTGTTCAGGGACAGTTTCTGCAGTTCAGTCAGACATTTAGACCTGTAAGGAATTACACAGGAGAAGAGATTCAGAGCTGTGGCTAGCGTTGAGCACATTCAGGCAGCCTTCTTCTTTGAGGGATACTGTTTTTGTGGCAGTACCTTCCAAAAAACTACACCATATATAATCCAGCGCTGAATGGAGAGGAACAAGTGGAGCCCAAGCAGTAATGTCAATTCTACCACTGCAAAGAATGAAACCACTAGTGGTGAGCTTTTTTTTTTTTTTTTTTAAGAGTCAGAACTCTTCTGGATCTTATCAATGCAAATTTTCTATATTCTGTAAGCCACTCCAGATGGATTGTCTTCACAGATGGCTTTGGATGAATGCTGTGTGGGAAGAGTCACTGAATGGTCTTTGAGATTGATAAATGCTGCTGAGGTGCTCAGCAGTCCCTTACCATGGGCCTTGAGCCGTTAAGTGGTGCATAACACACAGCTGAATTATTCAGGAGCTCTCTGAACAAACCTTGGATGAACCCCATAAGAACAATTTCTAGAAGCTGCTGCTTTCGTTCCTGCCTTTCGGTAGGAGCTGCAACATGAAATCTTTTATAATTATAGCCTTTAACATGCTTCACAAGCAAAATCTCTCCCTCCCAAGAATAGAAACAGCTTGTTGTGATCAAAAGAATTAGCGACGAGTTCCTGTGAATTATTTCTGAGAATGTAATTCTCCAAATTGCTAATAAGCAATTGTCACTTTTGAAAAATCAAGCTTTATTTTTTTCCAATTTTCATCTCCTGGCTTGACTTTATACAAACTTGCTAAGAAAGAGTAAACTTCCTTCCCAAGCACCCAGGGGAACGCTTCCTTTTGCCGACAGTCTTTGCCTCTAATTCCCAGTGATGCGGCATTTGGGGTATAAACACTTATTAGGCTTTTGATTCATTTGACTGAAGTTCTGGGGCTCCTGCCGAGTACTGCAGGGGTCCACGACGGCAGGATCAAGGTTTAAGATGGTCCCAAACAGCATTTGCTAATGCTGTGACCTTGCTGTATGGATTGCCATCACATCAGCGAGGAAAAATGCAAAGGGCTGGAAATGTAACGTGGTGAAGGAGGGGGCGAACCACCTATGCTGCCATTTCTAGCTGCTGTTACAAACCATTCATTGCAAAAGAAGTGCTCCTTTCATTTCCTTGGCAAGGCACCTTCCCAACCTACGATCATGATAGCTATTTATGGAAAGCCTGTGGGTAATGGACAGCAAAAGAGTTTCTTCATCAAGCCAGAGGACAACATTCCCTCTGTGCGGTGGCCCTCTGGTCTGAGCATTGATCAGTTACCGACACAGTGAGTAAATCCTTGCCTGAGCAAATCAAGGCAGCCAGTCTTGTGGAGAGCCCACAGACTTCACAGCTGCCAACACAGTAAATGCAGAAACCTGCTATAAATTCCACGACTTTGCTTACTGCCTTTTAACTTCTAATTATCAGCCCTCCAGTGGGGGTGGTGTTATTTCTAGCCTGGCTCGGTTAGTAACTGGGGATGTGGGTCTCACTAATCTGCTATTGTAGATGTGGAAAAGGCTATCCAGGTTCATCCTGCTCTAGGAGGTGACAGGGTCCAGAACATCACCTTTATCACACTGAGTGTGGTAAAGGTTGGAGCAGGCATGAAGGGAGAGATTGTGCACAGTTGGGAGCACCACAGTTGCAAGAAGTCATCAGAAAGGAGAGGTTCATCGCTAATACTGACGTCTTTTCTCTTTTGTTTAGGGCGAGCCGGGCCCTCCTGGTTTGCCAGGCCCACCAGTAAGTATTATCTGGTTGATATCATCTCATTCATCCTTTTAAGGAGTAGTACCGCACAAGAGTTAAGACTTAGTGGTTTGCTTTCCTCTTCAGCTGCAGCAGAATTTCCATAAGGGATGCATAGGAGCAGAGGTACTCAGCACTGGTCCTGAGGACAAGCACATTCTCCTGCTTCATTGCTAGAGGAGGATGTGCCTGAAATAAAGCTCACTCATCACCAGTGTAACAAAAACTGGTGCCTAGCCGTATATGTGTGGTTATTTTTGGCATCGTTTTGAATCTGCTTTAGCTCCTCGATCTGTCGAGTGATGCTGAAAGGTGTGCCATGCGCCACAGCTCTTTGCTTTGCGCCCTGTATCCCATCCCTTTCTACCTCTCTACTAGGAACAGCTTAAGGACAACTGTATGTGTAAATGATTAATAGGGTTGCAGAGACCTGAGCCAAAGCACTGAAATGCATTTAGGATTTGGATATGGATTCATGACAAGTTTCACCTCTCTGGAGAAATTTTTCTATGTTATTTGGTGTAAGATTAAGACGTGAATAAATGAACTTCCATATTGTAATCTTTATCAATATATGCTACCTTTCTGTTGCTATGATATAAGAATTGCCTGTTCTCTGATTCAGGGGCCAAAGGGTGCACCAGGAAAGCCTGGAGCAGCTGGTGAAGCTGGGTTGCCTGGCCTTCCTGGAGTAGATGTGAGTATTTTGTCATCTTCTCTTAGTGTAAATATTTTATATAGGCACAGATATTGTCCTAAAGTGTCTCATCAACTTTCTCTGTGTCTACTGGAGAAGCAAAGTGGGTACTAGGTCTACATATCTTATGTATCAGGAGAAATGTTAAGAGTTGAAAGCGTCTCTAGATTGAAATAAGTAGCACGAAAACAATTTAGAGATATATAACTGCTAGGATGGCACTGTTACAATGAAATATTGGAGTTCTTCAGAGGTGCACTGGGCTGTTCTGTAGAAATATGGGTTTTTGATGGCATTTCTGGAGTAAAATCATTGAGCTTGATTTTAGAAATCCAGTCTTGCTTATCGGTTTGAGGTCTGCTGGTCACTGCCCTGGATTTTTCCCTAAAAATCTGGACAGGTGACTGCACACAGTGAAATTTTCACAGCTTACCAACTTACTGCCATGGTAACTGACTATGGGTGAGGTTTTAGTACACTTTCTTTTACTTCTGGCTGGGAGGAAGCATTTAGGCAGCTTCCACGGCTAAGCTGAAGGACAACAGCTCAATAAACTCCAGTAACAAGAGCACTTGGTAGTGTTGATCCACACTTAAAATGCGTAGGGAAAGGTACAGATAATTGGCTTCTAGTCCTCTCCCTTGTGCTTAATTACAGAGAGAAATAAAGTGGTTAGGCTTTGCTGAGAGCTTGGCATATGGGTGATTTGTGATACTGACAGGGATTTGCTACAGCTCTTATCACTGTGCTTCTCCACCTTGACATTTTCTTTCATTTCCACAGGGTTTAACAGGAACTGATGGCCCACCTGGCCCAAATGGGCCTCCGGGAGACCGTGTGAGTACCACAGTAGATCTCAAGTCCCTTTAAATGAAACATTGTCATTGCCTGTGTTGATGACTTCTAATTCCTTTGTGAATTGGTGACTTTTGAGTGTTGATGACAGTGGCTTGTTTATCTGTAAAACCTCGCAGAGTGCTTGGACCCTTGAAATGAAGCCCCAGATGGCTTTTCTCTAGGCAGGGCATGATAGCCATCTTTCTTTCACATGGGTTTGAATGTGCTTGGATAGCCCCGGTGGGAATACTAATGCAGAACAGCTCTTGTAGTATTTTGAGCATCTAAAAAGTTCCTTGAAGCAGTCAATAGACTTAATTAAGAAGTTTATCAAAGTGAAGCTATTCTGGCCTTTATTTTCATTCTGAGTATGCAGCTCTGTTATGATTATAGTTACTGCTGCTGTGTATTACTGTTTAAACTTTTACCTTTCATTAATTCTGGGGCTGTCCGTACGGTTGGCATTATTAGTTGCTTTGGCACAGACTTCCCTAGCCAGCATAGCAAGAAGAGGTTTTGCTTGCTTCCTGCACATTACAGCTCTGCTGAGGGGACACCCCAGAGACAAACTGACTGCCTGAGATGCTAAAGATGTCCTTCAGATCACCTACAACGGGACATTACAAGGAAGACACTTAGGCCTCCATTATGACAATAAGAACAAAACAGAAGTGAGCCATTCAGCCCAGGTGTTATCCAGCATGGCTATCTGCTTGTCTCCCAGTGCAGAGAGATGAGGGTTGCATCCAGAGCTGGTCCACCATCCTCTTGAACTTGGGGCTGTAGCAATGGGCTGACAATCATCTATTTTTTTCCCCAGGGGAGTCACCCAAAGTTTAAAACTGTAAAATTGTCTTATTTAGTTGAAGAAACGAGTGGTAGAGCCACGTATCTTTGATACACTCTGCTTCCTTTCTCATGTGCAAGGCTGTTTGCTTGGCCAGTGGGGAAGTCAAACCCAAACATCTTGGTCACAGCTCTGAGCCTCCACCCGTCAGCACTGCGCTGAAACCCATCTCCTGCACTTCTCCTTAGGCCCACCTTTCCTCCCAGAGATCCAGGGCTGCCAAATCCCGACACCTCAGAGTGCCTGTGGCAAGAGTCCAGTATCTTCTGGGAACTGATCTTTGATTTTTGAAACAGAATGATTCGGGACCACACACAAAACTGAGGAGTTTTGTGCCCTTGTTTCATGTTCGGTGGTAATAACTGCCCATGCCCACTTTAGCACACAAACTCCTAGTTTGCAGGGTAATGAAGCAGATAATTTCTGGGCACAAGAACTTCCTCTTCAGCTATTTAGTGAAAGCACACAAACGCTGCTTTAGCACACACAGTTAATGTAACTATGTGCTCTGATTTGAAATGCTTTCCCTTGTCCTGTAACTCAATCTGTCAGCATGGGGCAAATTTGGGACTTGTCATTTATGGGAGCTTTTCAAGGTCAATGGTCCATCTGGAAAATTGTTTTAATTGGTCTAATAAAAGCTTGGAAAAAGAAAAGAAGCTCTAAAAGCTCTAGCACCCTAAAAGGGCAGAATCATTATTCTGAATGACTTTCTTCTGCCCAAGTTTAAGAACATATTTAGGTCTTGCAGGAATTGCTGAAATAAGCAGGTGTCTACTGACTGTTGTGGGATTGAATTCACACTTAACACTATGACTTCTTCTGAATAAGTATGTATTTCTGAGTTGGAGACAGAAGGGGACAGAAGGTGTTTGGCATATGGAAGTGGGCTCCTAGAAGACAGTTTTTAGTAATATATTATTGCTAAACATTTCCTTTCCTTTGCATACCACGTTTCAGTCCAGCAATGATTCATATCTGTCCAGGGACAAAGTATTGTGCAGCTGGCATAACAAAATGGCTTTTATCTTTAATATTCCTGTCGTTCACAGCATGCATTAGCTTTTCTCATGGTGCTGTTTACAGACTGATCAGATCAGGCCTATTTGGTTTTTTGGTGTTTTGTTTTGTTTGAATGAGCTGGGTTTTAACCTCACTGCTAGACCCTGATGGCTTTCATTGGAAAGTTTTCAAAAGCCATTTTGAAGTTTGAGGCTTTACACTAAGAGCAACGAGGAAAACATCAACAAATCAGTGGTTTTCTAAGCAATTGACAGTGCTGGTGCTCTAGAATCACATAATTACTCATATTTATTTATGAATTCGTAATGCCATATTAATCAAGTATTTCCTGTGCTCAATAGTTGTATATTCATAAAACATATTAAAGTGGAAAATTATGGTAAGATTGTTTTCTAATCAAAAGAGAAAGAACATTGTTATCAGGAGAATGAGTTGAGTCAGACTGTTATTAAAACAGAGGTGTAAATTAGAGTTTCTCATTTAAATTTAATGGAGTCACATCAGCTTGCTCAGGGACGCAGTGATCTGTTATTGCACCAAAACTTTTCACTGCTGAATGTTCCACCCTACAACCTAAAAATATCAAAATTAAGGACAGCAAAGTGCCAACACTTGGCACTTTGGGTACACTGCCAACCTTTTGGCACGTGGGCCAAAGCAAAAGGGAGTAATGCAGCTGTTTTGGGGTGGGGAGTGCAGGATTAGGGTGTAAACCAGTAGGTGCTGGGAATTCTGTGTTTTTACAGGAAGAGGTCTCAGCGTGTCCCGTAGGCATCAGTAGTTATAAAGACTTCAGCCTAAAGATAAAAGTGACTGGAAGAAAACCAGAGTAACTTGCAGTGAGAAAAATGAATGAGCTGACATTTTTAACAGAGTTGATTTTTATTGGATTATCGTTCTTTCCCCACGAGACTATTCTTAATGAGGCAGTTGGGTCCTCGGTATCTTTCTCTTTAGACTTAACAAGGGAAAACGTTTCTAATCTCATTTGGTGTGCACAACATTAGGAAAGGGCCGGAGTCATCACTGGAATCGACAGTGTGTCGGGATACTTTCCAGCTCTGCCCATCTGCCTTGCTCTTGTGGCCCTAGGGATAGATACGGTTTATTTCCAGCTCAGGAAATTGTTCTCAGGATGTTTTTGGTAGAGCATTTTGAGAACTTTTGGAAAACAGATTTGGTCAATCCAGCAGGTGAGAGGCTGAGGAAGGCTTTGTGGTGCACCAAAGGGATTAAGGAGTTCTGGCTGTCTTATTGTCTTTAGTTAAGCAGGAATTTAGCAATTTCAAGAATTACTTAATTCTGGTCTAAGACTTAATATCACCAAACTCTAGTCAAGCTAAAGAGGAAGAATGCAAATGGGAAAAGAGATTTGAGATTTGCCAAGGAAACTAGTGAAAAGGCAGAAGCTGCCAAGACTGAGGGGAAATGTATGAATTAATAAAATTCACTAGAACAAATCAAATCTTGCAAATAATTCCAGATAATTCAGTCACTGTATCTACATCATGAAAGTACTGTGAATGGGAATATTTCCAATTAATTAAATTCAGTTTATGAATGTTTAGATATTCATGGAGGCTCATCTGAGGCCTGCTGCGACTTGCAGAGGTGTCTGTTTAGTCTTTTAGGAGCAGCTCATGTTTTAACCCCTATTCTCTCTCATCCTGCAAATAGCAAAGCAAGTTGTTGGGGCCAGTTTGGAGCATCCATCCCTACTATCTTACAATGTTGTTCCATCGAGTAATTAATTGGGAATGACAGAATCATTATCCAAAAGTTTCTGTCCTTATATTATTTAATGCAGCTGAGCATCTCCAGTTGTGTACTGTTTCTCTAAAACACTGCTGGAGTTTCCAAGCAGAGAGTATTGGCAAGCAGAGCAGGCACTGGTGTCTTATCAAATGGAAGTTTGGGTTTTATTTCTGATTGACCTGCTAATTTGCAGTCTGTTGTTTTATTCCTGTAGGGTGCATTAGGACCTGCCGGGCCGCCTGGACAAGCTGTAAGTAACTCCTGGAACTGCATATGTAGAGGTGGTGTGTGGGACCGTGCCTGAACCTGCACCGAGAGAATATGGGAAGCCTTGTATCCCAAACAAAGAGATCAAAACCTGAATGAGTGAAAATATTGTTTAAGTATTTAAATATGTATGCTTGAGCTGCTCTGGTAACACAGGGCCTGCTCTTAGTCTCTGAGATGTTACAAAGCAACCTAGCTTGGGATAAAGACTTGCATATCAAACCTTCCTTCTATTAGAAGACGTCTTTTGTGCTGTGTAAGAAAAAGGAATAGACTGTTTTGTGTATTAAGCTATTTGGCTGCACAGACATTACTAGTCATTCTATGCTCATTTTGAAATCCATGTTGCTTTGTTAAACATCTCATTAGCTATTGGCAAGTCACATTTAGTCTTTGATGTCTGTATTGATGGAATAATAGAAGAATCATGCTAGGTTCATAATGACCAGAATGGATGTCTCTGTAAAGAAAGCCCCACTTAAGTACTTTCCATCAAATCAAACGATGACTGAATGTCCACATTCAACATCAAGCCTAAGGATTTCTGAATACAACTGCTCTGATAAATCTTTTTTTAGTGTTGCATCTAAAAAGATCTTCAATTAATGCTAAACAAGCTAACAGTCTTCTCCAACAATTATTAACAGCCCTGTTTCTTCATGAAGCTGAGCTCAATTGCAGAGCTTGCTATTCTGATTCAAATACATTCCTCTGCTGCCATGAGCAGATGTTACCACATCGTGTTTCTTACTAATGTAAACGTGCTCTCCAGGCACAGGAACAGAGCAGGAGGGAAAGCCTCACAAGTCCTTCACCGGTGTGGTGGCACAACACGTCCAGGCATCTATTTTGTTAGATGGCCACGACCGACTCAGTAGCCCTCTTCCTTGTCACCACACATGGATCTTGCATTGCAGGACTTCTGGTGGGTGTCAGTTGAGATGAGGTCTCCGGAAACAAAAAAAAATGCATGAAAACAGGGAAAGCAGATAAATGAACTAGAATGCTATCCTCAAAAATGTCTGTGTCCCACTATCATGTCACCGTATGTGGCTTTCTTTATAGATGTCTCATAGGTAACAAGGATGTAAAGGGAATACAAATTATTAGAGGTAACAAAAGGATACATTTAGACTTTAGCTATGCTCTGATTGCAAATTACAATAACTGGGGGGCAGGAGAGCACTATGAAATCTGAAAGGAAAAAAAAATTAAGAAGCACTTTCTGAGATGCTGGTCTTCTTCCCATATGTTCAGTTTCTAAGTGATCTTTTACTGTTTCAAATATCCTTTCCAGGGCAAAGGACTACCAGGACCTCCAGTAAGTAATGAGTCTATTTTTCAAAAAAGAGAGTTAAATTACTATACTAGCTTTATTGGATACTCTGATTTTTTTTTTTTAATATGAATGTTACAAACCCATCCCAAGTCTTGGGTCCCTTTCTTGTGCTGGGCAGCAGTATAGGAAGTTGTGCATGTTGGCAGCCTTGTGGGCTTGGTATGTGTACCTTAACCTCAAGGCAGCTGGCCACTGATGTTAATTCAAGGCAGAGCAGCCTTGTGATTGCTGGAAGTGGCCTTTTCTGGAGCAGCTTTTGTTCTGCTGGGGTGGCTCAGAGCTGCTGTGAGTCAGTGGGGATAGATGCTGTCAACGCATGACAATGACAATAGCATGCCCCATGGAAAGGTGGAGCAAGAAGAAAGATGTGCATTGGCAAACCAGTTGTCTGGGTGTGGGCTCCTCTTGGGGATTAGAAAAATGAATACAGCCAGACTGTTTGCTGGGCTTTGGCAGCTGTGAGGTCACCAAGGTTGTAAGGCTTTTTTCTCTGTTCAACAGGGACCTCCAGGACCCAGTGGGCTTCCAGGTGGAAATGGATTTCGGGGTCCTCCCGTGAGTTTCTCCTACCATTTGATCCCCGTTCACTGAACATACTGCAAACACAGAGGAATAAGGTTCATTTCGGGTTTCTTTCGCTGTTCTGGAAGCATGAAGCATGAGGCATTGCAAGCTCTGCGTATGCCCACGGGCGATGCTATTCCTTGTACGAGCCTGTGCAGTGTCACTCCAGTCAACCAGTGCTGTGCCAAAGACACGCAGCTGCTTGCAGCCCTGTCTTCTTTTATCAGCGATGAGTAACAACAAAAGAGCAGCCAATGTCATGAGAACAGAGGTCAGTCACCACTGGCGTGTGCTTTCAGCATCCTCAGTAAGAAGCTATTGAGCAGAGTGGGTCTGGTCTGAGGGAGCCCATTCTGCAGAAGCATACCATCATTTTTGTATGCTCACAGCTCCACTGGAGAGGTACAGAGACAGTAGAAGCTGGGATGTAGGTACACAATATGTTCTTCCATCCTACTCCCTATACTTGCATCTGCTATTCTCTTCACAGCTGTGGAAGCCTCTGCAGACCGAAGGGTGCAATGTAGTCCAATAGAAATATCTTGCCTCACATTCACAAATGTGCAATGGTATTTGGTAGCTATCCTTCCTCTTCTTTCACATTTTCATCTAAATGTTTAAGAAAATAAATTCTTTCTCTTTTTCTCTTTTTTTAGGGACCTTATGGTCTGCCAGGATTCCCAGGGCCTCCTGGACCACCCGGACCTCCCGTAAGTTGAGACTTGTAAATAAATATGAGAAACTTCCCATGGGGAATCCGAAATTTTCATCTTGCTGCCAGCAAGTGCGTGTTTCATTTGCTGAAATTGCCATGAGCACTCCCTCTCCGGGCTAAGTTTCAGCAGTCTTTAAACACTGAGCCTCAAGGAGAGCAGTGACTTCTCACTGGCTGCACTTTGGTGTGTGGATTATCTCCTGTGTATTATTTGTTCTGTAAGGGGTGGAGGAACCCACTGATGTCCAGGCTTTATGACATAGAGAGATCACAGGGTGGCTTTTTTGTTTTCTCAAGTAAAATTTATATGGTTGCTTGAATCAATATGGAATTTATCCTTCCCTCCTCTCAAAATATCAGGTCCTGGGACCACATCTAATGTAGTGACCTATTCCACACTCTTAAAAGGTCATGTATCTGCCAGTTTAGTAGTATCTACGTCTAGTTAGCTTGTAAATTGCTATCCTAGATTGGTATTGTGTAGTCCCACTGTGCTAACGATGCTGGGCTCTGGACAGACATTCAGCCATCTGGGCAGCATTTGCAGCCTAGTTTCCCGTATCCTTCAGAGGGCAAGCAGGGACATACTTGTTGCTTGCATGTCCCTTGGAGGTAACTTGTGTGCCTGACACATCCCTGTCTGGGAGCCCCTGCTACAGGCACAGACTCCACCAGGAGCCTGTATTGTAGGTGTGTGTTCTTGTAGTGCCAGCAAGGGGTCTGGAAAACAGCAAATCTCTGTTTTGGTTTTCCAGGAGTTTCTTTGGAGGGCCAAATAGGATCAGGAGGGCTTTCCCCCAGATCCAGAGGAGGGCCAGGCACAGCTGCTCTCCTCAAATTGTTGGCATAAGGCTCAAAGATCTTTTCCCAAGCTCAGCTGTGCATTTCCAGTGCATGTTCATGTCTGACGTATCCATTTTGAGGACTGGTGCAGCTCATAACACTCTGTGTTCTGGGACTGCATTTTACACCATGTGGCTAGGTATCTGCCTTGTGCTGATCTAGGTTTGCAAACTGCATTTTCTAAAGATAATATTTCTTCCTTGTGGTTGTCTAGATATATTTAAAAGACCACATTTTATGAATTTCAGGGTCTTCCAGGCATCTTTCCTGATGGCGGTGGGGACATCCAGGTAGGTTTTTCTTTATGTAGCATGAGAATATTTTTGTTGTAGTCCCTGATGTGGCTTTTCATTGACACATTTGGGTGGAGGTCAGAGCAGTTAACGTGCACCATTCAGCCCTGCAGACAAGGATCTAAACTGCCATATCGCAGGATGCGTAAGTGTCGCATGAGTAGGCGTTTGCAAGACTGAAATGTCCTTTCAAGGAGGTAGACATGGTAGTGCTGATTTTTTGCTTGATCTTTGCTTTCCGGTTTGCTTCCTAAAGTGCAGGTTTTGCGTACATTCTGCATCTACAAAACAAGTTTAGCAGTTGGCAAGTGACAACAGCTTTTCACGCATCTGTTTCCAATCCTGCTTTGCAAGAGAAAAGGTCATGCGTGTGGCACTGTTTATTTCCATGGATGGTGGCACTGGGTTCCTGTGGGCATATGCTTTGTTTAGACTTCCTTCCTTATGAGAATGTCTTGATTCCTTTCTTCCAAGGGAAAGAAAGGAGCGTTAAGTCCATGAACGATGGAAGTGACATTTCCAGATTTCGCAGCTGTTGTTGTGACAGCATCTTTGGTTTTCTAATTGGCGTGCCCCAAAAAAACTCAGAGTCGGTTTAGGCTACCTTATGGCAAGTCACATGGAAGTTAATAGAAAAGGATACCACTTCTGCAATTTTAATTTATGTTACCCTGTGGAATATACTAGAAAATTAAATTCTTGCTACAGACATGTAGCCTGAAGTTTTATTAGAAGAAAAAAAAATAAACAAATGAAAGTAAAGGTGCAGAAGAAAATCTTGTGCCCTATTTATACAGTTTTTAGAGTGTGGCCTTTGGAACCCCCATTAAATTTCCTTGCATGCTCTGATTTGTTCCTAGTTAAATTAGAGTTCACACCAGGGACCCAAACAGCCCTAGACATCTGCAGATACCAGTATATTGGTATTTGGGTTAATTTTCTATAGGTTCCCTTCTGATATGCTCTAATGCTTGCCCCTGTTTCAGTTAGGTGAGTTGCCTCATGGAAATCAATAGGGGTCAACGGGTGCACAGAATTAAATATGTTCCTGATGATTTGCGAGGTACCTATCCAGCTTTACTGGAGATTTTTTGGCCTGTGGACACCTATCAGCCTTCAGAATTTCTCACAGTCCATGCAAGCATGCTCAAAGTGAAGCCGACCAAGCATAAATCATTATTTTGTGGGTTACTAGGGGCCTGAGGACCTGTTTAGGATCCCTTTACCATAGGGAAATGCCAGTGAATGTTATGCTATGAATGAATTAGTGGATTTAGAACCAAAACCCACTAACATTTGTTTCCAGACATGGCCTTTTCCCCTCTTCTTAGTAACAAAACCAGCTTCCGTGGATGCACTGTGTATATTTGATAAACCAGAGTGCTTCTGTTTCTTGCAGTGCCCAGCTCTGTGCCCACCGGGTCCTCCAGGTCCTCCAGGAATGCCAGGGTTCAAGGTAAGAAAAATGCCATCTGCAGATACAAGGGTCTACCTCCCAAAATAAATGTCCCCATGATCCCCTGAGATAAAATTATTTTATGTGCTGTACATGTCTCCTGTAGTCTCCACACCTCTCCAAACCAGTCATGCATTTGCCTGGGTTTATGGTGTCAAAGCAGAAAACCCCTAAAGCAGCCAAGTGTGAAGCAAGAGGAGAATGGGGGGAGGCTGATCCTGCCCTCTTCGCATGCTGTTCCCCCACTCATAACAATAGCTGCTCTGCCACCGAAATAAATCCTGCAAAGTGCCGAGGCCCAACAAGTTTGTGAGTGCTCTCCCTTCAACCGCAGCAAGAGGCTTTACATCCTTGAAGTACCTGCATGTGCTTACAGGACGAGTTGTTTTGTGGCTCCATCCGCTGCAGGACTGCAAGCCTTTGTTAGATGCAGGTTTTGACTACTGATTTAGACTACTGCCATTCATTCCTAAAAATTAAATTTACCGTAGCAAGATATAACTTACATGATCAAGTAAAACTTAATCGTCATTTTATACGCAGCATAGCACCAGTCAGCTTTTTGTTTGTTGTTTGATTCCGGTACATAAATTCTAGCCCTCAGGAAACCTCACTCAGCACTTAAACCTCTCCTTCTCTTACCGTGTGCCATGATTCCTATGAATTCTGTACAGTAGATACACTCCAGCTGAAGTAGTAGTTACTAGGGTTTTTTATCGGGTTTTAGCAGTAGTTGGAACACCTGGGACTTACTCTCAATTCCCCATGAACTGAGCTTTTGAAGGTCTGTTTGGCCTCTTGGTTGAGTCACAGAATTCATTAGAAGCACACAACATGTAGAGTATAACTATTCAGAATTCATAGCTTATGAAATGGAAAAAAACTGTGAAACTCTCCAATTATGATGCAAATGATGCACAGGACCTCCTGCACGGTGAGGAATAACATCCACTGTGGCTGAAATTAAGTCTGGGTCTCTCCCAACAATAATAGGAAGGGAGCCAAGAAGCAAATTGAATCTGGGCTTATATAAAAGATTTCAGTGGGACGTGGATTTCATTGCAAGCCTAATGATGCCAAGATTAAAGATGACTTTAACAAAAAGAGAGGCTAAAGATGCAGAGCGTGATTTTCAGAAATGTCTCAGCCCCATTTTCAAAAGTGATAGAAACTGGGTTCTGGTGGCTGACCTGTGATTGAGGATTGCATCCAGAGACCTAGCCTACTCTCAGAGCATCTACTCTTGAAAACCAAATCTGGGTATTTTCTGAAAACAGATAAATTCTGACACAATGATATTTAAAAGGACCAACTGAAATGGTGCATGGCTAGAATTGATCTTGATTCACACATTTTACAGTACGTTATAGATTATTTTCCTAGTCCTTTTTGTTGCGTGGGTTTAGGTCTTGCAGTTATCTAACAAAATCTAAATTTTGAAAGAAGACTGTACTGGCACGTGGATAATCTGAGCTCTTATTTCTAGGGACACACTGGTCACAAAGGAGAACCTGGTGAAATAGGAAAAGAAGGAGAGAAGGTAAACTTCAATCTAAGGGGTGGGGGGAACTTTTCTCTTTAAAAGCACCATACCAAATGTTTTTTTCAGAAGACACGGAGATGTAAGGCAATTGGCTGAACAGCAAAGGGAAGCTGTGACTAAAATGTACTTGCTTCCATTGCTTTGCATGTATGTCTGTGTGCTAATACTTCAAGAACATTCCCCATAATAATAATGTTAAGATCAGTTCAACAAGTTAACTCCTATTGTTTCATATGCAGGGGTGTCAGCTCAGGAAAAAGCCCTGCATTAATCACTCAGGTAAATTCCTGACTGATCAAGTGTTCTTGCAAGTAGAAGAAATTGCATACCATGTAGAAGAAAAAAAATGATGCAGAAATCTGGGTGGGAGGGAGCTCAAGAAATAAGATGGGAAGGTACCTGGCTTCGTGTTGGCAGGCTGGTGCTCTTTCTCTTCTTGTCTAATTAATTTTTCTCTCGCAGGGCAACCCTGGCCCGCCAGGTCCTCCAGGCATTCCTGGCAGTGTTGGCCTGCAGGTAACACCTACTTTCAGGGTGGTTCCCATGATGTTTTTGCTGTGAAACTGAACACTGCCTATGATCATTTTGCATTGCACAAACAGCTCTTGCCTCTCCATAAAAACAGATGCTGGTGAAAAAGTAAAATCGTAGTAGATTCACTGAGCTTTAATTCAGGTCTTGCTTTTAGCACCTCACCTTGGATAAAACATCTGAACAATAGCCGCTGTCTTGGTACTCTGGTAGAGTCCTGGACACTTTTGGTTGGGTCTGAGGCCGAGCTCTGGGATGGCTTGACAGTCTGGCAAGTGGGCTGGAGAGAGCATGCACGCTGAAAGCATGTCCACATGGAGTATCTCCACAGTGTCACTTGCTCCAAGATCATCAGTGAAGAGGGAAAGGTCTTGTCTGTGCATCAGAAAGCTGAGCTTTCTGCTATACCTCAGTGTGTCTTAAGGTTTGTGGGTTGATGAGTTGCTGTATCATTCTGTTCCACCATGTTGTGTTTTAACAGTGATTAGGTTTTAACAGATTTGTTTTCTTAATTAGGGCCCAAGAGGACTAAGAGGCCTCCCTGGTCCAATGGGTCCAGCTGGCGACAGGGTAAGAAAAACTTTCTTCTGATTTCTCTCCCTCCACCACCAATTTGTCCTGTCCAGATGGCAGGTGTCTATTTGTCCTTAATGAAGATTGTTGGGGAACTTGTAGAGATGCAAAGTTCAGTCTCTTTCCTGCACATCCACTAAACAGAACAACCTTCCAAAGGCAGAATGAGTCTACATACCTGCAAAATTAACAGGATCAGGCACAGCATTGATTTAAACATTCAGACAAGGACGATGTTCTGTCCTTGCAGAACTGACAATGCTAAAGAATCTTGCAAAAAATGAGAAATATATCATGAATGTTTCACTTTTTGTTTTCTCTCTTTACAACCAGAAGCCAAAGAACTGACGTGCAAAGATTTTCAGAACATGGAAAGCCTCATCAATGAGAACAGAGTCAATCTCTGTCTCATCATGGTTCTGGGCTTTTGCCAGGTTCCCTTGACCATTGGCCTAGAGACTGAATGGTTTTGAGTTTGATAAAGTCTTGCATTTATTTAGGAACAAGTGTGTTAGCAAGATATCAAGGCCATGAATGATATCAGTGTATTGCAGACATAATGGTGGGGAGATCCAGAGTAAAAACCTGCTTGTTCAGAGGGGGATCTTTTTGCAAGACTGTATTACAAGAAATATGGGCCATCTTTGCAGGGTTTTGTGTGTTTTCTTAGACTGTAGTATAACGTAGGGATACTGTTACTTTACCCTCTGCCAACATCAGCGTTACAGTGATGTATTATTCTTTGCAGGGTGACATTGGTTTCAGAGGGCCACCTGGAATCCCAGGACCTCCAGGGAAAGCTGTATGTATCTGCTTTGTGGCCCCACCTTCCATAACCAAAGCCTAAAGTTGATCCTTTCTGCACCAAACCCTTTGCTGCCAATGAACAGAAGGGATATATACCGATTCTATCAGATTATTGCTGTCACATTTTTCCCCCCAGTTAAAGCAGTAGTATTTCACCTGACCCGGATTTCATGATGTCTTTCCACTTGTCCCCATGCCAATTCTGCCAGAATAAGTTCACCACATTTCCATTGCTCTGTTCTTCACTGTTCTTCCTTGAGCATCAACAGCTGAAGAAGAGTGGTGAGGAAGAATCAGTAAGCATTATCCTGAATTTACCCCCTTTGGTCCTGGTCCATGCCCAGGTACCCACAGCTCGCAAGAACTTTTGCTACAGACAGAATTAGTCAGTTGTGTATTAAAGATGCAGTCCTCATCCTTTTGCAAAGCTCTGGGAGGAAGCATAGGAGAACACAGAACCTGCAGACTTACCTGTGGATAGACCCCTGCACCCTCCTTAGAGTGCCCAAATATAAAACCAGAGCTGCAGCTGCAGATATATGGCCCAAGAGCATTTTCCACTGGCCTGCCGCTTGGTTTCTCTCCAGCATGGATGATGTGACATCCACTTCACACCAGTCACCTTCACCTATTTACAGCAGCCAACACTGCAATCTCTATTGACCCAAAGGCAGTACCACCCCCTGGGGACCATTCCCTAGTCTTGGCAATTATGGAGGAAATTCATTTGAACTAAAAGAAAATGAGGTGCTTACTGTCCATTGAACATTTAATTACAACAAGCAGGATCTAGGCAGCAAATAAGAAAGTTTTTCTCCTGCCCTATTTCTGGTAAAAGAAAATGCTTCAGTAAATGAAGGGGAAGATGGTCTCTGCCCTGAGGGATTGCTTGCAAAGCCTTTGCTGCAATTCATCCGAGTGTCAGGAATTACAGAGTGTAACTGAGAAAGTGTAGCCGAGCTCCTAGGGGAATGTGTTCAATCACTCTTCTGCTTATGCCAGCGAACAGCACAAAAAACTTCATCATGTACACTCTTGAAACATTTGTCTTTGTCGCTGTGATGAAGATGCTTGATGGCTTTTCCCCTTTTGTCCTAGGGAGACCAAGGAAACAAAGGACCTCAAGGATTCAGAGGACCCAAAGGTGACACTGTAAGTGCAGTAAAACATCCATCCGCTGAAGTGTTGGATGTGCCATTCGAAGCAGTCTGCCTGGCACTTCCTTATGACTTGTCCTCCTTGTTTTATTTCTAGCACTTTGCAGTGTCCGTCCTTAAAGCACGGTAGAATTTGAAAACTTGTTATTGGCTGAGAGACTGGTGCAGGGAGATGACGTTGGCAGGGGCTAACTGGAGTTGTAGTTAGAAGATTGTTTTGCTTCAGTGTTTTGTTTTCTGATGTTTTATCTAATCCTGTCTGTAAACACGGACTAATAGTTCTTATGTATCCTTCTAAAGTACCTTGGGCATTTTGAATAGGAAAAACTAAATAGTGGTAATAATATTCCTACATGTATTATAGTTGTAAAATTAATTGCTATTTTTCTTCAAAAAAGAAGATGCTTTAATTTATTCTTTTAGTTGGCTGATGTTTAATCTTAGATATTTCCTCTCAAACACAGCTTGGGTAAAAGAGATGAAAGTATTCGTTGCAGAAATGAGATATTTAAGTCTTACTGAAGATGCCTAAGCAGTAAGATACCTAAGCGCTTCTTACAGCCTTGAGCACAGAGATCAGATCTTACATCTCCATCACTAGAAACAATCAAGAATTTTCCCAGATGCTGCAGCTAGCACTGGGTCAGTTCTCTGGTGTGTGCTGAGGGAATCGCCATACCTATATGAACAGGACAGGAGCCTGTGCAAAGTGAATGAAATGTCCCTGCAGAGTTTGAGTATTATCTTTGTCTACTGATTGTTCTTAAGGGTTGTGTCCTGGATAACACAGGCTTTATTGTTGATTTCTAGGGTAGACCTGGACCAAAAGGAAACCCAGGGGCACGTGGACTCATAGGAGAACCCGTAAGTCAATTAAGCAAGATGAAAGTCTCTCTGTCTTGCCTGCAGATGACAAGATAAAACATGATAGGAGAAATCTTGGATCATAGCCTTTGTTGTGGAGGTTTTGCTCTGTGGGTCTGTGTAATCTTCTGAATAATCCTGATAGGAACAAGCTGTAGGTGCACTGCTCTTAATGAAAAATTTCCCCATTTCCCAGTACAATTGGAGATGGACCCAGTGCCAAAAGCTTCTTTTTTTGTGAATGTGATTTGCAAACCAGTGTTTGCCTTGTAACCTTAACCTGCGTTGTGTATGGTTGCAGGGCATACCTGGCAAGGATGGACGGGATGGAGCTCCTGGACTCGATGGTGAGAAGGTTTGTAAAATCCAACTTACACACTGTGCAGGAAAGGTTTCTGTTACTGTCCCATGTGAGTTGCAAAGCTGCTGATGCTTGTCAAGAAAGAGCGCTGCTGGAAAGCTTTTGCTTCTAGAGAGTTTTCCAACAGTGTAACTAGTGAAGAAGACTGAAGTTGCTTATATTAATTAATCCCAAGGAAATTCCCTAAAGAAAGAAGATGCACATATGGGCCACGAACATATGACCTAAACTCAGTTTTGTCCCTATACTTTGTGGTTCCTATTGGCTGACTTTGGGCCTTCAGAGATGCCTTTCAGAGCTGTCGACAGAGGCATCTGTTTATTTTAATTGCCTGTAGACAAAGTGCTGTCAGGTACTAGTTGCCTGGTTTTTGAACGGTGATCCCACAGGAACATACACCATGTGCTGCCAAGGAATGAAAGTTCTTGGATTATTGAGGCTGGGAGCTGCGAGGGGACTTGGGAAACACCTGGGAGCTCTGAGCACCCAACAGCCTTTGTGTCCAGTGGGTGCCCTCCTCTTGTAGACACAACAGGCTCTTGATCCTGCACGTACAGGGAGGGAGAAGATTACAGATGTCTGTATGGGAACGTGTCCCCTGCCTGTGTCAGACCATTGTCCAGTAGCAGAGGGTCCCTCCTAACCTCTTGATATCCACAGGGTGATGCAGCTCGCATGGGTGCTCCTGGAGAGAAGGGACCAAACGGACTTCCTGTGAGTATGGCACCTTGATGGTCATCTTTTCAAAGGCCCCACTTAAACCAAGAGGAAATGCT
This sequence comes from Anser cygnoides, assembly GCF_040182565.1. Taxonomy (NCBI): domain Eukaryota; kingdom Metazoa; phylum Chordata; class Aves; order Anseriformes; family Anatidae; genus Anser; species Anser cygnoides. The sequence goes on along the minus strand of NC_089888.1, from coordinate 3,129,287 downwards.
TTTTCCCCACCATACAGATGAGGAGCAGTGTACAAGACAGGATGGAAAACATCTGGAGTAGCACCAAATAGTAATACAGTAATACCATGACTTCTGGCCACTCTGGGCCAACTTAAAATCTAAGTCTGAAAGGGATTTTCTCTTTCACATCCCAGTGATGTGCATCCCTTAAGCAGGGAGATAAAACCCGAGGCACAACCGACCATGATTCGAAAGTATGCTGAGCTCTGTCCCTAACTTACTAGTGTTTATTGGCAAAATATTTAATGTCTCTTATCTTTCAACTATTTAAACGGAGGTAAAGTATTCCTTTCTTTCTGTCTTGCAGAATATTTTGAACACCCCTAGAGGGAGGTTTCCACTGTGGAGAATGTTGTTGCTGTTGTTTTATTTGTATATTCCTCCTCTTTGCTCTAATTGTCAAGGAGCTGTGTATGTAGAGCAGCTAGGACAGTGAACAAGAGGAAAATTGAAGGCATCATTTTCATGGTGAAAGCTGCAGAAATGTAAATCCTCCATTGCTTCAAGCAAACATTGCTTCTTGTGTGTCAAATCAGACCAGAATAACAAATTTAATAACTTTACTTCTTCTGACACTGCTTTTTAAATTTTTTCTTTCATTTTTTTGTTTCAGGGACTGCCTGGAAGAGCAGGTATTAAAGGCTCAAAGGGTGAACCAGTAAGTGAATGTCTCTAATGATGGGTTCTGGTGGGGAAGCCATTAGCCTGTCACAACAAGGGGGATCAGTGCTCACAGGAATACCAGGAACCTTGCATAAAGGTGACACAGCAATGAATTAAATGGGGCGCCCTAAACGTGTCTCCCAAAGAGCATCCCTGTCTCACTGGCCCACATCAGCCTAAGAAGGGGTATGGTTGCGCTGTCCCGGAGCTGACAGCCCTCCCTGGTCACTGGTCCCAGGGCAGGATGTACTGGTCACCTGTTCTTTAAACGTCCATTGTTTAGTTTTTCTCGTCTTTGTCCTGAAACTATAAAAGCTTAAAGCTGTTCTTGTTTCCTGACTCACGTTTTAACTCCCTCCTCTGTTTTCCAGCTTGTTGCTTTAGGTAGAACAGAAATGAATCTCTGAAGCTATTCCCTAATGGAGTGTTTGCTTTCTCCTCTGCAGGGCAGTCCTGGAGAGATGGGAGAGGCAGGTCCCTCTGGAGAGCCAGGCATCCCTGTACGTATCCCCATCACTTACATTTATCATGAGCTCGGCTGAGTGTGTTTTAAAGCAAACTGTGAAGCTGGAGCTGACATGCTGCTTCCCTGCAGAAAGACAGCTTTTAGTAATAAGATAGGTGCTGTGCTGCCTGTAACACATGCAAACCCATGGTGATGAGCACTCCCAGGCAGCTTTATGCTTGCAAGGAGCTACCCAGCACGCACAGTGCAAGCCAGCCAGCTGGACACCTCCATGCACACATAGTACACTGAGGTCAGAGCCCACCGAGGCAGGTGGTGTGACCTACTGGATTGAAATAACCTGGGATCCAAGATTTCACGTTGAGGCTTGGCAATGGGATGGGGAGGGTGGATTTGCTGCTCCCAAATGACACGTCTGACTTTGGTGTTGGTTGCCAGGGCGATGTCGGTATTCCTGGTGAGAGAGGTCTGCCGGGACCCAGAGGAGCAACTGTAAGTACAATGCTGCTTGTAAACCAAACAGATACTAAAGGAGCCACATTCTCTAATTGTATTGTCCATGGGGACTTTCAGCAGCAGAGGAATTATTATAAATGGGTCAGATTCTGCTCTTGCTGACAGCCCTGTGCAAATGCAAAGCAATTCCTTCAATTTCCTTTGACAAAGAAAGCTGAAGCTGCCCAAGAAGTTAGTGAGGAGAGACTGAACAGTAAGCAGATCCCTGATTAAACAGTGATAATGAAGTTCAGCCTGAGCTGAATGCCAGTTGCTAATGAAGCAAAACTGTTAACCTATTTCAATGTACATAGCCACCAGCATATGAAATCTGTCCCATTCCTGTATCGCTTTCCTTGGAACAGTAGAGGTGTACTGCAAAACCAAAACCCGTGCAAGCACTGGAAAGCCTGCAAATTGCCACCCTGAATGACAGGAGCTTAAAACGTGTTAAAAAGCTGGTAGACCTGATGGAATTTTTTGCCAGAAAGGCACGTAGCTGCAATGCTTTTCACAACTGCTTGAAAACACCCCAAAGCTCTCAAACATACGGTGCAAAGCCAAAACAATTTTCAGGTGGGGAATCTGCTCACACATTTCATCACCCACCCCCAGTACTGCAGCAGCTTTGTCTTGCTGAGAGCCTGTAGGTGTGAGCCACTAGGAAACAAACCCGTGTACAGCTCTAGCAGTTTTCGCGTTTACTCTCTGAACTGACAGCTTTGTGAAACTTCTGGGCTAGAAACCAGTGTGGTCCTCAGTGGAGCATTTTGTTCCCATGTTCATTGCGTTCCTTGCATCAACCCGGAGCTAAAGAAATAAAAAGCCACAGGAGTTGCAATGTAAATCTGAAAATAACTGCATGGCTGCCTGTTGTGTCCCAGCTGAACAGCAGGGATAATAAAAAAGTGAAATAAGGATGATAAAAACTTGATTCTCTTCATAATACTAAAAATTCGAGGGTACCATTTATTTTCTTATTCCCCAGCTAGTGGTGCCATTGTGGTTGGACCTGACCTTCCAGTGGTTTTGTTGGGCTTTTTTTTTTATTATTTTATTTTCATCCATTAATCTCATTTTGAAATCCAGAAGCCTACAGCAAGTCTAACGTGATTTCTGGTTTGTGCCACTTGAAAGAAATTGAACAGTATAATGATTTATGGTTTGTGAGTAGTTGCTCTTTAGATGGCCAGGGAGAGGGAAAAAATCAGCCTTAGAAATAAACTCAATTAATAATGTTTGCTTTTATGTTGGCAATTTTTCACCAGAATTGCCAGCCCCACACAAGGTATCACGTTGTTATAGTTACAGAACAAATGCAATTGAGGTGATTACGTTGGTGCAGCCTTCTGACATGGATGCAATAGCATGTGAACCATGCTTGTTTCTAATTTCTGATTTGTGTCGGTAGAGTTCTAATTTATATGAAATGTCGTTAAGCCTAGGCTGTTCTAAGAGAGACGCAGGATTTATCCAGTGTTAAGACTATCTGGCTCAGAACAATTTGAATCTGTCACAGCAAATCAAGGGCTTCTTCCCATTCAAAGACTGTCAGGTTTTATCAGGTACCACAACTTTAAAGCAGGAGTATAGTAAAGTCATTTTTGACATAATTTAATGTAACCATCTTAGAGCTCTGTCTCGATAATTCTTAAAGTTTGTCTTTAAACTACAAGCAGAAAACAGAAGTAGCCACAGAAATACCTGAGCAGTCGTCTGGCACATTGAAGATGATGCTGTACTGTTCCAGCAGATGGGCTCCTTCTGCACAGACCCTGCTTTTTGTACACAGCTACAGCCACAGTGGTCTCAAGACCCAGGCAGGGATAAGGGCAGCTGGTTTAGATTGTACATCGAGTCACACATCACAAGAGGATTTCCTCTTCCTCTTGGTGATGACCAGAAAAAAATTATGTGAAACAGTGGGTGTTCAGATACCAGTGTGAATTTGTAGGGCTAACAATCAGGGAAAAAATACTAATGGAAAAAATACTGATACCACTTTGCAGAGGGCACACCTTCATTGCAATCCAGTAGATATTTGGTTTCTTGGTTACAGTAGACAGGCTGTGCTGCCTGATCCTCTGTCTGCAGCAGCCGGTTTGGAATTTATTTGTGTCCCTTAACACTGCAGCCGGCAGAGACGGCTGTGAAAGGGTCCAAGCAAGTGGATGCAATTGTCATTTTTCATGTCCAAGTGCGTGCAGCCCGTTTCACAGCAGTTTCTTACAGAACCGGATCGACTAAAAGCACAGCACTGGGATAGCAGATCCCCCTTAATGTGTATTGTCTGTGCTCTGTCACGCCTACATCTTTTGCTGACACTGCTCTGTACTCTTCAGGAGTATGATATGTTCTTAACCATTCGCATATATAGAGGTAAGCATTTTTATTTAGTAACAATATTATTTTTACATTCTTTTAGTGACAGTATTATTTTTATCTAGTAACAACAAAGTTCAGTTAACACCAACACCACTGTAATGGCTGTTCATCAGCAACGCCACTGGGAAGTGTCCTGCAGTACGACGCAGCGTGCTTTCTGTCTCTTAGAAGTGAGCCAATTTAACTGCACAATTGACGTACCTGGCCCTGAATGATCTCCTTACCAAAGCTTATCCTTCTCTTTTCAGGGCCCGCTTGGTCTCCAAGGCCCGATGGGAGCCCCTGGTGTCAGAGGTTTCCAGGTTGGTATGCTGACAATGGCAATTTCACGTGCATCATGTTCCCGTAGGCTGCTGCTTTCTGCAGACCTATGGCAAGACAATTGGTTGGTGGCAACAGGTGATGGGAAGAAATGTCCCACCTTGCCAGGACCAGGTTACCACCTTCGTAACACATGTGCAGTAGAAAGAACACGACCAGATAAGCTGCCTGCTGGAACCAGTGATATTTAGTATTTTTATATGTGAAGGGTTTGAGCTTGATCTATGTGAGGACACCTTCCTTTCTTCTCCACCTGGGCACCTCAGCCTGTATTTCTTCAGTGAACTCCTTTTCCCCTCTGCTGCTCTGGGGGCTCTACGTCCTCCTCTCCTCTCCAAGGCAGTGTTCACAACCACTCTCCCTGAGAAATGATGCATGGTGCTTGCGTCTGGGAGCATCGCTCGATCAGGGGTTACAGGTGTGATGTTACCAGCAGAGGGCTGGAGCACCTTGTCAGTGTGGTCGACCAGTTGCGACTCACGGTGGGGCAGAAGGCAAAGTTGTACCAACCATGCAAGCGGTCCCTAGGTCCTGGGGAATCAAGGAGAGGGGAGAACTAAGACAAGCAACCCGTTCAGACCCTTTATGGAGACTGCTGAACTCGGGGATGTCAAGATGTGCAGGCTTTCCTGTCACTTTAAGCTGTAACTCTCTCTTATTGTTTTCCTAACAGGGTCCTAAAGGTGCCAGCGGGGAACCTGGCCTTCCTGGTCCAACTGGAATTCGTGGAGAGTTTGGTGACAGGGTAAGGAGAAGATAATATCTGTACCTAATTCCTGTGTGGGAGATGTGAGATCAGAGCATAACAGGGCCCCAAACACCGTGTAGCTGATGTCATGACATCAAGCACAAGTAGACTTGGTAGAAGGCTGCTCTGTTGGGCATCCCAGCCCACCCTTTAACTGCTGAATGCCCAAGGCAGAGCAAGACAGCAGGGAGCAGAATTCATGCATCCCCTCTTTTGTTTCACCTCATATTCCTGTCCTTGTTTCCAGTTCAGTTCAGGAACTCCCACTATTTTTAGACAAGATGGATTGCTTAAAAGAGACTCTGGGATCCTATCCTAGCCAGAAAAGACAATAGTTTTTTCTGCTCTGTGTGCTTATTTCACCAAAGACTATCTCCCCGTGGACACAGGAGAGCTGATTCACGCGTTTTTGTTTTTCAGATGCTTGATTAGGGTTTCTGGATTTTTTTAAATTACAATTTGCTCAGAGATTTCTTTCTAAACAGCAACACACCTGGGCCCCACACCTCAGAATAAATCCAACTTTTTATTTAAATGAATTCGTTCTCATTTAAAAGAAGCCAGCAGAGCAAAGTGAATGGCATTTGGTCGGGGCTTGCAGGAGAACAGTAGCTGTGTGTTCATCAGCAGCCTTGACTCCAGCTTTAAGGTGAAGTTTCTGTGTAAACGATCGCTGCGGCACCACGGGGATTTCACAAAGACCCTTCTGTGCAGGCTCCAGGCAGGTTTAAAAGAGCCCCTTAGCTGGAGAGACTGTGAGCCTAGAAGTATAAAACAGGAGGGTCATTGTGGAGCCGTGGGGTCCTGCCCAAATTCATAGCTTGGCTGCGGTGAAAAATGTGTTCAGAGGGTCAGAGGCCCCTGCACAGAGCTGCCTCTTATCCAGAGAGCTGCTCCGAGCAGCGGGAGGGAAAATTTTATGCCTAAAAAAAAAAAAGGAACCAGGAGCAAAAAAATCTAGGTTTTATTTCTGGCTTTGAAGTTAAATGTAGTTACTCTAAGATGTAATTCTCGATTGTTTCTTAAGCTCCCAGTTCATTAACAGTTTTCCCCAGGAAAACATGCTGTAGCAAGTTAGGATAACCCCAGAAAATACAATATGAATGTTCTCAATATAAAATGAGTGTTCTCATTCATTTTATACCATGAGTAAATTCAGTTTCCTTCTCACATCATCCAGTGTGGAAGGCAGAGATCAGTCACCCACCAGCATCATTTGGGACCTCACTTTTTAATGTGCAGATTTGTAGAATTGCTATTTCAGTCATGATAGCAAGATGACAATGATGAAAAACAGAAGGGAAGAAGAAAAACAGAATTCCTGCCCCTGGGATGGACAAGAAAGATTACTCTTTTGAAACAGGTGTAGAAGACTAGGGTGTAAAGCATGGAATTAATTTTAGCTTCATTTAGGAAACGGAGGAGGATGGTATGAAAAAGGTCAGTGTGGATAACCTGTGCCAGGCAGGGGGGAGCAGTGCGTTGCCAAACCACTTCAGGAAAGGCCTGGTAGGACGAGGACTTGGGGAGCAGAAGAGCTCCAGGTCTGAGTGGGATCCTGCCTGGGCTGGGATGCGGCCCGAGGACCTGCCCTACAGCACACACTGGTGACTGCAGAGTGCGCTACAAGACTAGCAGGGATGTTCACGGTCTCTTATTTCTAAGTATGAATGAGATTTGATCCCTCCTACTTCGCAGTTAGGAGGCTCCTTCCCAGCCCCTTGCTGTGTGAGTGAATGTGTGAAGGGTGAGGAAAAACCACTTGGAGCTCATTTGTCGTCTTATTTATTCTCAGGGCCCTACCGGTGTTACTGGTCCCAAAGGTAACCAGGTAAGTGTAGCTGATCTTTCTGTGATGAATTTCATTCTGCTGTCAACAGAGACATTCAAACCATACCTGAGGTGCAGCCTTTGAGGGCACAGCCTGCTTTTCCTTCCCTCAGATGAAAGTATTCAGGAGCAGACACCAATAAAACACTTTTTGTTCCATTTTTTTGTGCTGGCAAGAGAGATGTAGTTTGTTCTGATGGAGACATAAGAAAATGCAGTGATAAAAATGCTGGACTCTTGCTGTTTATTTTGTAACCACAAGGCACGCCGTATATAAACTCCTCGCATCACTGTTCCTCCCGAGTTAAGTTTGGAAGCGCAGCTTTTCGCCAGGGCTGTTCCTGTGACTAATGAAGAGGATTTGTCCTAGCCTCGGAGCTTGGCAGGCTAATAGACTAATTTAATCTTTTACTTTGTGCTGCTTAGTTTTCACAGCTGGATCCATCTCAGTGATGAGCTTTTGAGACAGTTTTCACCAAATGTATAGCTTATGTCAACGCCTGACTTTGTTTTTGCAGAAAACAAGTGCTTTGCCGCCAATGTTGCCAATGTTGCGTGTTTTGTTTGCCAGCTTCAGTGTCTGTGAGGTCTGTTGTGTTGCTAAGGCAAAGACCAACCTAACCTCTGTTTGTCTTGAAATAACTTCCTCTCTAAAGCCATATAGTCGCCATAACAATGTTCATCATCTGCTCTAATTGCCATGTAATAAGCAGAGTGCAGTGCTTTGTGTTGCCTCCAGTGATGCCTGACTTGCACGCGCTGCTGTCACCATGTTAACTCTTTTCTCTCTCTTTCAGGGCATTGCTGGAGCAGATGGCCTCCCGGGTGACAAAGGAGAACTGGTAGGTGTCCTTACGTCGAATTCTCAAATAATAGAGAACCATGGATCAAGAATTAATAAGATCAGTTAGAATTAACCATCCAAGAGCTCCAACCACCATCATTAGACCACTGGTTGCAAAAAGTAGAAAGCAACCCAAGCCTGTGGGTCCCTTCTAACTCAGGATATTCTATGATTCTTCCAGCCACAATATTCTGGGCACGCGTCAGCTCCCCTGGTCCTTTCAGGAGGAACTGGGTGGGTAGGCAGCCGGTGTGGCCTTTGCAGAGCTGTGGCACATCGGCACTTGTTCGTCATTTTGCTCCTCAGAGCAGCAGGGCACAGCGGGCACTGCTCTGTCCCTGGGAGGTTTTGTGCATCTCAAGAAGTGGCCAGGCTGTGTTCAGCGCTGGCACCCGGGGCAGTCTGTTAGTGTCAGGGTGCTGGGCCCAGTCGTGTCAGGGCTGGATCAGGCCTCCTGGCCCCTTTGCTAGAACAGCTCATTGCGTGCCACGTGCATGCCATCATCGCTGCTTCCTGCATCTTGCAGAGTGGGAGATTTGACTTTGGATGCATGTTTTCTGAAAGATTCTTCTTTCATATTTCCCTTTTCTTTCTAACAGGGTCCCTTTGGTCCCCCTGGCCAAAAAGGAGAGGTATGTATCAGACGTTGCAGACTTGTGCCCCATAACATTTGTTGATAAACATGGTTATTGTATCTTTCAATGATGTAACTCCACAAACTGTTTTTAAACACACATGGTCAGCCTGATCACTTAGACTTAAAGAAAGACTTAATTAAATCCCGTGAGAAAATAATGGGCCATGTCTTGTGTTGTTTAATTTTCTTCTTCTTTATTACAGCCAGGAAAAAGAGGAGAACTTGGTCCCAAAGGTGTCCAGGGACCTAACGGGACAGCTGGAGTTCCAGGGATTCCAGGACACCCAGGGCCCATGGGCCATCAAGGGGAGCAAGGCGTTCCTGGCATCACAGGAAAACCTGGGCCTCCTGTGAGTATTGTCTGCTTCTGGGGCACGGTTCAGGAGTCTCTGCAGTGAATAAATGCATATTTTGGATGCATATTGAAAAACTAAAGTTGCACCCTGCATTTGAACAGACAAAAGTAAGTAAATGCGCAGGCAAGCTAGCAGTCTTGCACCAAGAGGCCACCAGTAGAAAAAGATAAACCTTTTGCAAGCCTCAGAATTGAAATCCCCCCAAGTGTTTACCTTGAGAATTAATCTCACTCAGTGAAATACGAACAGATTATTTGCATCCATTGGAAGGGGCTGTAAGTCACTGTGGTCACTGCAAAAGTGAATTGGAAGTTTAAATATAAAATTCCTAATCAGTACTTCAAATGTTAGGCCTCTGTCTTGGTCCAGAGCATGTTTAATTACTCAGGAAAGGCCAGATAAGCCTCAGATTAAATATCTGGCCTTAAACATTAAAATTAATTTCTGCCATTAATGTTGTGACAAAGCTCCTAAATTGAAGCCATCGTCTTTTGAAGAGGAGGAACAAAAACTCATCTTCATGCAGGATCCTATGCTTCTTATTGAGCTGCTGGAAATGAGTTTCATGTCCTGAAGCTTCTGTCAGTGATAATTATCAACAATGTGCTTTTTATAAGGCAGCATTCTTCTGTTAATTGCAGGGCAAAGAGGCCAGTGAACAACACATAAGAGAACTCTGTGGGGAGATGATAAATGGTGAGTATTACTGGGACAAAACTCACTTCAGTTACCATATTTAGCTGAAGATGAGGAGATCCCAAACATAAGACAGCTGCTGAGATCTGTTATTTTTTCTACTTTAATTAGGAAAAATATGCTGACGTTTAATGTAGAGAAATTATTCAGGAGGTCACCATGTTGTCTGGGTTGTCTCTCAGTATTCTGAAGTTAGTATTTTTAAATGATTCATCAGGGTAACACGCAAAGCACGCTGAAGGAATCTTTGACAGATCTGTCCTGCATCCACGCGGGCAGGTGTGTCCCCAACCTGCGTCGTTCTGCACTTCAGCTCCCACCTCCTCCTCCCAGCTCGCCTCTCCCCGGCACACCGTGCCTCCCTGGGGCAGGCACCAGGCAGGTGCCAGCTCCCACGAAGAGGCTTGCTTTCTTTGAACTTTATGTTTTTCTTTTAGAGATTATGTTCAGCATTGCTTGTTTCAGAAAATTTGTTTTAAGTATTGTTTTCCAGAATCCTCATCTTTTGAAGTGGTTTAGGAACCAGGAAATATTAATGGCTTAAAACACCTAGAGATTTCTGACCCAGATCTTCCTCAGTGGATATTAAAATGTTACAGATGAGCTGACAGGACAGATTCTGCAGTGTTTAGTTGCTTCCTGCCAGAAGCTCCAAGCGTGGAGGAGTGGCAGGGGGCAAGATCTGCACAAGCGTGCAGCTCCGCTTTGTTGCCAGCTACCCAGTTTTCAACTGCTCCCTCAATTAAGCACATTTGGGGGTAAATGATAATTAGCTGAGCAAAGAGCGAAAATGTTGGACATGCAGTTTTTAATTTAGGTGCTTTTTTTTTCTTTTTTTTCAGATCAAATTGCCCAGTTAGCTGCTAACCTGAGGAAGCCCTTGTCTCCGGGAATGACAGGTCGGCCTGGCCCGGCTGGGCCTCCGGGGCCTCCTGGGGCTACGGGAAGCGTTGGGCATCCCGGTGCTCGTGGGCCTCCTGGCTACAGAGGGCCAACAGGAGAGCTCGGGGATCCTGGTCCCAGAGGTAAGTGAGACTGAACCAAGCGAGTTTCTCTTTCATGCGCGCTGAAACAAAATGTCAAACTAGTACTGATTGCAGCAGTGGAGGAGGAATGGATCAGGCCTTAGGCAGCCTGAGTTCTGGAGGGCAGTTTTGCTCGCATCTTTTAGGATGCAATGAGAGCAGAAATCTTTGCGATATCCTGAGGATTTTTAGTTCCTCTTCAGCTTTTCCCTCCCTGTCCTCAGATCTGGCTGCTGTATACAACTCTTAAATTGTCTGTTTGTGATTAAAGGTGACACTGGCGAAAAGGGAGATAAAGGACCCGTTGGACAAGGCATCAATGGACCCGATGGTGATCAAGGACTTCAAGGTAAGTCTGTGCAAATAATTTAACGAACCATAACTAAAGCAAAGGCAAAAGAAGAACAGTTCTGCATGTTTTTGGCACTATGTTGTAATCCCTTTGTCCATGTAATTGTTATAGTAGGGTTGTTTTCCTCTGTGTACAGCAGGTGCACACAATTTAAACAGTGGAATTTAACTAGTACATCCCCTCTTTGTGCCATTCCCATCTAGTCCTAAATGTTTCAGAGAATGTTTTAGAGAAAAGGCAGCTGGGACAACCAGACTCCTCATTTGTTCTTGTTTCCTTCCACTAATGGCTGTGAAAGGTCAGGAGCTTTTATAGATTTGAAGGTCAGGACCTTTCAGAACTATTCTCAAATGGTTGCCAGTGTCAGCAGGTTATTTTTTCAGTGGTACTTCATACATAATAATCACTTAGCTGATATACTACTTATCATCATGTTTAAAGGTGTGTAACATCAGCGAAGTTCTGGCTTCAGATTATGACAAAAGAATCACTCCCACTGCCTGTTTCCTGCACTCTGTGTCTAGAGGGATATTTGTCTTTGCCGTGCTCTGATACAGAATGCCTGCAGTGAAAACTGCATGGGGGACTAGCAGCTATAGTCCTGCAAAATTGAGTTCATTGTCTGTGGCTTAAACAAGACAAGTTCTGCAGAGAAATCAGGGATGTTACTTCATTTTACCAGAAATAAATATAACTTCTTAGTCTACAGATGTAGAATACAGTGGTGTTACTGCTCTGTATTTGGCTATAGTCCCATAAAACCTTTATCAGAGGACTCAAAGATTCATTTCTCCAAATTAATATCTATTAGAAAGTTTGAAAGTATATTTTTTTATTTTGCTTGCCTATTAGTTTTTTTAATTGTGATTACATCTTCACAATGAATAAGTTACAGGTACCAAAACCAGGCTCTGCATCCATATACTTTCATAAATACATAAATACATAAATATCTTCTTTTCCGAAGCATGTAAAAAGTTGCTATTTTTCATGTATTAGGTATTGAGAGCATTTGTCCTATTCATGAAATGTAAGATCAACAGTACATGCAATTAAGGAAAACAATCAGGCACCATTTCTTTATCACAATTAAGATGAGAATGCAGGTTCATGGATCATCTATTCATATAGCTGTCCTTCAAGCAAACAGAATCTTATTTTACAGTATTGAAAAAAATTTCAGTAGCTTCTTGTTACAGAAATAACTGTTGTCAAAAAAAAAAAAAAAAAAGAATAGCTCAAGTCTGCCCAAAGCAGAAACTGGTTTTGCCAATAAACAAAACGTATTTCACCCTAAGAAAATTTTTGAAATTAGACACACGTATAAAGGAAGCTACTTATCTGTAGTATCAAGGAGGTTCGGTATCCCCACTCACTACTCTCCGTCCCTTATTCAGAGTCTTAATTACGATTAAACTCAAAGAGGTGCAATGAATTGAAGCAGCAAAATGCCACTGCCTTCTGGTAGGGACTGGGAAGTAGGGATAGACATGAATGCTCCTATTGGCACAGTAAGTAAGCTGTGAGCTCGCACATCAGGAGCATCCCTTGAGCAAACTTTTCAGGGACCCTGCAAAATAATTCTGATTACAAATTAACCATTGTCATTCATGGAGTCACACACTAAGGTAGCCGCAGCGGTCAGCTAAAGTCAAAACAGACACATGCAGTGACAAAAGTGCAGTGCTGAACAGCTGCCTTCAGCTGTACTCAGGTAATTCCAGTAAACCTAGAGGTACACTGAAAAAATCCAACATGTACTCTAGATTCAGGCTAAATTTATTCAACACCTTGCACTCAACAGGCTGTAACAAGTCTGATAAACAGACACTCAAAGTATATTAAGAACTCTAAAAGTAATGTATATTTATATTACTTTTATATACGTATATATAAATTTATATAGGTATATATGTATGTATATGTATATATATTTTTTAATGAAAGGCAAGAAATATTTCATGTAATAATTTTTCCTCTTCTTGTTTAGGACTTCCTGGTGTACCTGGAATTAGTAAAAATGGTCGTGACGGTGCTCAGGGTGAACCCGGTCTTCCAGGGGATCCTGGTACTCCTGGTGCTATTGGGGCTCAGGGAACTCCAGGAATATGCGACACATCGGCTTGCATGGGAGCTGTTGGAGCATCGACTTCCAAAAAATCATAAAACGGTACAAGAAGTGGAGAAGTGACTGAATATTTAAATAAAGAGTGCATTGTAAGAAAACAGAATCTTCCTAGTGATAAATGGACAGATGTTCCTTCTATTATATTAAGTGGAGACTTTGACACAGTAATTCAGTTCTATGAAAAAGAAAGCATCAGATGACAACTGTAATTAAAGATGCTTTATGAGTATTTTTTCCTCCCCCAATTATTTTCCAGAATTTTTACTGCTAAACAACCTCACCTTCCCTTTCTCCCTTTGTTGAAGAGACCTGCGAGAGGAAGCATTCCTTTCCACCATCATCTCCCTAGCTGTCCTAAAGATCACGGCTTTTCTATACAAAACTTTGAGCCTTGGCAATTGAATTCTTGGTGCTGCTCCTACTGACTTCAGTTATACAGGTTTGTGCACTACATCGGCACCGTTAAGGTATTCAGGCACCTGACTGCTACTCACATCAGTGGAAGTTAGGCATTTAAATAGCCAGTATTTGAACATCTTAACATTCTGGGCAAAGAACATAGCTTACGGATCTGCTGTCTATTTTCAGTTTTCAGACTGCATCTCACATAGTAAATACTAGTAAATTCTACGCCCTTGCAATCAAATTCTGCAAAAGGTGCAATGTATATATTTTAACTTACAGGGGAAAGGTTTTGTACGTTTCCATATGATAATAAAGGAAGTTAAGTAACAGCATTTTCACGACCTCTACTTAAGCTATTTGCACAGTAATTGTGAATGAAACCCCAAATAAGAAAGGATGCTCTTCTAAAGTTCAGCCAAAAAAAAACCTGTATGAACTGTTGTAAAAATAAAAGGAGATTTTTTTTAACCTTTTCTTTGTGATGTTATAAGTGTCATTATACACATCAAATACTCAGATGAACTCTATATTCCAAAACTGGTTTTACTAGGATTGTTCGGAAATAAATTGCTGCAAAATTGTCAATATCCGTGATTTAAAACAGTATTTATTTTGAGAGACCTTTTTGTACTTTAAAACCTGCTGGCATCACCTGTTATCACCAAAATTAATAAAGCCACTTTCAGCTCACACAATATTCTATTCCTGCCCTAAATGCTGAAGCTTATGAACAATAGAGACGTATTCATCTTTAAATACTAAAATAGCTTGTGCATTTAAATAATCTGCTGTTTACAGTGTGCCATTTTTGGACTAATTTACCAGTACAAGAAACTGCTGGGCAGTTGTGTGAGAGGCATTAAAATAATGCACCACTATAAAAACAACGCTAATAGCTTTGTGTTACTCTTTGGAGAGATGAATGTTAAATTAGGCATGGCAAACATGAACCCCATAATAGCAGCACAGTTTAACTATGCACTTACTCGATTAACCAACATAACCTTTAAACTTCTAATCAGAAAAAAAGGGCATTATAATATGGTACCTTTAATTCCTTTTTACATTTAAAGAATACATTTGCATCTAGTCATTAAAATAACAGGATAGGTTAATGTTCTACAACAATTCCTAACTGTACTGTATCACCTTAAAAAAAAAAAAAGGAAAAAGAACACAACCACAAACAGAAAGTGAGCAAAAAGAGAAAAGTAAGGCGTCACGACAATTTCTTATTGCCTCTAGTCCCAAAGCCCCTTTAACAGAACACTGATTTATATTGCTGGCAGTCAAATTTCATTTCCATTTTGAATGAAGACTGTTTTCTGTTAAGCTCTATTTATGCATTTTTACAAGTTATATTTTTAAGTCACTCCTGGAGCATATCAAATTCATCACAATCAGATGAATCCCAGCACGTAAACAGGAAAAAAAAAAAAGGGGTCACTTATTTATCCACGCTTTCCATACAGTTCAAGGCAGTCAGTTCAAGCTACTTGGTCTCCATAGCCATGCGTGTTTTCCTGCAGTGGACACGTTACAAATGAGTCTGAACTTGCTATTTTTAGTCTCCTGCCTGTTTTACCACAGAACACAGTCTCAAATTCCTAAAAATCAAAATAATAAAAAACAATTATGCTTAACATAAGTATTTACTTGAGACGCATGTTTTCGTTTCACTAGTGTCTTGAAAAGACCCAAATACACCTTTTTTGCTGAGGGGCTCTTGACAAGAAGGTTTTCCTATGCACACTCCAGCCACTCTCTTAAGATACTTGGCAGAGGCAGGATTACTTTGGGCTGTAAGTACTGCAGTAGGAACATGAAAGCTTATAGGGCATATAACCCTTTCCTACTCTCATCCATTTTGAGATACCATGGGTATTCAGCTCCTGAACCCCACCACGCACCTACCAGTTCATGCCAGCTAGCTAGAAGACAGCTCTGTGAACAACTGGGGAACAGAGAAAAAGGGAGGGGAGAAAAAAAGAAAGGACTGAAGGCGCTAATTCTACAACGTCCAGACAGCACAATTCCTGAGCGTGGTACTAGCTAAAAAACAATCAAATTTGAAAACCCTGAGGGCAGCCTTTGATACCACACAACTGACACGACTGAACTAAAACTGTTCTGAGGGCAGCTGGTCAAAAACAAACAAAGAGGTCAATGATACAGTGATCCTTCACAAATAGCATCCAGCAGAAGCATCCCATGTACTACGAGCTACATTACAGTAACTTTAAAATGCTTCTCAGTTCTATCCGTATCAAAAATGAAATTAGATTTGAACCTGTTTCAGCGAATCGCCGTGCTTTTCCTGAATGTACTTCAGAAATGCCGTTGTCCATTGTAATGTTGTTGCTTTATCGGTATCAGCAGTACAGAAGGGAACCAGCAGATTCAGTTCATCACAACAAATCCGGATTCTGCGCCTAAAGACAAATACAAAAGGTTATCATGCAGATGGGAGAGAAGGAAAAAAATAAAAAATAAAGAAGGAAGACTACTCGCATCTGCTACAAGCCATGAACTGTGGGGACTGCTTTTTGTTCTATTTTAATCTAGTTATCTTTTGTTCACTACAAGCTTTATATTTGTAAATTAGTCATGTTATATGCATGTTAGTTTCCTTATCTTTCTAGAGCTGGTTAAATGTTTTAAAATACCCTTTTTGTTTATAGAGCAAAAAAAACAACAAAGCAGCCCACAATTAAACATACATTTTTTTCCTCTGACGCCAAACCCTGACCACTTGCATTGCTTTTTCTTGTGAGTAAAACAAAATGTCAGATTTACCTCTCGTTCTGGATAAAGAGGGGAGTGTTACAGTATCAGTATTTTAGGCTTCAGAAACTTTGTACCGCAGCTCCTCACAGAAATTACCTTCTGTCTCTCTCCATGCGGTTATGTCTTTCTCTTCGCTGAGCAACTCCTTCCTGTGTACCACTCTGCACCTGCACACCTGCATTGGACTGTGCTGACTGCCAAGAACCCTGGGCAGGCGCAGTGCTCTGGCTATCGCACGTATTTTGAATGTCACTAAGAGGTTTGCGATCTACGTTTGCTTCCAATGGGCTTACTCGGCTGCAACTTCTTTTGCTTATTGCTTGCTTGCATAACGTGTCTTCTTTGCAAAACAAAGAGGAAAAGAACCCATTGAAAACCCTCCTATTGATCACGGAAAATATCGATCATTGAAAATTTATTTGTTGTTTTATGTGGAATAATCTCTGAACCTTTATGGCTAACCTAGACTGCCTCTTACGGTAACACGTGTCCTACGCCCAAGGCACTGCTTGCTGTTTCAAAATCCACCTAGCTTCTGTTTTCTCAGACAACCCCCTGAGATCATGCCTGCCTTTGATTAGCACCTGAGGAAGTCATTTAACTGTTCTTCAGTTATAGATCTGCTATATCAACTTTGGGGCCAAAAATGTGGAAAGAATCCAATTACTTACTCTAGGCCCAGCCTTTCAAAGGTACTTTAGAGCCTCAGGTTTTCTCATTTCAAGCTAGGAGTGCTAAACAATTTTGGAAGTATAGCTAAAATTACAGGTGTTGAACTTTTTTGGGTGGGGAGAAATCTAGTTCCATATTGCCTATAGTACATCTCAAAGACCACACCACATGTGAACCACTACGATCGTATTAATTGTGGAAAATATACAAATTCAGAAAAAAATACAGATTTGGAGGACAGAGAAAGCTAAGTAAAAAGAAAATAAATGGTTTACCTCCAAATTTAATCCAAACTTCCTCAGGCAAAGCTTTATTCATAGCACCTACTGTCTGCTTTGTGGATTCAATTTCCTGATGACAACAGAAAGAAAACGTTCTGGGTATCCCAAGGTCTTGATGTTTGGCAGCTTCCAAGATAGTGCAAGATGTTCCAGAGGTCTGTAAAAACCGGAAGTGAAATACTTAGAGGATTATATACATAAAAAGGAGACAATTTTGATATCTTCATGTGAATTGCTTGAGTTTTTGCTTCCTGATTCAATGTTGTATGAGAATAAATCTCAATTACTTCTGCAGAGCACAACCATGGGATTTTAGCAGACGTGATTTTTTTTTTTTTAAATACAACTCTGACATTTCCTGAATGCCATGCTATCATTCTTGCTTCAGAGGTCACTGTGAGTTTGGGTGGGTGGGTGGGTGGGTGAAGTATTTTTCTAATTTGTTTTGATTTAAAAAAAAAAAGAAAATTGTACTTGTTAAACAACATCTTCTCCTCTTGAATAAATGAAGCCAATATACTGAAATAAAATCTTTCTCTTAAGAAATCTAATGGCCTACTGATTAATATCTGATGCACACTTACAAATGACACTACCACACAATGGCTTGAATTACTTTAGATAGCATTAAAGATTAACACATTAATAAATTAATTAAATTATACACCATACTACTCATGCCTATTGAAATCAAGTCACAGTTTAACACAGGACTTTAGAATTCTATGACACTCAAAAGATTAACATTAGCATTGGAAATCAGCAGAGTACAACTAGTACAGAATATATTATCTACCTACCTGCGCTTGTGAAGGATTAGCACTCCCAGAAGCAGAACACGTGTTCATAGTAAACAACGGATATGTGAACTGTGAAGAAGGTGTGGTAGGTACGGTCTCATTTTTCACCAATGTAGCACACTTGTTTTGATGCTGATGAACACCTATCAGTTCCGATGGCTGTCGAATCAATGTTACTAAACTTAAAAAGAAAAAAAAGAAAAAAACCACACATACAAGACTGAGTACTTGAAAAACAAGGAGCACAGAAAAAAATTATAGCTACACATAGTCTAGCAACTATCACCAAGAAACCACTTTCATTTATTGTAAAAAGAAATCATTACTGCTGTTGTATCTCCTACCTCAGCAACAAAAAAAAATCAACTGACAAGGCATTTTATTCTGTGCAAGGTATTTTATTCTGCTTTATGGCTCAATAAAATGCTTTATCAGCACGCTAATACAGTTACAGTGCAGTATTATTGCTGGAAGTTTTTCCTCACGGTCAGGCCTCCAAGTTATATCATTAATTATAACAACCAACTGCTCCTCGTGTTTTATTAGGATCAAAAGCTACCTTGCTTTCAACAAGTTGTAAGTTAAAGCAGGTAATGGTCTTCTCTCACCTCTATGTTACATGTTGTTATCAAGAATAAAGTTGTAAATTAACTAGTTTTGTAACCACATTCTGTGCCATTTATGCAATATAGGGAAGGAAGTAGTCAGAGGTCAGCGGAGTTGCAGCCATGTGCAACTGGCACTGTTTAAAAAAGCCGAACTCATCAGCTCGTGTATTAAAGAAGCACTGATCATAGGTTTTAGTTAGAAAAAGTTTTGAACTCTATGAAAATATGTATCTTAATAACATAAACTAAAATTAATTACAACACACTTGTTAAGAGTTACTCCAGATTCTTGGGGTTCTTGACATCTGGGGTTTTCTGTCTGGATGCTGTTGAATCTGTCTTCCAATCGAACTCTGACTGCAGATTTAGATCTAGACTCTGATGCCAGTGCCGAATTTTCAACAGGAACGTTTTCTTTATTCGTCCCAACAGAACTGTCACCATGTTTAACCTTTACTAAACTGTGTCCTGGGACTTCTACAGAGCTACCCTTGGGCGTTTTATCTGCTTGGTTCGCAGGGGGGTTGGACTCACTAAGTAACATCAGTCTGAGCTCCTGGAAGTCAATGTGGCCCACACACGGGTATGAACTTGGCAAATTGCTGTCGGGAGGTAATGCTGACTGGCAGATAACCGGGAAAACCAACTGGCTCCCAGAGCTGTTTGAGGAACACCCGTCCTGACTGGCGTTCACTGAGGCCTGGTGCAGAGGGGCCTCTGCGGAGCTGCCAGTTAAGAAAGCAGAACTGACCCTAGCTTCTACTTCACCTTCAGCAGCTTGTGCCTCCACGTGTGAGCAAAGTATGTGCTGGAGCTGGGTGTACTCTATTTCCGTCATCTCCACCAGGCTGAGGTCTGTGGTGGCGAAGCTAAGGTTTTGCTCACCAAAGGAAACGTCACTTGGGCCTCCAGGTCCGCCAGCAGCCGGAGCGGGCTCGGGAACACTGGCTGTGCTGGGAGGAGTGGAGGTCTGAGGCTCCTCTGGGGCCGATCCTGATCCTGACATGACTACAGCGCGCCTAATCTAAAGTTACCAACGTCTCTTTCAAACACTAAACCGTAACACCTGTAAAAATTATCAGTAACAGCCGTAAAAAAAAAAAAAAAAAAAAAAAAAAAGGCAGTAACAGCAATACATAAACGTAATACAGATTCTGTAACTCCAGTACCACGAGGACTCAAGGCAGCGGCTCCAGCTCCGAGCACCCCCAGCTCCAGACACCGCTGCTCACGGGAGAGGGATTTCACCTGCCAGCACCCGGCTTCGGCAGGGGGGCTCCGGGCCGCCTGCTCGCCCGCGGCCCCCTCACAGCAGCCCCCGCTCCAGGACCCCGGGGGACGCCGAGGGACGGGCTCCTGCTACCGGGAGCCGGGGGGAGCCCCTCGGTGGAGGGACGGAGAGGGGCTGAGGGGCACGGGGTGCCCTGGGTTCGGTCGAGCAACGTCCCCACCGCCCCCTCAGCCCGCCCTAACGCTCAGGGGACCGAAGGCTCCCCCCGGGCAGCGCCAACCCCGCCCGGCCGCCCGCGGAGCCGCCGCCAACCGCCCCCAACCGCCGCCCGCCCGGCGCCTGCGCCTTGAGGCGGCGCCGCCAAACGCCCTGAGGCGGCGGCTCGGCCCCTCGCCGTCCTGCGGGGCACCCCCGGGCTCGGAGTCCCGCAGGGACGGGTGCTGAGCCCTTCCTTTCCGGTCCCGGCCTCGGGGGCTTTGCGTTTTGTCTCGGTTTAGGCTGTGGAGAAACCGGCGGGGTGGGCGCGGAGAGCGCGCTCCGTGAGGGAACGCCGTGGGGAAGGCAGGGGAGTGCAGAGGGGAGGAAAGGCTGCGAAGGTTTTAAGTTTGTTTTTCCGCGCCAGGCCTCCGCATTCGATGCGAACACGGCAGGAATGTATCCCCTAACACGGGTCCGAGAGCGTCAGAGAAAGTCTTCACTGAGAGAACCATAGCCGCAGAGCAGGCGGCTGAGCTCAGCTGCTGAGCCCAACGAGGCTCGCTAATTTCGGAGGCTGTGCGGCCTCAGCCGCTCCCGGTACCTAAAACTAAAGTAAAAATAAAGTAAAAATAAAAACCCCAAAGCTGTAGCGGAGGCTCAGCGGCCCCAGCCGGGGCTACACACGCGGCCCCGGGGCCGCTTCAGCCGCCCACCCTCGCACCAGCCATCGGGAGGGGAGAGCGTGGGAGGAAAAAAAGCCATGATGTTTTGAAATTAACACCTGTGTTTTGTTTCATTGTTGCAGGATGCTCTCTCCTCCCTCTCTTTCATTTTTTGCCCGGAGGAGCACTTCTCCGCAGCACTGGAGGCAGGAGACTGCTACACGCAGGTACAGTGGAGGTTGAAGCATACATAGCTGCTCATGCCTAAATTGTAAACGCCTTCGTAATTCACCTGTGTGTAAAAACTTCTTTGGCAGAAACTGACTCAAAAGCCCCCTTCCGGTCTTCTGGATTTGTAAAGTGGTATTACCACATCATGCAATGAAAATAAGCGAGGTGCCTTTACTGTTTCTTAATTGTGAACAGATTCTCCAAACAGACCTGTGATAAAGGAGTGTTTCCTATAAGGAAAAAAGAAAACTTTCACGCATCTATTTCGCAACAACGAAAGGTCTGGGAATCTAGTATTTCCATAGTTCAAAGACAAACCGAATTACTTCATTATTCTTTTCTCCAGATCTTTTTGGTGTAAAATCTGAAAGTAATTCAAGTAACAAAATCTTCAGAATAAATTAGGGCATGTGTTAGAACGGAGAGAAAAATCACAAGAACAGACTTTCACACGTTTTTCAGAACACCTACAAGTAAATATCAGTTGGTAGAGGTGCCGTCCTGAAAAATATCTTTTGTTAAACAGATGGAAATGAAACTTGTGTGCCATCAGCCTCTTGTGGTGGCATGTTGAGAAGTAGCTAGTCAGAAAATAATATACACGTTCAGGTTTAAGAAATGGAC
Source organism: Anser cygnoides (assembly GCF_040182565.1). NCBI lineage: Eukaryota > Metazoa > Chordata > Aves > Anseriformes > Anatidae > Anser > Anser cygnoides. The sequence continues at coordinate 3,107,821 of NC_089888.1, read as the reverse complement.
ATTTCACTGTAGATGTTTATTCTACTTATAGTAACAAAAACCTGTGAAGTCCCATATTTTAATGTACAGTGATATATTTTGTCATATAAAATACAATTTACAGAAATTTCTATCAAGTAAACCTAAACAAACACACTTGCTTTTTGCATACTTTTATGTATGTCTTTAAATTAGAAACATCTCATTAAGAAAAATCTTACACCATAGTAGATGTTTGCATTTAATACCGCCTCTTTGCATTTTAACATTTTGTCTACAGGTTCAGAATACAGACGATCATTTCAACCAGCAAATCCTTGATGTATAAGGACTTGTAAGATGCACCAATGTGAACTGTAAAATCTGTAGTGAGATACATGACATACATGCTACTTGTAATGTAGTCTTCAAGATGCAAATGTTTATAGGAATCTAATTTTACATTTGCAAAACTATTTTATAAAAATATCAAAATACTTATGCAACTGTTAATTTACATGGTCAAAATGTAAACCAGCAGGATCTTCTTTATTTCATTCTTTAGAGTTACATACTTGAAGAATACAGGAAAAGTAGCAGTGTAATGTATTTCACAGTGAGAAATTTCCCTCTTGAATCACAACATTAAGTATTACCAATCTTCTTTTCAAGCTTAATGCAGTTTTATACCTTTTTCAGTGGACAGTCTTATATGAACTACCAGCATAAGCAGGGTCTGACAACAGTGACACTTTTTTTTTTTTTTTTTTCAGGAGCAAAACACTTTTAGAGTGGAAAGTACAGGAAAATTGAGACATTTCTTAAATCTCCAGTGAAGTTCTGCCAAAACAAAACCCAAGAAACGCTCCATGTAATTCATTTCAATCAAATAAATAGATTTAATGGCCTATTTAATAAACTTATTTTTCTTTCCTTTGGTATACCAATTAATTCATAGTCTTAGCTCTTTGCCAATAAATGTCTGATTTTTTAATTTTTTTTGCTGGTTATAAAGGTGCTACTTTTATATACTCTTTAATTGCAGGTTTGTAAAAATGTGCAATTAAAAACCCCTCATACTCATGAAAAACTAAGTACGGCTTGTTTCTTTTTTGTACACTTAACAGATGGATTTCAAAACACAAAATAACTGTATATAAAAAGGAAGATAGTGCACTTTAAGCTTATAACATTCCATTTTCAAATCCTCCATCCAATAATTAATAACACTGTTCTTCTGCAGCCTTTTCCGGAATACGCATGACCCTTCCATTGTAAAATAAACAAGACAGCAATATCTGACTCCTTTTTTAAAGCGTGTGCTGTAGGAACAATTTTGACACCAAAATATCACATACATGAGATGTAAAGGTATGGCTCCTAAGGTCTTGATTAAATTCTCTTATAAAATTACAATTCAAGTTACTGGAAAACATAACTTTATAATTTTAAAAAGCAATATGCTCTTCTTAGACTTTTTCCATTTCTGTACTGTAAATGGAAATTTTAAGATAAAGATGCAAGTAGAAAAAACAAAATTTCAGAACAGGTAACGCTGTGAAGTTTTATAAGAAAAACATTATGCACAAAATGCAGCAAGTGAAAGTCCGGTATGTTCTTGCCTTTTACCTATTTGAATATTTTCATTCACAGTTGTTCAAAAATTGCTAATTTGTCAGTACATTTTGTAAGGCTAGATTTACAACAGCATTTTTGTAAAGGTGAGAATATACAGTATATACAGAAGACACTGACTCAGTCCTTGCAGTGTTTATATTATTTATGGGAAATATAATAGCAATTATAGTTCTATGACTGATTAGTGGAAGATGAAGCTTCTGCTTCTGTTGGTTTCTGACTTTCTTTAGGTATTTCTGCCTTCATCTCTTTACCGATCTCCCTACTTTTACTCCGATCTTTCCGATCTTTCCCTCTTTCACGATCTCGATCTCTGTCTCGATCTCTTTCTTTTTCCCTGCTTCGGTCTCGGTCTCTGTCACGATCTCTGTCTCTGCTTCTTGATCGTTCTCTGTCACGTCTCCTGTAGGATTCTCTCTCTCTGGTTCTTGCTCTCTCTCGGTCTCTGTTTCTTTCCCAGTCTTTACCTCGCTCTGAGTCTTTCTCTCTCTCTTTGTTTTGGTTTCTGTCTCTGTTTTTATCCCATTCTTTGTCTCTGTGTCTCTCCCAGTCCCTGTCTCTGTTCCAGTTTCTGCCACGGTCTCTTTCCCAAGGTCTGCCATGTTCTCGATCCCTTCGTCTTTCCTCAAAGGGTCTACTTTGTCGATTATCTGCTTGCTGAGGCTCTGGCTGATCTAAAGCCTTGTCTTTATTTCCTCCTTCATATCTCTCTCTCTGTCTCCCTTCAAATGTCTGGCCTCTAAATTCAAGATTTTTGCCTTCTCGGAAGTCAGATCCTGACCACTGTCCTTCTGACTCAGGCCCTTGTCCAGAAATACCAGAAAGAGGCGCAGAAGGCCCAGCTTCCTCCCACATCTCCTTTCTGTGGGCTGGTGGATGACTTGGAAGGTCCAGGAGTGGTCTTGGGGGTGGCTTCATATTTTGTGGTGACTGACCTTGGAAATGAAATCTGGAAGGGGGAGGTTCATTTTGTTCTGGAAACATTGCAGGTGTGGCGCCTCTTGGTCCTCCAAACTGAAGTGGTGCTGGACCTCTCTGGTTGGCAAACCTGGGTGGTGGACTCCCTCCTCTCCGTTCTTCAAATGGCTGTGGCAAAAGTCCTCGTGGGCCGGGTATATGATTTGGAGCTGGACCTCTTTGCCCTTCAAATTGATTTGGGTGAGGCCCTCTTGGTCCCCCAAAATGACTAGGGGCTGGACCTCTAGGCCCTCCAAACTGCGGACCTCCTCTCTGTCCTTTAAACTGAGCTGGTGCAGGTCGTCTTTGACCTCCAAAAGGAAAAGGCGAAGGTCCTCTGTTTCCCATAAACTGAGGTTGATCAGGTCCTTCAAACTGTCCGGGAGGCCTGATCATCTCATTATATTGGGAATCTGAGAATTCCCGTTGTTCCATGTGAGGTTCCCTGCGATCTTCAAACTGAGATGGTGACATTCCTCTTGGAACACCGTGATAAGACGGAGCAGGGCCCCTATTATCACCAAACAGAGATGGTGGTCCATGCTGTGTAGAAAATAAGGAAGGAATGGGACCCTTCTGACCTCCAAATCTTCCAGGGGCAGGTCCTCTTTGTCCATCATTATTCGGAGAACCATGCTCTTCTGGGAACTGTGGCGCTGGTCCTCTAAAATTAGGTCCATGAGGTCCTCCGGGTGCATTGAGCATCAGTGTTGGAGGTCCTCCTTTCTGCCCAGACAAAGAAAATGGACCTCCAGCTCGGTTTTCCTCAAAGTGCTGTGGGAGAGGTCCACCCTCACTCTGAACTGATGGAGATTCAGGTTGTTCTACAAATTGATGAGACTGAGGGTTTCTTTGATCTTCATATTGCACCGAAGAAAGACCCTTGTCTGGTTCAAAGTGACCAGCTGCCTTTTCCTGAGAAGGAAACATTGTATTTGCCTCGTTTGACCAGGATACTTTATGCATATCTTGCAAAGACTGACTGTCATTAGATGTGGAGAAATTAGGCTGAAAAGATGTACTTGGAGGTGTCGGAAGCAGCACTTTACGTAAAGGTTTGGATGTAGGAGGTTCTCCAGAAACTGTTTGACTCACATTTTCCAAATTAACTTGAGCAGTGTTTTCAAATTTGCTACTAGGTGCCTCTTTCTGCAACACTGTAGAAGCCTTTTCACTTGAAACCCAATTATCACCACTGTAACTCAGCTGAGTAGCAGAAATTAAAGTTTTATCTTCCTTACCAAGTGAAGTCTGCAAAGCATTTGGAAAACTCGCTTGAGAAATTTCTCTTGTGGATATCTCATTCTGCGCTGCCTGTGGCTTTATTCGAGAGTCAGTGCTGTCATTAGTTTCTGTTGCCATTCTTCTAGCTTGTCGAGGATCTCTATTCTGCCGTGGGTCACAGCTCTGGTTTAAAACTTGTGCTTGCTGATTTGAAGATGAAGGTAAATCTACTTTTTGCGCAGCTTGTTGGTCCTGATGGAACAATTCGGTCTTTATCAGGGAAGATTTTGGTGGTGGTGACATTAAAGCATCAGACACTGAAAAATGAGCCATTGAAACACCAACAGCTGCTCTTTGTTGTCTGAGGGCTTCTTCTTGCTCCTCTAGTTGTCGTTTCTGCTCTTCTATTTGCTTGTTTAATTCTTCTAACATTTTTTGCTGTTCTACCAAGGATGAAGATGCAGATAAATCAGGCACATATGAAGCAGATGTTTCCATAGAAGTGTTTTTAGTGTCTGTATACATTTTGTTAGGTAAATCATCAACAGTAACTTTTGCTTCTTCCAAGATAGTTTCGTCTTCCGGATCATAGGCCTCATCCTCTAGTTCTGCTGTGTTACTGGGCTTTTCCACACTATATAGTTTTTCGCTTTCACCGGTCTGCATTTCAAAAGCTTTCTCTGGATCATATTCTTCTTCGGGATCATATGGCCTGTCATCCTCCTCATCTTCTATAGCTTTGTCTTTTGACATCTGTCCAAACTGTTGTACAATGGGATCCAGCAAAGGAACAGCTGAAACACCTGCATCAACAGCTGCTTGAGGTTCCTGATTTGAAGACTGGACAGTTTCAGAGTCTTTAGCAAGAGGTTCAAAAGTCTTCTTTTTTCCAAAAAGTGTCTGGAGGATGTGCTCAAGAGGTGTGGCAGTTTTTGAGGATGAAGCATGTGTAGCAGTAGTACTTGCAGAAGCAGTAGCTGAAACTGGTGGTGTTACAGTATTTGTGGTTCCACTTTTAATCGAGGACAGTATTTTTAATACTGAAGGTGTAACTGATGAGGTTTCTGGAACGGGAAGCGGGGGTGGAGGTGGAGGAGATCCAGGTGGTGTTGTACTTACAGCTGAATCTCCCGAATACAACGTGTATTTCGGAGTTTTCTTTTCTTGTGAAGAAGCTACTGGCCCCTTAGAGTACAGTGATGTTTCTGTTTCCTCTTGCACTTGAATTCGGCTGCGCTTTTCCTCTATTTTGTCTGTATCCATGCTAGTAGCAAGACGCTTCCCTTTCTGACAGATAACCAATCCAAGAATTAAATTCGGACGTGAGGACTCGAGACCTGAAAGGGAACACAAAGATTGTATATGTGAAAAACTACTATTTTTATCTGAGCTTTAATAGAAACTTATCATTTTATATGATGGCAGCTATGAAAGTCACAACAGTAACAGTTCTTCTAAATTTCATGCAATGACCTATTGGCAGTTTCATTAGCCCATAAGCATATATATCTATATTTATTTACTATTTATATACACTTGTATACAGTAACTAAAAATGTTTTAATTCTTTCCTTGATATTTTTTCATATTGCAGCAAGAGGTATGATTACTGAAAGGTGTCCTTGCAAATGTCTCTAATGTTCAAAAATTAAAGAAAGTTTTCCTATTTTTGTATTATTACTTTATTATTATTGTCAACTCCCCCTCCAGTCAAATATTTCCTTTCAAATTACTTTGCAAATACGTTATATACATAGAGATACTGATAAGTGAGAAAACCTGGACAAGCAATCTCACTTTCTGTAGGGCTAAGTTGGAATTTAAGAACCAGAAATAAAGAGGAAAAAAAATAATGCTATTAAAAAAACAAACACAACAAAAAAACACTTCACTTTCTGTTACAAAGAAAGCACACGGCATTGTTAGACTTCATAACTACATTTCTATTCTAATCTGTGCTAAAAGACTGACATTTACACCATTCTATCAAGGTGACTTTTAACGCTGCTGTAGAATGGAGTGTGATGCCACAGACCCTTCTATAAGTAAGAAACATTGTGAGCAGAATTGCACCATTGTGAAAGCTTCAGGCTCGAATCCTTGGAGAAGCGTTTCCAAAAATGACCAGAAAGTTTCTCATAAAGAGGAAAAATGCAAACATCCGAAGGTCTGTTTCACATTACTGTATTCCTTCCTTTTACATTCACATTTCCCACAGGCACTTGTGGAAGACAAATACAACCAGAATAAAGAGCAGGGAATAAATCCTTTAACATACAGTTGGTGGCAAACGTAGAAAAAACATATAAAGAGAGGATTTTAACTTCTGGATTTAGCGACTTGAGATCCTCATTTGGGGGCCACATTATTATTTGAATACAACTAGGAACCAGCAATATGGAAACAAAACTAATGGCAAAGTAACAGATTTACTGTGGTTAAATGATGAGGACTCTAAAACCTACACTGTCCCTACTATTCATGACCCTGTAAGTAAGAGTTTCAAAGAAGTGTAACACGTGAATTTATGTATATCTTTGTTTTCTTACTAAACAAAACCAACAGCTCATTAAGAAACAATTTATAACTAAATTTATTATTATAATTATAAATTATATATAATATATATAAATATAATTATAAATTATAACTAAATTTATAACTATATAACTAATTATTGCCACTGAAAACTTCTTGTTTTCAAAAAAAAAACAACCCCATAGCTGCAGATAAATTCTATTTGCCATTAACAGTCATAAATATGAACCTTTGCTGAAACAACTGAATCCAAAGTTTTAAGGGGACTCCTAAATTTACTATCTAATGAGAAAATCACATCAGATCTCTTTATTCATATAGCTGAGATTATATTCATGTACACTGAGAACGAATTAAATGAGGTAAGCCTATTTATTAAGTTAAATGTGAGGCTTTCTCAGCAAGAGGATACTATCATTCTTACAGCTTAAACTAAGTTCAGTTGGAGCCTACATAAGTACAAGATGAAAACTTGGCTGACCTGATGCCAAGGAAAAGCCCAAGCATTATAACCAGGTAAGACAACAACTACTTCAACAAAGTCTCATTAAGCATAAATATTTCATTAAGCAGTAACTTGATAAATTCTGAAATTCTGTGTTCTTCTGATTGTGACTGGTAATAGTACAGTGAGTCTGTTTTAGCCACATAATGGAGAGACCAGCAAAATCTGGTTACTCACTAGAAAGTCTTTGCAAAAAGACAGAAAAAATTGAGGCCAATGTAAAATTTACTTGAGGTTTCCTATCAGAAACGGCTCTCATTTTAAGTATTTTGAGAAACAATAATAATGAAATTTGCTTGAATGCATTCTAGTTCTACAGTTGACTACAGATTATTTCACAGTTCAGTATTTTAATTTTACATAGTTCTGTAGCTGAGATGCTGGACATGCTGATTTAAATAAATTTCTATTTTTCATTTTGTAGCACATACTATTTCCTACTTGTACATTTAAAACTCAGTGCCAAGTTTTTTTTCCTCCAGATACAGTATTTCAGTATTCTGTGTTGCCAATTTTCACTTTCTTCCATGGTTAGAAATATACGTATAAACACAGAAATTATAAATGCATGAAGAAAATGAACTAGCTATATTAACCAAAAATTAGATTTGCTTGCAATTTAGCGCATATACAAATTGCCCTTGCGAGAGGGCAGGGATGAAAAGATGTACAATGAAAGGAGGCAGGACAGGAACTAAACAGGTAATTATCTTCAGTGAATCTAAGATTATTTGGAAAGGATCACAAAAATCCTTGATTCACCCCATTAAAAACTCATTTCAACCCACTGCCTAAAAGCAATCCTAGCAGTTCTGATCACGATAGTTTACTACCCCAGATGAAGTTACATTAATACATAACATCGGGGCATAGTTCAACAGACAACTTACTTGGGAAGAAAATTATTCACTGTATACAGTCTAAATAGGCTCAATAGTTAGGTATGATTCACTCTGAGTGACTTTGCTTTACGTTTTTTCTTTATCAGCATGTGAGTAATGACTCCGCATTTGGTCAGCATCGACCACTGCAGAGTATCTCACAAATCTGTGTTCACCCAAAGACTCCTAGTAAGCATTTATTGTTCTTCTGTCATTAACGTATTGGTTATCTACTCTTATGCAGAGACCTGTGATTTATACAACTAGTCACAACATGCATCTCAAACGCTGAATAACTGAAATGAGCAGGTTTCAAAAATCCATTGGGCTGTATATCTAATATTAACAGAAAAAAATAATAATAATAAAAAAAAAATCAGTTCTGAATCCCTGTAAGAAACAGAGATCATCACTAATAAAAACAGGGTAAAACTTCCACACACATTCAAGATAAATTCCAACGGTACATTAACAATGGTTATAACTGAATCTGTTTAGTTTGGTCAGAGAAGAAATCCATTAAAATTTTACATTTTGATACTGTAATTTTCAACAGATGTCTAACCCAGTTTCTACATTCATTCAATCCAAAGTGATCACACAGTAAGTGCTTCCTTTTGGATGGAAATATACAGCTAGACCAGCACTTCAAAGCTCAGTCCCATTCTATTTCCATATCCGTAAATAGGTTTCAAAATCCATAAATAGGTTAAGTGCCTAATTTTAGGTAATAATGAAATGAAAATGTTGGCTGCAGCCTCCAACTATTGCTCAATAACTATCTTTCACAAGCAAGCATTTTAAGTGCTGCAAGCTATGTTAGTAGCTTTCGGTGCTAAATTATTTACAAAATATTTTTAAATCCATTCTGTATTTGAAGACCACATGATGGTTTTATCAAGTTACATCCTGTAATTATCTATTAAAACAAGATATACTACATATTAGTATGGGATTAATATTTTTTTTCCTTAAATAAGTTTTTTTTTTCATGAAATCAATTTTGCTGTATTTATCTATATAATGGCCACATATTGTCCCTATCATCTGCAGATCCTAGGAAGTTAACTGTACCACTAAGGATATATACCTAATTTCTGTACGCTGATGGCAAAACTTGGCGAACGGACCTATGCCATACCTATGCCATGTTTTTAACTGCAGAGACCAATACAAGCGATTCTGTAATCATTATCAATACACCATTTAAATGCATGTCCCAGTTAATTGTGAAAGCGTGATTGAAAGCTATCATCAGGTTTGTGTATCTTGATTCAGTGATAGAGATCGCTCCCACCACTGTAACACTGCACATTAAGCTACTTTTGCTGAATGGGAGTGGCTGGCATCAAAAATCAGTTGTTCTACTACTGCTGCTTTTCATACTGGTATTGGCTGAGTACTCTAAATAGCCTGAAGAGATTTCATGCCTTCATACTTAAAGAAAAACACTTCCAAGTTTAAATTAATAGAAAAGATACTGTGGCATGCCCTCTGCTGATATACTTTTTTAAATTAAAATTCTTCTATTTTAAGTATGTATGGTACCTGCTACATTTCCAACACTGCCACTAAATCCCTCAATAAGTGATTCTTCCTATTGGTAATTATGACTGATTATAAAAACTTTTAAATTTTTTTTAAAAAGTGCTTCGAGATCTACAGATGAAAGTGCTAAATAGTGTTGTGTGTATGTGAAACAGACAAGTAAATTCACATACAGTAAACTATGAGGAAAAAAACAATGCAGAACATCCCACAGATACATATCTGGTAATAAATATCTGAGGTGGTTTTAAGTGAATAAATGTGAATATCCTTCCATGTTCCTCTATTTTTAAATCACCCATGCCAAAGTTCTGTAGATCTTCTAGGCACTACAGCAGATCACAGGTCCTCAGTTGTGTTCCAAATCCAGTCCATCAGAAACAGGAGAAATTCATAATTCGTATGCACCTGATGGAGCTGGTTGATACAGCTGGAATATCTTCCAACTAGGATTTCTGGAGTGACGGGTTTACTGTCCTCTCCCTCCTCCCGCCCCCAGTTGTATTTATCAAAGCATCTTACACTGTCATGCTTTTTGAGTACGTGCTAAACTCTATTTGAAGGTACACAAATTTAAGGAGACAATGACCACTTTCGAAAAAATATTTTTATTGAGTATAAAAAACAGTAAATTCCATCAGATGTCAGTAACAAGTATGGATTACAAGTCTTTTACGCTGCAGTTCTAATACATACAAACACACACACACAAAAATAGCTTACCTGATTTTTTTCCCCCATATTCTGGACATGGTTTTCAGAATATGAACACAACTTAGCACAGCCATGAGGTAAAGGCTTTCACAGGTTTCCAAGAAGAGTGTAGTCTAAGTGGGTCTTTCATTAATCTTTTAGATCGTACAGCCTCTCTACCTATGTATCTACCTATCTATCTGTATCTATTGCTTTAATACACTTTGTATTTCAATTTGAAAATCTGACTCATAAAATTTGCCTCCACAGACAATGCCTGCAAGTGTTTATACCTATGTTTGTTCTGAGCAATTACCTCCAGTTTTGAGAGAACTTTTCCTATTTAAACTCTGTAAAACAAGCCTGACATTCCTGATTTCTACACTAAGTCTGTCTACTTTTGCCAGACCTCCAATTTAAGACAAAAGTTTCATTTGAAGTGCAATCTACAACAGAAAAATAAAAGAAAATGTACAAGGACAGCCTATGTTTGCACAAGAATGCAAGTAGGCGAAGATCATTTAAATGCTTCTCTAAAGCAGGTTATATAAAAGCACAGCAAAAGACTGCAGACGTAGCCAATTCAATGGCAAATCCATTCTTACGTGTTACTGACCAAAAAGGAAGGTATTTCATTTATTCTGGCTGGAAAATCTAGCCCACAGGCTAGGACTCCTTGTCTGCATCCCTGTGCCAAAAGTGTTAACACTTAAGTGTTCTTGTTTCTTGGTTATGAAACAGGAATAACAGTTTTTGCCTACTTTTCAAGAATTGAGTAAATTAAAGACTATCAGGTGCTCACATTCAGCTTATAGAGACTACATGATGACTTAAGGTAGCAACAGTCCTGCCTTTTTAGCTGTAGCCTGAAAACAATGACGTAGACTGTGCACTGTTCAGGGATGGGTAAGGCAGACTCACTGTATGAGAAAAATCTTGTCCAAGAACACAAAGCAAGTGCCCTTTGGAATTTCATGCAGGAAAGAATATTTTCCTAGCATTACACTGCTTGGTGGTGGAGTTTTTTTGTTATTGTTTTTTAAGTCATATGCCATTAACATGTGAAAACCTGGCCAGACAGCTCTGAGAATGCTTTACTGAGTTTAGTCCTGAACTTGTATTTGGTGAGTAGAGGACAGTCAGCTTCTCAGAAAGGTCAGCTCCTAATATATTTTAATGTGTAATTATTTTGCACTGTTTAGTATTTTGCAAACCATCCTTACAACAATGAAGTATTGCCTTCATTGTAACCTGTAGCTCTTCAGCTCCTCAACCTGTTACTCTATATGAAAAAAACCAAATACTTATTTGGAAACTAAGCATATGCACCTCCTCCATTCTCAGATGAAGACGACTTCAGATTTTGTAATGTAAAGGTGTTTCATGTCTGAATTAATTCTCATTTCTTCTGTTTCCATGTTCAACGCACAAAGACGGAGCAAATTCAAGCCATACATTACTGTTGATAATTCTAACTAAAAATAGAAGATTGTAATATATACCAACCTATACCATCTATTGTCTGCCACCTACGCAAAAGGAATTTGCCTACTCCCAGGCAAACCGATTTTCTGAAGTCAGTGATTTGGCTGGAACTTGATCCAGGTAGCACAGGATATTTCAGATCCCGTGTACATACATATTGCACGCACAGCATAATACATACCATGAGATAACAACAATGCAGTGAAACCATAAACATTACCTTTGTCTTCAGAGATTTCTTGACTGCTCCGTGGGATAAGAGTCTCTTACGTGATTTAGGGAACAGCACATGGCTTGTAGGGACCTAAAACTTGGTGGATTTATGGGCTGTTGAAAGTAGGGTTGGTTTATTGTTTTGTTGATGTTTGGTTGTCTGTCTCAATACAGTGGCTGTTCTATGTACTCCATTTTATGGGTAAACAAATCCTCCTAATAGCAGGTATTTATCTTGTTGGAAAGGCTATGTGAGTTTCAGACCATGTCACCTTGAGACGATTGACTTTGCAATTTTTCCCTATATGCATACTTTTAAAATGTTTTTATAAAATTATATTTTTTAATTATGCTTACATTAAACATTCAAAACCAATTGGTCTCTGATTTACTCGTTTTGTAATTTTACCTAGCAGTTAACCTCCCCTAAATTTTGTGCTTACCTGGTCCCTCAAAGGGCAAGAGTTTGGAAGGAATTGGGTCCTTAGAACTCAGTGGGATCAGGTAGAGATCCTTGACATGTCTGTTGTTATTAGCTACAACACCAAAACGACCACGACTGCTAAAATAGGAGTAGAGAGAGATATAGGCAACTTCTTCTTCTTCTGTGGCAGGATGGAAACGAATCAAACACAATTCCTGAAATACAAAAGCAAAGTGGAAAAACTCAACCTGTAACATATCAGCAAATAAAATGGTAAAAATACTCAACTATTTTTTTCAACGCAATAATCAAGCTTTAAGAAAATACTGTCATTCAATTAGTAATATTAAACCAGAATTAATTTTGTCATCAGACATACCAACTATTTATGTATTTCACATCAAGCTATACCTCTTTAGGTTCAGAATATTCAAATAATTATGAAAGAAATGGAAAATCCTTAGTTTCATGATTATATTTGCATACTGTGCTTCATTTTTACTAATTCTAAAGGGGTTTTAATAGTAAAACTTACTACATACACTTACTAATAATTTCCTAGTCTTTTAAAATTGAATTTCTATCTCCAGTAACTGAATAAATAGATTGCTTATATTCAATCATTGAAAAAACAATAGGTTGTATGAATGTTTAACTACTACACAGGGGAAAGATGATCAGCAGCTCAACAGGCAAACCTGTTTCTTCAATAAATCAAAAATTTCAAAGGAATAAGTGGTGTCAGTAGTTTTCTAGGTATGATCTACATCAATATAAATTAGTAAAAAGGAAATACTATCAAAAGCTGCTGTATATTTCTTCCTGATTTTGCAAAGGTTTTTAAGTAAATACCTTAGAAAGTGAAGATTTGAGTTTGCCAACATAATCCCAGACTGTCTTCGGTGAGATCCTCCCACCAATATGAATCGTGTCTGGTAAATCCTAAACAAGAAGTATTACATGGTAGTATAAGAAAAGGAAAGAGACTACAGTTTTGAAGCAGCGCAGATTGCCCCATCCCAGTAGCTTAGGCGATAATGCAGTATTATATTTTAGTAAATTTGCACATATACATTCCTAATTTCAGACAGGCTATTTCCAAAATGCAAGGCGTTCATTATGGCATGTTACTGGAAGGCTGGCAGTACACACAAAGCAGAAAAGGCACTGCCTGACAAAAATAGCAGTGGAAGGTCAAATACTTTTGTATGCCTATCAGCTGATTTTATTTATTAGCTTTGCTTTTACAGGGAAGCTGTTATATGTAGTATAGGTTTTATCCACACTTTCAATTTATCTGAAATTTTTGCACCCATATGAATTCTAGTTAGCTTCCTGTCATGATGACAGTGAAACCCAAAGCAACAAGAGAGCCACCAACCCTCCTAATAAAAGACCTAAACCACATGCCTGAAACCTCCAGTCACAACAAATGCACTTCTTCAGAGAAATGAAACAACAGCTTAGTTGTTTCATCACAAGCTGTCATACTACCCAATCAGTTGAATGTACACCCTCCCAAAATATCATGCAACTGCTTTTAAAGTTAATAAAAGGATGATATTTTTAATAAAAGGCCAAACTTTTCTAATAGATCACATCAGTGATCGATCTGCTTGTGAGCAGAACAAGGCATCTATTTTAAAACACTGGCTCTAAAACTTTTCTTCAAAAACTGATCTTGAAATAAAGCTATTATTCTATGTTAGATACTAACATATATATAACCATATTAAAAGACATGAGAATTATTCGTAAATTTGTGAGGAATTTTTAAAAGGCTTCCTCTCCCCCCCCCTCGGGCTACTGTTCCTATTACTAAAGGGATGCAACTTTCCACTGTTACGTTTCCAATATAACAACATACACAGTGACCCCAGCCTTTCTAACAACAGGAACTGCAGTATATTCTAAACGCATAAACATGTCAGTGCTAACCTCACTAAGATAATCAAAGCACCCGGAGACAGGGTATGCTTTAGTGACAAATTTGGCCACACTCTGCATATTAATAAATCCTTTCCAAATGGTGTTGAGGCGAGAGAGGAAGAGAGAAGTATCGCTGTCTTGAGGTGAGCGGGGCTCTGCAACACTGCAAAACAAATCCAAAAGAGAAAAGTTACAGACCACAGTAAGAGTGCTTCCTTCTTTTTCTTTTCTTCCCTCCTCCTACTGATCAATTACTTTATTTTAAACAAGTAAATAACAGAAGCCCTAGTAAATGCTTTGTTAATGTTTTCCACTTTCATCCAATTCAGGATGAAAGTCTGGAGTACCTTTAAACCAACTCTCACAAACACTTACTATATTTGAATGTACATGCAGATTTAAAGTCAAATACCTTGTAAGTTTTATTTATCTGTTAAAACACATTGACTAATTTTTGCTGTCAATATATACTGATGCCCAGAAAATTTTACCAACTAGAGAAGGTAAACAAGGAGATGATGAATTAAAAATTTAACGTTCAGGTAATCGGATTCAAAGCTGAACATGCCTTTTGATTATTGGCAGGGTGGGGTAAGAAGCAGAGGGGGACAAACAAACTTTGAACATAACGAGACTAAAGATTCAGTGGCTTAGCTTACTATTAAATATACGCACCTGATATTGGGTGACTGATGAACAGCTAGGTATCTTCGATCTGGTGAGGATGAAGGTTTTGTTAATATTGATTTGGGGACAGTCATAACTGGTTTTGACATTTCCTGCTTTGTTTCCCCTGTTGAAACTTTATCAGATGCAGTACCAGAACGTAGGGCTGTTGTTGTAGTACCAGAGGAGCTGCTCATTGCCGTTCTAGGGTCTCTACCAGAAACTGTTACAGTTGTGACAACTCCACCAGTGCAAGAGGCAGGAAAGGTTGAAGGTTCTTCAGATGAAGAATCTGTGCTGTTATGGCCTTGAGTTGTAGGAATGTAAGTTCTTTCTAAGCTTGACTGGGAAACTGCTTCTGCTGCAGATCCAACTTCAGTTTCTTCTGTGTTTTCAGGTACTGCCTCTTTGGCAGGCTCTGCTGATGATGATGGTGCAGAGATTTCATATTTTGGCTGAACTTCTGGTTTAGACTTTGACTCTGCTTTTTTAACAGAAGCCGCTAACTTGGACTTCTTCGGTGGCACTTCATCTTCAGATGCTGAAATCTGACCTACAAATTAATTTTAAAATGTTTTTGATTACTACTTAACAATGACAAGGTTTGAGAGAAAAACAAGTAAGCAAACAACGCTTTTAATTCTTTTACTTCACACAAAGTCAACACCGTAGATACCTGTACAGATTTTGCAGTTCAGGTCAAAAAGATGGGCTCGATGTTGATTTGTTGTATCCTTCAACATACTGCTAAAAACATCTAGAGAAGGAGCACTATTCACATTTTGTACAGTTCGGGTTGACTCTTGCTGCTCCTAGAAGTGAACGAACACAGAAAACATTCTGGTTGATTGCTAATTTAAATCATAAAAAAACACTTTTGAAACCGTTAATTTCAGTTCTTTAAAAAGGTATTAAAGACTGTGCAGAACTACTGCTCTGAGCAGCACTTATAAAAAGATGGAATTTTGAAATATTCTTCCCCTTTTGTCATTTGTTTAAGAATATCATGTCAGAGTTCTCAAATACTACTAGTCCTCATTTCATTTCATGCAATTCTGAAGTAGATACTACCATATTAAATGTTTCCTGAGAATACAGAATTGTAATACTGATTACAGGGTTTTTTTGGGAAAACAATTGTTTTAAGATTTTGCTGTAAGCTGAGACAAAGGTCTGAAAAACATCATCTGATATTTTAGAAGTGCATGCAATATATGCCCAATATTACGTTGTTGCATTCCTTCAAACCAAAAGGAAAATGCTCATAGCACACCTACTAGGTAATATTCTTACAGTTCGTTGAAACAACCTGCATTTCTGATACAAAATTTGAGGCCCCAGTTAACATTTATCTCCCTTGACACCTTCATGCTGAAGCAATAGATAATACTTACATCAGAATCAGACACTGGGGGAGAATCTTCCATATTTACATCTGGCACATGTTCCCGTTTTACAGCTGTTTTCTTGATCTCGTGTGATTTGTTTCTTGACTCTAACATCTGAGAGAAACAAAAACACTTTAGTAAGAAGTCTGTGTATTGATTTTATAATTTTATTTTTTATTTTCTTATCAATTGGCTAGTGGAAGAGAAAAAGCCTACTGAAACTGGATGTTATTCGTATTTCATCAGGAAGAAAATATATTAATGTAATATGGGTGGTAAAGGCTGGTGAAGTTACTGCCAGTTCGTATCTAAGGACACACTGGAAAATTGTATTGCTTACCGCTTTGGTTGGTTTCTCTTTCCATACAGACAGTTCTTTAGATAAAAGTTCTTCTGGTTTCATTCTCACTAGTTTTGACAGTGAGATTTCCTCACGAAGAACACGATGAAAAAGTCCCTAAAAACAAAACACACTTTGTTGCCATGCTGAATAGAATCTGCTCAGGTAATTAACACGATTTGCAGTGTTGAACTGTCAAAACCCTTTCAGGTTTCTTAATTCCCTATTAAAAATGCCAGCTAATCTTAAGAAAGCTTAGGAAGGTGCAGCAACCAGAAAATAATGATGAAGTAATCATGAATTTTCCTCATTACCATAAAATATACTGTCAATTCAACTGAACAGGAATTTCAAGAGATGAACTGCCACTCCTGTTTCATATCTATAGTAGAAATTTAAAAAAAAATGTGTTCTCTAGTCACTATTTCCATCTGCACCAGCTTCTTTTTCCTTTAAAAGATAAATTATCATGTACACAAGTAGTATCCCATATAAACTACAGAACGTCACAGAAGAAAAACAAAGTTGTTTTTTTTCTAAGAATGCCATTCAGTAAACAAATATTTCACTACAAAGGCCAATCTTAATAAATACATGCGATCCAACTGAACTTCCATTCCAACTGGATTATTTAAGATTTGAATGGCTTTAAAACAATTTTTTATAGCATAATTCATAAGCCTCTCTCTTGAAACTCTACATATTGAGGATAGATTTGGATGTATTATTAAAAAAACAGACTGTATTTCAGTATGTTTACTGTTTAAATAAATTCCAAACCTGATTTTTTGGGTCCTTGAGATTGAACATGATGCTACGGTATTTACTCTTGTACCGGTTGTCCGTAACTTGAAACAAATTAAACATCTCCTTTTCAATATTGAGTGCTACTTTCCCTACTTCACTCTCTGTCATGACCAGATCATCACTATCATTGACTCTGTTAAAAACAAGAAAGGGTATGCGCATTTATGTTAGGCACGAATCTTCAGGCAGCATTCATAAAAACTAACTTTTCAGAGGAAGGAGCTAACCTAGGCTTGTATTCACTCAGTGAGGACTCCCTTAAAACACATTTCAAAGCCAAAGTCTATCTCAGGACCTCAAAACATTAACTATGGCAACCTTTTGCTACTGTCTACAGAAGACCACAGAACACAGCCTTAATGAACTGAAGTCAGCCCTTACAAATACTCCTGCTCATGACACTGTAACTAGTTTTTTTTGTCATGAGCTACTGAGGGAGCTAAAACACTCGAGTTTTAATCTTAGACCCTCCACTGTGAACAGTATTTCTGTTTCAGAGACACTACCAGAGCACAGTGGCCTAAGTCTTGACAGCTGACAAGAGCTTTAATATTTGTGGGACAATGTTTCAGTTTTTTGTTTTGTTTTTTTTTTAAAGTAGTACAGTTGTTAACTTTGGGAGGAGAAGCAACCTCTGCCTCAGCAAGCCCTTCCAGCCTTTCACTGTGATATTCCCTACACTACGCTTCGTACAACCTCTACATCTCCAAACACTGCCATTGCCAGATATCAGCTTCAGGTCACCTGCACTATAAACGTCTCTATGCTGTGATTTAGTTCTTCAGTTTTAATTGTCTCTCACTACAAATGGGACAGTGACTTTTTTTTAAGGCTTTTTCACATGCCCAATTATTTGACATCAGATTTTTTATTTTTAATAAAGCTGTAATGCTAAAAATACTTGTAGTAATTTCTAGCATAAATTAAATTCCTTAGTATCACTTAGCAAGAAAGAAACAAAACTCTGCAGCCTAACCCTTTATTTCTAGTCGTAGCTTCCTATATAAAATAAGTACTTTGAATTCCCACCTCTTCCATAAAATTTCTTTTAGGGACCGACGAATATTTTGTCGAATCTGCGAGTTGGGCTGGGACTGGATAGGGCTAGCTTGTGTTTTCGCTTGACTACTTCCAGATGCAGTAGAAATGGAAGACGGCGAAGGCCTTTTCAGTCCTCCAGCCAAACTGGATGCAGCTGGTTTTTTGGAACCCGACGAGTCATGTGAAAAAGCTGAATGTTTTGAAGGAACGCCGCCTGCTGAAGGCCATGGTTTCTTGGGAATTGCACCTTTGAAACTCCCAGCAGGTTTAAGTGGCTGCTTAATTAGTGATGTGCTAGAGAAGGATGGGGACTTCTTTGGAGGAAAATTTTTAGCGAGGGAAGACGTGTGCTTCTCCGCCATAGATGCTGAAGCAACAGCTTTCTTTGATGCCCCTATAAACTCTGTTGCTTTATCTTCATTTCTCTTCTCTTCCTTTTGAGCTGTTAAAACAAAGAAGAAAATGCAATATTAAATACTTAGCATTATAACTTCCTGTTTACGAAGACCAGTTGTCAATCTATAAGGAAGTCTGTGAAATGACACCTCTGAAGAATTATCAAGTATAAAATTTAAGCCATTTATTTTTAAAGCCTTTTTAAAAGCAATTTTAAAAAACGCGCAGAGGTTGACTTTTTTTTTTTTTAGAAGAAATTTGCCTTTGATCCTTCACAGAGCACTTCTCAGAGACTGTCTGAAGAGTTTGAAAGAGTTGCATTTTGGTTGTAAAGGTAGAAAATCTTACTCACAAGCTCTGAAATAAATTGAAAAAAAAAGACACCACCTTCAAAGATTCCTGAGTTGGACTTCATGATTAAGCTTCAAAAAAATCCCACTTTCACAAAGTCTTTTTTAAAAAAAAAAAAAAAGTAACAGAACCCATATCTTGCGTTTAATTAGATCTTCTATCAGATCTTCTCATTTACTTCCTAGCTAAACTCTAGATTTAATATTATAATAACATTTAATAATTAAATATTAAAACCATTGCTCAGACTGTGGCCATTTAATTCCCACCAACTATTCTGTTCACAATATCCAAAACCGGCATTTAATATTTTTTCTAACATCAATACATAGATACCCATAACGCACAAGAAAATTTACAAATTACAAGTGAAGGCTCCATATATTGAAGTTATAATTGCACAGGACTTTAAAAACAAGCATTTCTTTAGGTTGTATTTCACCTTTCCACATTTTGGCACTGAGAGGAACAATTCATCGCAATATGATAAGCCAAAAAACACCCTCCACTCAGCAAGCACGATTTGCTCCACCTCGGTTTACCAGAAACATCATTTGCAGGAGATCCGAGCTACAGTGGGCTACCGCTAAGACGTTTATTGTGACAGAACAAACAACGGTTTCTAGGGAAACCACCAAGCAACAACTCCTGAAACCAGGTTGTTCCGATTAGAAAAGCCAAAGTTACTTCCCCAAAAGTCTTTTTTCTCCTCACAAATCTGCATTTGACTATTGACCAGTTAGTGATATATATATTTTTTAATTATTATCTGATGTTTTCAGCTAGCAAAGGTTTTGTAATCAGAAGAATTAGTCCCACAGCCCTAGCTACAGAGAGCTATGTGCTTTCCTGGGAAGGATGCAGAAATTTAACTTCGGTTAATTTCATCAAGAACCAAATGGACCCTCTTGGTCTTCCATATCTGCTACAGTGAGAGCAGACATTATCAGGAAGGGTCTAACAACCAATTTTCCTCAGACTTGACGGGGACAAAGGTAGGGAGCACTCCTCTGAAGCCCAGTTCAAGAAATCCTATAACAGCATACAGTTTGAATAGAAATACACCTCAGAAAGGGGAAGATTTGGATTGCCTAAGAAACATAACGCAACTACTCATTTCTGAGTGAAACAGCCCTCCGACCTTTGCCCGTAGTTAAATTCTGTTAGACCCTGAACAGCTGTAGGCACCTCCAGCAGAAAGCAAGCTTGGAACGAGCTGCACTACACTGCCTCTTACTGCTAGCATGTTTCACCACCAATACACAAACTGGTGGTCAGGATGTACCATAAAACCAATGCTGTACCTGAGTTTTCGTAAGGCTAGATATAGAGGTTATAGAGGTGGGTGCTAAACATCGTCTGGAACACAAAGCGAAGCAGCAGAAGATCCAGAAGCACTATATATGTGGATCCACTACGGGTGGATGACTTGCTGAAGTTTTCTGAGTGAAAGCTATCTGAAGTGTAAGATGAAACATACTACATTAAATCACTTCAAAGAACGTGAAGATCTTACTATAGATTAAACTTCTTGTTCTCCCACTATTCCCCTACTTTTCCCTAGGGACTAGCCTCAGTTACTGACAGAAACTGAACACAAACCCAGGGGGACGTTGAGCTGGACTCACAATGACTTCTCTTCTGTTCCTGTTATCTCCCAAAGCCTACCCCACTAACATTACACTCTGTCAGGAGGTATTGAGCTATCCCAGGAAGGAGAACAGGGATCAGAAACTATCACTGATATTTTCAGTTTGGTCAAATTAGGCACCTGGAACTTAATATACTGAGGTAAAAAGCTGAACTACTTTGAATTAACAGTCTTGAAAAGATAGAAGATGAATATCCAAAATGTGTGTATGATAAGGTTGTGAGAATTTCTCTACTTCTGGTTCTTGGTTTATCTTCTGCACAGACTTGTCTCTTCAGCCACGCAGGACAGAAGCACACCTCTGTCTCACTGCGGGACGGCAGGACAGCACAGCTCGGGGTTCAAAATGACCACAGTACAATTCGGTCCTCGGTGCTAAGATATTTAGTTCTTTTGGGTTGCAGCATAAGTACAAAACATGAAATACTAAGCTTACATTCCATACTTATAGTTTTATGATTTGTTCAAATTAGTTAACAAGTACACTGACAGAACTAAAAACAGCAGTCAAGATGTGTATATAAAAAAAAATCCATGACCCAAACCTTCCTGTGTTCCAATGGCTATATCATAGTAAAACTATATACATGTGAAATAAATAAACAGTACTAGTGCAAAGGCAGATTGAAGTTCCCAGGGTTGATAGGCAGCAGCATCAGTACGGATTCAAGAAGAAAGATGCACAAGCATCCTTTATTCTGCAAGTTCACATCACGGCTATTTTGAAGTGTTTCCACAGTAGAGCACGTAACTCTATGCTTCTTTAACCAACAGAAAATGTGCAAATATTTCAGCCTTACAGAAGCCTAATAGTCTCACAAACTAAAATACTACCTTATAACAATTAGAGCTGTCTACCTAACTGTACTTGATAGCAGGGATTCTGCGTGTCGTAAAAGATACCTACACTACATAGGCCATTTAGTGCTTCAAAACATCTGTGAAGTACTTTCTCAAATTTGCAGGACACCTCACTACATTTGAAGGATAGTGAAGTGGTGTGTGTATTTTGACAAAGTATCAAAGGTACTTACATCCTACATACGCCAACAACCTTTGACAGAGGTAGATGAACCTCATCTTAAAAAAAAAAAACCCTCATATCCCATTTTGACTATGACAAAACTGATCTGCCCTGTCAGATTTTTTGGTTTACTGACAGGATTAGTGTTCTGCCAGACAATCCAGCTGCACCAACTCACTCTGTCCTTGCACAGGTCTTGTATCCAATGCACAGGAGGGCAGGAGCACACAGCCGAGCGCGGGGAAGGAGCAGGACTGCCTCTTCTGGTGGCAGCTCACCAGTCCATTGACTCAGCTGCAAGATGAGCACGCCCCCAGCTTGCGCCATCTTCTGATGGGCGCTATGGCAAGTGCGTGTTTGGAAAAGTTAACAGAAGTATGTACTCTTTTCAGAGAGCAGTATACCAACATACGTGGAATTTCATTTCTGCACAGATGTCACCGTCGCTCAGCAAACAGATGGGAGACACAACAAACGGGTATTCTCTCCAATCTTTGCCTTGCAGTTCACAAACAGCTTGAAGAGAAGACGCAGTCAATGCCTACCACATACAGTGGCCGCTGTATTTCGTACTGTGATGTTTCCAGTTCTTTTTATCAGTAGCACCAGTGTACAGTACCTATATTAAATGCTCTTAAACCGATTTTACCATAAAAGGATAAAGACTGCTCCAGAACATCAGCCCATTCAGCCTAACAGGAGTTTCACCACAGACAGATCAGTGCCAGAAGGAAGAATCCGGTGACTCTTCTATCCAGCACTTCTGAATCCCTGGGCTTGATCTTAGCAATAGTACTAAAACAAAACGAACCCCCCAGTGAATTCCAATTTTCCCCATTTTGTCTTGTGGCCTGCTTACAAGGACAGCAACAAGATTCTTACTGACTGAAGGGAGGCTTGGGCTAAAAGACCGTGAGGTACAGATGGAGCTCATGAGTCAGCTCATTTCCAGAGCGAGACCCAGCAAATACTCAGGCAGGAAAAGAAGTGCATTCTTTGTAGGGCTTCAGAAATAGCATTGCTATGGTATGCTCACTAGGCACAACTATAATCTCTCCCACTAGATGTCATCAGATACAGAAGCCCTCCCCTAAGGAAATTCCTGTTAAAGCTAAGCCAAATATTACAACACTTAGCTAAGAATGAAACTTCTGTAAGTGGTACCGAACTGCCACATGATCTGCTGTGTTACAGATGAACCCGCTGAAAGCCTGATGGTTAAGTATCGCCTTCCTAAACCTCAGCATTGATGTTCTAACGTTGTAAGTTGGTCACTGAGGTCAAATTCAAGAATGATTTCCACAGTGTAGCACTGTTCAATTGTGTGGGAAGGATTTGCAGGAAACACTTGCATGGTAATCCCTCACCTACACTGGGAGGTTGCGTTTTGCACCACCAGAATGTAAGTTACCCAAGAGAAACTTTGTTCTTCCTTTGATCTCTTCAGAATATTTCTACGTAACATTAAAGCATATCCTGGTTCTTTGCCCCCCTTTTCCTTTCCACCTAAATCTCCAGAAAACTAGCTTTGGAAAGCCACTTCAAAATACCTGCCACCCCATCCACAGCTTCTATTTAAATTCTCATTTATGATGGGTTATTTTGCTGGAGACACTATCTAGTTATTTCAATTTTTTAACACCTGAAGTGTGCTATTCATTCCGTTTTGCTTAATTTTACAATTATCTAGATTACAGTTCTTTAAAGAAATTCAATTTCTTGCTCAAGCTATAAACTGTGCTTTAGATAAACCATAGGCAACTATACTTGAAGAGTGTCTTGCTAAGAGACTGTACGGCTCACATTTAAAAAAAGAATCTTTGCAACTAAGAAGTGTCACAAATAGTAGCTCAGAACATCATTAAGGAATTTTGCGAAATGTACCTTGCAGTCATGCAAGTTGATTGCTTGTTACAGAGTACTTCTGAAAAGTTTCCTACAGAATCAAAAAAACACGGCATAACGCCGCTCAGACACCGAAACTATTGACGCTAGTACTTAATATTGTCTTAACATTTCACCGCGTTCTCTCTCCTCCCCTGCCTACACTAATCTGTTTTTTCTTCCCATGATAAAATTCCCTCAAGGAAGCGTAGGGAGGACGGGACGATGGGTGCATCTCGTTCAGCTTGCACAGAACTTTCCGGTTTCACAAAGCGCTGATGCAGGGGAGCAGGACTTCACCAAGCCAGCACTTCAGAAGAGTCTTGCAGATCAGTGAGCCTTTACAGCCCCACAGCACAGAGGCTGCTGAAACACACGCGGGTTCTACAGATATTTTTCATTCTCCCCTTTCTCTCACCAAAATAGAGAATTTTAGAAAAAGATTTAGAAAGCAAATGTGTGCACCACACGCAAGTTCTTGGAGGCAGCAACAGTAAGAGAGCTGGTGGAGTTAACATTCAGAAATTGGAGAATTTTTGTAAAATTCCACAATACAAATAATAAAACCTAAAAAGCAGCACGCAGCTATTTGTGATTCACGTTTTGAAGTGGATCACTTACTACACCGAAAAGGATTTTATGCCCGTTTGAAAAAAGTCAAATTAGAGGGAGCAAAATTCACCATACCAGTGTAGCCTTGTAGCTGTCCAAATAGTAAAAATACCTACTAAAAGGTATTCTCGGAAAGCCTGTGTAAAGGCTAGCCAGAACTGAGCAATTACGTGTTTTGAGACAAGCTCACCTCTAAAGATAGGAAACAGCACTGGCCTTAATGATAGCTTAAACATCTGATTGGGATACAGGTGTGAGCAGAGCACCTAGAAGCAATAAACTGCTTACGAATACACACACACAAGAACAGTACTTTGAGTGTCACTCAGTAATTGGCCTGTGAATTGGCACTGTGAAGTTTCGTATGGTCCTGCTGCTCCTTCTCACTCAGAGGCAGGCAGTAGCTGCAGCAGCAGTTTCTCTGTGCAGTCGTTCCAGCGTGCTGCAGCTGTCCCGTCTGAACATTACAGAAGGTGAGGGCAGCTCATTTTGACACGTATCCCTGAAGGGATGATCTCTTGGCTCAGAGATGAAACACGCTGCCCCAATTAATCAATATCTGATTTTAGGAACAGCAAGTTTACCTTTGTAAGACTGCTGAAACACAGGGTGGGCAGGACTCCTCAGCCAAATTTAGATCTGTTTTCCCAACAGCTTCCCTTTGCCACTTAGCCCAAGTCTTACAGGAACTTGTCTCATGACCCCTTTCTGCATTAGTGACAGAAATAATCTTTGCAGCGCAGAATTTAACTAATCTCTCCACCCCAATGAAGTGGCTGTTACAGAAGTTTAAGGCCCCCCCCCCTTTTTTTTTTTTTTAAGTGAAACCTTTGACGCATCAGCTAACTAAAAGTTGAACAAAATACACGGGTGAGCTGGTGCCGTAGATGTCAGTTATAAAGCACTCTACAATGGGAAGTTACTTACCAGTTAAGTGACGTTCCTCAAGAGCAGCCTTTGCAAAGCCACACTGCTGGGATGCATGCCTGCTATCTCAGAGCCTCAGAAACTTGTCGAAGAGTCAATCCTGTTAGGTGCCACTGAAGCACCCTCTTGTGGCACTGAACATTCAATGCCCAAGGCTGTGAAGGTGAGGTGTAGTTCGGAATCGCTTCTACTCCAGTCGTGCAATTGCTGCTCTCCTGAAGCCTATTTTTGCCAGACTTGTAATTTCTCTCAGAGATAGCTTAGCGTTAGTTTTAAGTCACTGAAAAGCATTGAACTACTCTTAAACACGTTTCGGTGTTAGTTTTCACTGTTAATAGCCTCTGAAACGATGTGGAGAAGTCTTTCCATTTCCACTTTCAGTACCAGATCAAACTTTATTACCCAACACTAATGTTTACGAGGTGTGCCTCCTGCCCTGTTTTTTTTTTTTTTTTTTTTTTCAAGCCTCTATCAGTTCCAATCTCTACAATGAGCAGCCCTAATAATTAAACCGATTCTGTGTGCCAAGCCTCTATATCCAGGCATACAAAGAAAGTAAGTCCGCCTTTAAAATTAATCAATTTAGGAAGCTTTTGAGACAAGGGTCTCTTCTGTAGTGATGATTTGTTTGCATTTGAGCCAACACTGTAGCTATGCTCATGCACCTGTAGTTCAGACATGCAAAGCTTTGTTTTAATCTATATGAAATTATAGTGATTTATCTTATCCATATTAGATGACTACATCTTCACAACTATGCCACTCCTGAGGGGAAGAGAGGCACCGTCCGCTGTAAAGTAAAAGAGGGCTCCATATTTTTCAAGAACCATTTACGGATTGGTACCATCACTCCTTGCAGGGACAGGCCATCTTCAGGTTCCATGTTCAGTACAGGTCAAACACAACGAACCACCAGCACCAAGATCAGCAGCAAAACTTGACTCCAAAGTGCAAGAGATCGCCTCAAAAAAAGCCTTTTATTTGGGGACTAGCATGGGAAAACCTTTTTCACTGGCTATGCATTCAATTAAGTTCAAAGAACTAAAGTAGTATTAGTAAAAGAAAGCAAAACAGCAGTAGAGGGTGGTGAGGTTTTTTTTAATCAAACTTTCATCACTTTCAGTTTTAGTGACAAGAGGTAAACCACCCTAATAGTCATAGTGCATCTGTAAGTTGTACCAGGTTTCTTCCCCATCCCCAACCCTTCTCTTCTGCAACAGTACCTCACTCTGAAACCAAGTATCCATGATGGCAAGTCTGCTGGCTTTCTGTCGTCCAAGCACCACAGGGGTGCCAGATGCTTGAAAGGCACAACAGGAAACATGCCACCAACAGGGACCAGCCTTCCTAACTTAGGATACATGGCAAAAATCTTCATGTGGCACACAGCCACAGGACAGACGTAACATACCTGGTAGAGCTGAGAAGGGGAGCTCCAGTAGTTCACAGGCAGGAGTTGACCATCGCTCCCCAGGGATGCCACTGCTCCTTTTTATAGGCTGAGTCCCAGGGGATGCTGGCTTCAGCAGCCACTACTGGTCTGCATCACTCCATAGCCAGGGTTCAGATCAGCCAGCAGCCCCTCTGCCAGCACAGCCCCCGCCAGATGCAAGTTCAGTACTGGAGCAGTGGTACTGGAGCAGTGGTACACCAGCCACTGCTGTTCTATGATCCTTCCAAGGCCAACTCCAACATGAATTTCTCAGTTCTGGCAGATTCATCTCAAATATTCCGATCATTATTTGGTCCCTCAGCAGCCTTTCTAAAAACTCCCCTAGTTACAAAGGGTTAAGCCTAGACCACATACACAGCAGCCTGGTGTACCAGAAAATCGCTACTAACGTAAAATTAAGAGTCATTTTTTATTCTCTTGGTACTATTCAATAATTAATGCTTCTTAGAATGGGTCTACATTGTAGAATAGATACAGCATTAAGCAAAGATACCTTAGCTTTCAAGGTGTTATTTCAGGTACCAGAAATCATTTAGTTTTAATAATTTGGAACTCAGCATGCGCTAACTTATCTTACAGGGGAACACTCCCACTAAAATAGAAGCATCAAGCTTAATGACAGTCAGTCCTTGCAATCAAACTTGCCTATGACTTAAGAACAGCTCCTCAGTTTAAGTACAACACTTTCGTAATAGTTAAGCTGAACCAATACAAGTTTAACCACTTGCACTCACTAAACTGAGGAGTCACAACTTAAGCCAGTACAAACTTATCTGAAGAGAAGAGTTAAAGTGCCACCAGTCTGTGTACAGAAATGGCCTTATTTTTTTTCTTTCCACAGTTGTATTTACAGCCTCATACATCGCTCCTACCTCCTGAGCCATAGTTCCTCTGGTCTTGAGTATACTACGTTTTCCCCCTGCACTCTTTATAGTCGCATATGTTCTTTCTTTCCTGTCTTGGTACTGTATTATAAAAATCACAGAAGGAAAAAAATACATGAATTACGTATGCTATAATCCTATCATTTTTGTATGCATATTTTCTGATTATGGGCTCCCAGTATGACTGCACTGCCCTGCTTAAGTCTTCATATTTTGTCTGTTTTTTTTGTTTGCACGAACAAAGCAGACCAGGTGCCCTTTGAATGTGGGATCATTAATTATACAAGAAAACATCATTCAGATTATCAAAAGGTCTTAGACATAGAAAAGCTGAACTGCAAAAGAACTGAAGAAAAAGAGAAGAAAGGGGATAACAAAAGCCAAGATTGTATCGCCAGAGGTAGCGCTCTCCAAACCTCACCTCCTCACTTCCAGTAGGTGGCAGCATTAAGTTGTCTCTCCCTAATTCACCGCTGTAAAACGAGGAGCACCGCAAATACCGTACTTTTATCTTCTTAATGGAAAGCTTCCCCCTAAAGTCCCACTCATTAACAATGCTATGAAATACTAGTACCAACTAGGACAACAGATTACTATAAGCCCATATTTTTTTTTAACCGTTTAAGGAAACAGAAGTCTGTGAAAACGAAAAGCTTTTTACTCAGCCAGTTCTACCACAAGAACAGCATGAAAAAATACACATCAGATGTGTTTACCTAACAAAACCTCTTACTCTCCTGTGCACTTAGCTAGTTTTATCAATAAATGCAGGTAGTTGTTTACATAGCTTTAACACCTGAGTTAAAAGTCAGCTGATTATTTAAGTCTAACAGGAGAAGCCTGCTGAATTTCAACAGATTCAAAGCACAAACATGAATACTTGGTGCTTATGACTGGCTAGTTTAAAAATTGTGATACTGCAAACTCCTATCATCTTCCTCTCCTTCTAGATTCATTTTCTATCTTAAACTGGTGATGTATCTGCTGCTGCCTCCTATTTGACAGTTAGAAACTGAAAAACATAGTAAAGTCTCTTCCAAGTGTTTTTCTCTCAGTCAGAAAACATGAACTCAAGTGCTTCAAACACACACAAACCTTTCCGTCAACAAGTGGTCCAACCACTGTTATTTTTACAAGGGAAAAGAAGGCAAATGTTTGAAGCGTTCCCTTACCCACGTGAAGAGCTTTCATTTTAAACAGTTTTTTGAACTGCTAGTGAAAGTTATTTTTTCTGCAGAAATGTAATGCAGAATTACATGCAGAATTTAGAAAAAAGTTGTGTGCAATGCTTCTTTAAACCAATGCCTTGTGTGCATCCCACTCTGTATATAGCAGCTGAGAAACTTACTATTCTTCAATGGCATTTTCCAATCTGCCATTACTGTGCTCTGCTTCGCAAAATCACTCAATAGCTTTGCCAAAGCCTTTTCTTCTGCTGTAATTACAACTAACCAGAAAGAAAAAGAATTTTCTAAATCTTTCAGAATGCTTTTTAGTATTATAAAAAAGCAATTGGAAATTGAGATGCATTCCCACCACATTTGAAACGTGAGATGCAATTCCCTCTCTAACAATCTTTTGCAAGATTAGGTAGACACTAAGAGTGGCCTATGAGGCTTGACTGGGCAACTTAAATATTAAGTATTTTGCCTTCTTTTAAAAATCAAGAGAAAGAAAAACAACTCATGTTTCCTGGAGACGTGGGGTAGGATACGGATCCAGATGTCTTTCAAGTATTTCTTTTGTTGAAGACACTGCAATCAGCCTTTGACACAGGAATGTGCTGCTATTAACTGCATGGTACTTGCACCTTTTTTTGAATGTAAAACAGAGTGGGTGTGGGAAAAAAGGGGGCTTGGTGGTCAGGTGTATATTTAAATATACTTGCTATATGCCCTCGCCACCAAGAACAATTTTAGGAGTGAGGTGACTTTCTTCCTTCTTCAATTTAAAACTACTGTCATATGGAAGAACAATATTGTATCTGACAAGTACACAGTAATTGTATAAAATAAATGCATGCCCAAAACATGTTATACTGACTAATAGAAAAAGTATTCCAGAGTAATTTGGCAAATCATGTTAAGTTCACTTAACTCCTAAAGGGCCTCATACGCACTCAGGTCACATAAATAAGGATTCACAGAACACAGCTATAAGTTCTGGGGACGGAGTCCATATTTAGAAATATCGTGTGTGGAAGAATCCCACCCTCAGCCTCCTCTAAGTGAGCTTAAGTCCACCAAGTGAGCTTAGACACCCAAGATGTCTGAACGAGACAGCTTAAGTATCTTACATAATCAATGCTCAGAAATAAGCAGTTCTAAACAGTGAGGCACTGTTATTAGGTTACTATCTAAACTAAATTGTTTCACCCACTGAAGGTGTTTCTCTCTTAAGACTAACTTGGAGTTGTAGCTTTTAGATACTTGAAGTGAGATGACTCCCCCTGATTTCCGTAATGCTGTAACTTCTACGTCTTGAACAGCAAATAAAAATTTGCTAAATATAACTTATAGAATACTCTTAAAGAAGATGCAATAGCAGCTTCTCAGGAAGATTATTATAGACCACACCTGTCCAATCAATAAAGCAGAAAAGCCTTTTTACCCAAATACATACACAATTTACTTGGTAATTTAGTAGTGTGGTACAGAGTCCCCACAGATTAGTGCAGCTTACCTTAATAACAGCAATCTGAAGTTCTTCCTTGCATTTGGCATGACAGATCTTCATCACACGAACTAGGTTGTTTTCTATTAATTACTGAAGTCTAGCATACACACAGATTTTTGCACTAATTTAACAATTTAGTTAAGGCAGTCCAACTTTCTATTGGAATTGGTTAAATCTGTGCAACTTCCATGTTGTAAAATTTAAGAACCCCTTAAAAAAATAAAAAACCCCACCAATGTCCTTGCCTCAAATCCTGTATTCCTGTCTCCAAGGGAAATAAGCTATAGCAATAAGAGCATTTTAAGTGATATGGTTACACTGACATTTGTAATTATATTGAGATAGAAAGTGTGATAAAAATTTCACATGCAAAATAAGCCCTTCTAGTTTCATTTAGATCTCTCTCCCCCACTAGTTAGATGCATTTAAAATGCTACAGTTTCCGATGATAAAGCTACATTTTTTTTTAGAAAAAGTTTAAAATGCAAAGTTATAAAAATGCGTTTTAAGAGTTCACTATAGAAAGAGGCATAGGGCCTAAGTAGCCAATAAAACAAAACTATGCAGGGAATTTATAACCCTTTAAACTTTTCATTTGGGTAAATAAATTAAAACAGGCCTAGTAAGTCTGGTATATGCTAGAATAGTAAATTGAGCAATATAAACACTGAGGGATCATCACCTACCTTAAAAAACATCTAGAAAATCTAATCTTAGTAATAAGTATAATCTATGAATTTATCAGTTACTATATATAAAGTGTTTAGTAACTCTGTTTATTTCTAGAAGTAAAATTGGCTCAAGTGTGGCTAAGAAAGCTGGGAGATCTGAAATTCTGAACTCATTCATCTTTGAGAAAATACTAGGTCGTGTGTTTTGTGAACGTGAAATGTAAGATTTCATTTGAAGTTCCATCACTGCGTCATAAAATACTTAGCTGGAGTCAATCAAAACACGTCATTATCAGAAAGACTTGTTCAGGATACAAAGCAGTATTTACTTACCTTTGTGTGTGTTACAAGGATGCTATTCAAAACCTGCAAAAATATGCAAGGCAATGTTTCTGCCTGATACCCACTTAAGATGTGTTCTTGTGTGTGTGGATAATGTGTGAAGTATGAACATATAAATAGAAAGGAAAAAAAAAGTACTGCCTCCCCCCAAACTTAAAATTAAAGAATGGTCCTCAAATTATTTCATGTAAGGAAGAAAAGCAGCAGGAAGAGCTGGAGTATACTTGACAGTTAAAAGCTGTTTGCAGAAGTGTAAAGGATTGTTGGATACCACGTCGGAGAAGTCATTCTCGGCACTAGCAATGAAAATGCAAGACCTGAGAGAAAGGTGCCAAATCTAAATCACAAAAATACAATTCAAATTAGTACAGTCAATTGCTGATTCAAGGTGCACAGTGTGCAACCTTTTTTTAAGCTTCACACAAATGTAACAATACTTACCTTTTCCAGATCATACACAGTTATTGTCTTTATGGGAAAAATTTAAAGCTTAATCATGAAGTTTGCATCCACAAATCAGCTGGGTAGACTGACAGGCTCTTAATCATACAACTGTCATATGATACAAATGAAACTTCAACAAGTGTTTCCCATTTACGTGCATCTGTGTGTGTGAATCTTTGAAGGTGGAGAAAAGACGTTTTGTACTGTATTAAGCAAAAAAAGAAAAATATCCTAAACTCCCTAGTCTTGCAGAGCCAAGAATGGATGGGTATTCAAAGAAAACGTAAATGATTATTCAGGAATATCCCTATGCGATACATACATTTGAACAACAGTGAAGATGAAATGGCAGCAGTCTTTTCAGGCTTTACAGCATTGTAATTATGATCGCTTGCCCAGGAAGGTGTGCTGTTTTCTACTGCTGGCTCTTTAGCGTAAGGTTGAGTGTTTGCCTCAGTCTTGGCAGATGTCAAAACCTTCTTCATGGTCATCTCTCTTTTCTCAGGATATTGTCTCTTCTGGTTTGAAAGAGGTTTAGTACCTGTCTGTAGTGATTAGAAGAATCTTAATTACTAATACTCAAATATAACGTATTTTGCAAACAGTTACATATAGGTAAACAAGTTTCTTTTACAGTAAACTCCTATAAATGCACTTGAAATTAAGCATTTTCACATTCAAGTTTTTAAAGCAAAACATAATATATTGTACCTTCAGGAGCAGAGAATGGCTAAAAAATAAAAGCCTCAAAACAACTGTGTTTTCTGTCAATTTTTGTTTGAAAAACTACCAGCCATACTACAGTTGTTTCAAAAGGTAAGAGAGGCTCTAATTTCATTTTTTGCTTCCCAAAACACAGATACAATGCAGTAACATGTTGGCTTATGATTCACAGTATTTCCAAATTATTGACCCAAACCCAGTAATTTGGAATTAAATAAAAAAGGCAAAAGTAACTTGTAATTAAATAAAATAGCATACCGCTTATACTTTTTAATTGATTTTTTTTAAAAAACATGTTGCTGTCTAGAAGGTCCTTTCAAGAAATAATTGAACCTACGTAGAGATGATTAAGATTTCAAAGAAGTGACAGGAGAACATTTTGTCGGAACAATGCTCTTACTGTAATAAAAAGGCAAGAGAACTAATAAGAAAGCTCTTCAATGCAGGGCTTTGCAATTTTGTCTGTCTCAAACAGGTGAGCACAGAAATAAGCCACTGTGCTTCAGTACAGCTGATTCAGACAATGAACATAAGCTTACCTGCAGCTGAGTTTTTGGCATGCTGGGTTTTTCAGATTTTGATTTGACCTTCTCTTTAGGTTTTGTTTTTGAATCTTTGCCTGCACTTAGAAACTTCATGGTGGCTGCAGCATGTTTGAGAATGCAGTCATTGCTGCAGTACACAGAATCAGGCTGAGCCACGTTAAAACAGCCAGGACCAATGCACTTTGACGCACCAGGAGTTTCAATTACCTACAGATTGAAGCAGAGCAAGTTCAAACTTCAAAAAGGAAGCGACAGAAAAATACCTTTCACACACGAAAAACTTACATATCGTATGTGCAGACCACAGCTATGACTGTTAGCGACCTGCGCAATTGCAGTTTTTGTTCTTGAGACACCACAAACCACCCACACAAATAC
This sequence comes from Anser cygnoides, assembly GCF_040182565.1. Lineage (NCBI taxonomy): Eukaryota > Metazoa > Chordata > Aves > Anseriformes > Anatidae > Anser > Anser cygnoides. Next base: position 3,074,625 of record NC_089888.1, on the reverse strand, counting down.
AGGGATTTCACTCTGGCAACAGTATTTTCAGAATGCGTTGTATTTTTCAAGTGACTGTTATGCCAATGGCAAACTAACAGAGGTTGATTTTCAGATCAAATAAGCACAAAAATGCTTTTTTCTGATTTTCTACGCTGTGTGAGAAATCTTAATTACACAGAGCTGGTTTTCTCAAGAGCAAGGTTTCTAAAACGCATTTTGCTTCTATATCACCAGCAGCTGCCCTTCAACCAGGCGCACACGCAGAGGGAGGCACTCTGCCTGGGGTGTACAGGGAAGTCTTGCTCAAGAGGCTTACTAATGCTAATATTACCAGTCTGCAGCTGACAAGCACAACCATTCTCCTACATAATTTTGCCGTTGCCTAATACTTTTTACACATTGAGAAATTCACATACAGAGTCTGTATTTTCCTCTGCTTCACCATTACTCTCAATTTATATCGAAATGTTATATACTAAGCAGTTAGTTTCCTCTTCAGTTTTAAGATTTAAATCATAGAACATTCCTTAAAAAAACAAGAGTACATGAGCTCAAAGTCTAGAAATACTTAAGAACTCTTTATGTTCCAATACACCACCTTCTCTGTATTATGCCTTTAGCATCACTTGTTCCATCTTCTAGATTACTCAGGAATGTTATACAACTATGTTATACAATTGACCTAATACTCAAAACTGCTGGAGCCTTAGGCAGTCTCTCCCCTATCCATAAACTGCAATTTGTCATTACCAAAAGGAATATTTCAGCAATATTTTCAGAAAAAAACACTTATATAGCTTATTTTTTCCTCAAAAGTCAGTAAGACAGTGTTAATTTCTGTGGTCTGAAAAAAACACGGTTTGGGATTCTTCTCACAAAACTTAAGATTATGCTTTAGAATACCTTTGCATCATGTATAAATCAGGAAGCTTAAGAAACAAGCACGAATTCTTGTGCCCTAGGAGGCAGCCAAACTTCAGGTTACTCAGCTGTCACTCCTAATTTACTCAGATGATGACAAAACTTTTATTGTTGAAGTTTGTATTTTTTGAAATTCCAGTTTTAATCACAGGTAACATGTTAGCATGTTAATATTAAAGAGTAACTGATGATACTTAGTATTAATTTCAAGTTCTGCTTCTGTCAATGAAACAGAACCCAGAAGCTGAATGAACAAACTCTCAAAAAAGTTCGTGTTTAGATATGTAAAATAAAGTACACAGAACATAGTTTCAGCTATGTTTGAAAACTTTTTTGAGAAAATGTTTCCCCCACACTTATCTTAAAATAGTAAATATTTATACATTAAGCTCACACTGTTCTGATCTATACATTAAGCTCATTGTGCCGATATCAGCAGTTCTGATATTTGAACTGTTTTTTTCCCATAAGCATTTTGTAGATGTATTACAACAGAAAGTTTTCTCCATAGATAATCCAGATATAATCAAACTTAAGACTTATTCTGGATATGATGCCAAAATTCAAAGATTTAAGAATCAAAGAACAAATTAATACAGAAAAAAATATGAACAGCTGTAGCATTCTGACAACAAATATACTAAGTGTGCTCTTCAAGGCATATTGAGAAGAAAAGAAAAACGTCATTATTACAGTAGCTTCAGCAATACAAAGATGATGACAGCAGCACAAAGTTTTTAAATTTGTGTGCATTGAGTTGAAGAAGCTTCTTTGCCTGTATTTTGAACTGGGCATGGAACTTACCTATTACAAAATTTATGCTTATTTTATATAACACAGTTGGTATTAACTCTCTGAACTATTAAGAGGTACTTGGCAATGTTAAGTAAAAACTTTCACTCTCGTTGGAAGATATCCAAAAGCATTTGAAATTTTAAAGATAAAATAAGCCAGTCCAAAATTCTGGTTTTTTCTATAAAAAGAACACCACAGTATTTGATTTCTAAAAATATTTTTAAAAAAGCAGAATACCACACAGCACATAGTATGGCATTTCCTTACACCTACACAAAACTTTTGAATTGCCTACTTCAAAACAACACTCTTAATTTTAGTTAGTTCCCATAGCGATAATCTATGGATAAATTTATGCTGAACAGTAATATTTACAGGGTTGTTCAGCTTTATATTTAGCTTTATAAAGAAAAACTAGATTAACTGCTATGCAAGTTAAGCCATTGCCTCAACGTACTCTGTGAAATATGAAAAACAGCGAACAATTACAATACTTACAGGTTGAAATATCTTGAGTTTTTTCTTCCCACTTGGATTTGAAGCTTTTTCAATCCTACCCTTGATCCCTTGGTCCTCAACAGACTTTTGTTCAACTGTTCCTATGCTTGTGAATTCCATACCGTCCACATTTACTTGACTTGCTTTATCTTCCTGCTGCTCTGTTTCTGAAATAGGCTCATCCTGTACCTGGAGAATGGTGCAGTTTGGACAGATATAGTCCTCACCATTCCTCTCCAACAGCCGCCCTCGAGCCTCAGAGATACCCACACAGTCACCGTGAAACCATTCCTCACATCTATCGCAACAAATCATAAACCTGAAAAGAACCAGTGAACAGTAAAACATTAGGAAATAAGACAACAATTAAAGCTTGATGAATATTTTATGCAGATCTTTACCATGCTAAGGTATCAGTATAGTGTTTTGCCTCATTGTTCATTTGTTTTCATTAGTTGATCCCCTCTTAAATATTTCTTATAAACCACCCTCCAAAGCTTCCAAAAGCTCATTTACATATACCCAAAAGCTATGGAATTTGGGTTATTTTCTCCAATCACAGAAAAACTCCAGCTACTCGCGTTGCACTTTTAGTTGAAAGTCTTGCCTACCTGTTGTTATGAGGCTGACGACAGATACAATACAGCGCGTTGGGGTCATAAATCTCAGATTCTGGTTTTCCTTTGGGCAATTCTTCAAGTCCTTCGTCTGTAACCCCTTCTACTCCAACAGTAGGCTTTACCTCCTTCTGAACCTGAAGATCTTCAGTGTTTTCCTCAGACACAGTAACCTGACTTGCAACCTCAGTGCCATCTATAATCTCAGGCTCCTGTTTGACAGGTAATTCAGCTTTAACTTGATTTTCAGGCTGGACATCATCCGTTTCTGTAGGATCTTGCTCAGAAGGTCTTTTTCGCAGGCGGTTCTGTATATCTTTCAGTGTCAGTTGAGCAGGTTTCTGTTCAACACGTTTGTTTCTTAGTCGATTCTGCAGTTCCTTCAGTGTTAAGCCATCGCTGTCGCTATCAGAAGTATCTTCTTCCTCTTCTTCCTCTTCCTCCTCCTCCTCTTCGTCTTTTGTGCGTCTGCTTTTAGAGCCTTTCTGATCCTTACTACTCCTAGTGCCACTCCTCCGAGTCACAGGTTTTATATCTGAAGCACTCTCAACACTATCTTCTGAAGCAGTTTCAGCATCTGTGGCTGGACAGGATGCAGGTTCACTTGAATCTTCCAGAGCAATAGGAGCATTCCTCCTTCCCCTGCGTCTTACTGTTGTAAGAAATTCTTCCACTCTTTCTGTTCGCTTTGGTTGTCGTCCACTACGCCTGAGGTTTAAGCCTTGTTGCTGCTGCTGCGGCTGTTGTTCACTAGAGTCCATATCAATATCTCCTGCACCTTCTCTCTTGGCAATTGTAGTCCTTCGAAAACCCCAGGTTTTCCTGAATTCTTTGCTTGTAGGTTTGATAGTTTTTTGTTCCTCCTCATTGCTTTGCTCACCTTTTTCATCCAAAGCTGATGCTAAAAACAAGGTAATAGTTATTGAATTTGTGGTGAGAGATGTTTTTCCTACACTTTTTATCCAGCATAGTATTATTTTATTTGTGGTGATAAACACATACATCTCCACCTCATTTTATCTGAAAACAGATAAAATACTTTGTTGTGCATGTATCTTGCAGCAGTGGCAAGTAAGTACATCACTGAATGCTATGCCAAAATAATCCAACTACTACAAACTTATTTAAAAACATGTAGGTACAGGATGGACAAATAAGCATATTTTTCTGCTGAATTTAAGAAGAAATCTTACCAGGGGAACTGTTTTCCATGTTATCAGTATTAGATTCAGATTCCAATGACACTGGCTGTAAACTTACAGCTTGTTCCATAGTACAGACACCACTCTCCCCACCCTGAAATGCTGAAGACAAACAATATACAAAGCTTAGTTTCAAAAAGATTCATAGCCTAAGTAATTAAGTATTCTGACAAGCTCGTTAGTTTATTGTAAAGAGCAAGCAAAATACTTAACTTTAATTTCAAGCCACTAAAGTCACTGAATACCAGCAAAAGTGCACTGAAATCCTTCAAAAACAAACTTTTAAATATACAAGTTTGGACAGCGTACTGCCATATTTTAATGAACAGCCTTACCATTTCTGATATTTCTTTTCTTTGAACAGTAAGAGCCAAGCAATTTATTTTGATAATCTTAAGTCATCAATAAAATTAACTTTGTCAAGTTTAGTGCGTACACAGCATGTATGCTTTAACCCTAAATACATACTTTGTTCAGTTGCTTTTATAATAGCTAAAAACAGTATTAAATAGATTTGAACAAAAAAGTTACTGCAGAAGTATGCTATTGTACCTCTTACAGGATCAGAAAACAAACGCATCTGCACACTATTTTATGGACAAATATTCAAATTCTCAAAAACTCCTTTATGGTATGAACCTGTTCCCTGCGGTTGGTCTGGGAAAAAACTTGCAGCAGTTCCACTCCACAAGGGAGCACAGGAACCAAGTATGCACCAGAACCAAGTATGCACCAAGTATGCACAAGACCATGGAGCAGAGCAAGGAGTTATCCAGACAGTGCAGACATGTTTCCTGTTTTAAAGGTGAGGGTGGTACTTGGTATCAATAACATTTTCTGCTAGAAAGGTGAGCTGATTGCCTGCAGTTGGATAAAACACACAGTAGAAACAGCCAGCTTACAGAATTTCTAAACTATCACTGTTTAAATTATTCATGGTTAGTTTAGAATCTGAAGCTGATTATCCTTTGACTAAGTGTCAAAACAGGAAAAAAAAAAGGAACCATCCTTATTGAAATAACTTTTACTAGGTCTTTATCTTGCTTATTAAATAGTTTAGCTGCTTTTTTTTTTTTTAATTGTTTCAGAAACTCTGGTGGGTATTCAGGATAAAGCAATATACTTTCCCCTCATTTTTCCTCTAACAAGGTTTATTGGCTAGAAGAAATGACAGAAAATAGAAAATAAAGATCTTCTCAAGCATTTCTCTAGGGAAAAAAAATAATTGAATGAAACCTGAGAAACACTGTTCCCTGATACTGTTATTTACAAAGAGGTTGTCAGCCTGTGTCACATTCTACCAGAACAATACCCCCAAAAAATATCAAAGAACCTCCAACTATGACAGATGGAGCCACAGGAAGAAAAAAAAAAAATCTGTGCTGACAACCAGTACCCCTGTTTTCCTCAGAAGTCTCCCCCAGCATACTAGGAGACTGTCTTATTTGACAAGACTTGAGCAAATGACTGAAATAAACATAGAATCTGAGGCTGCACTTCAAGTATTCAGTAATCATCTGGTTCAAACAAGTATTAAAGTTAGTATTACACCACAGCGCAATGGTTCAAATGAGTTGCATGCCATGTAAAAAATGGTCTCCTAGAATTCGGAAACTATGTTTTGCAGTCATTGCAATCACATCGCTCATGTGAGACTATAATATGCAGTAGTAAGTATACCACAATTAACTGGATAAACAGAAACAGTACTTTCAAAAACAATAAGGAAAAAAATAACTCTCCCCCACGCATGTTTTTGGAGTGGTTATATGCATCTTCCTGGCACAAGAATTACACAGGTTAGCCAAATGGAGACATTAACAGAATTCCTAAATAACAGCGGTTGCTGAAAGAATCAAAGCTATATATATTACAGCTACACGTTTTCAGAGGCATTCTTTAGCAAGCGTTTCAATCTGCTTTCCAAATATTGCAGTGTGCCCTGGTGATAACTGCCTCCTTATTTCACTTATTGCATCAGCTGCATCACTGTTCTGCTGTATCACACATGATCCTGCTACAGTTTAATTCCTATTTTCTATTATTATATTTAACAAAGTGTTAAAACAGAAACGTAACTATCAATGCTAAGCAAACAATTAAGCTAGAGAATTTTAAAAACCACACTGATATTTAAAAAATGTAACACAAGTTGCAACTTAGTCATTTCAATGAGATACTATAGATATAGCTGTAAAGGCAGCAGATTCCAGAACATTGTTTTGATTTCAGATTATCAAATTTGAACATCTCAGTTAGAATCAAAAATGAATTTTAAGCCTGTAGTACTATAATAAAGAGCTGAAACTGTTTAAATCTAACAGGAAATTCCATTAAATTCTCAAAAAAAAAAATCATTAACTATATTTGTTTTGTTTTTAAGGGCAACACTAAAGTTATATTCACATCAGAAAAAGGCTGCAATGGAAGAGCTGAACAAGATGAAATATTTAAAATTTACATCTTTGTTTACCTTGAAGATGAAGAAATGCTAAAAGCTACAGGCAGAGGTAATCCAAATTGAGATTTAAATTCCAGATAAAACGTAAAGAAATAAGCGTCTTCAATGCCCTCTATATCTTTACCTGACACAGCATTAGAGGTTTGAATGGTTTCTCCCTGTTGTGACGAATGAAAAGGAGAGCCAGATGAGGGCAGCAAAGGATCAGAGTCATTCAGCATTATCCTTTCAGCACATGCTGAATTTCCTGATTCAGACGCGCCAGACTGAGTCTTTGAGCTGTCAGCAGGACCAAATACCGAAAACTGTCCTTTTCCTGCTGACACCTGGAAAAAAATGAGACAAAATAAGACACCAATGTATCTATGAGCTTATCTTACCACTGTACACTTAAGCTTGGAATTGTTTTTTATCCATTACTTCATAAACCAACTTTTGTTATTTTGCCTTTTTGATAGCTTTCTATTTTCAGAAAGACACTGAAACAGGAACGAAAAAGTAAAAAAAATACCACCTCCACCACTTACCAACAGTTTAGACCTTTCAAATAAATTCAAAATACAAGTGTCATCTCATCAATTCACTGTGAATCAATCCATTAAGACTATCATAGCAGTAACAAGCTGTATTCAACAAATCTATTCCATTTCCAGTATTTAAAAGCATTCTGAATGAAATTCAGTAAGCATATATTGTACAATGAAAATGCAGAAATCCTTTTAAACTACATTGGCATACCCAGTCTGTACTAAATTTCATCACAGGAGACATATGCAGCTTTGAGGACTTAAATCCAAGTGGCTACTCAATGGTTTTGCAAGGTGGGATAATAAAAAATTATAGCTGAATATCAAATTCAGAAATATTCCCTATCGCTGTCCCTTTTACTAAAAACATTTTGCAATACAGAGCATTTTGAAAGCTGTATTTCAAGAACAGCAGATGACATTAGAATCTGAAACCTTTCTCCCCCCCCCCCAAATCAACCCTTGGGAAACATTTCAGAATCAAATCATTTATTTAAAGCATCTGAACAAGACCAACTATTTGGTCCGGGGTCCAAATTCACATGTGAAATGGCAAACAAACATGAATACTGACTGCTTGCTTTTGAGCACGAGGCTGAAAATCAGCAGGAAAACCCCCCAAAAGTCTGCCACATTAGCACAACACTGGAAAAAGAATTTGGGAGATTAACTGGATAAGAAAAGTCACTTTTGAATTGGTAATTTAGGTGGAGACAAAAGAACAGTAATAATGGACACAGACTCTGCGTGTCAGGATTCTGCAATTAAAGATGCACGGGAACTGCCATACTAGGTGTAGGTAATCACTAGAACATTTATCAATGTTTTGAAGCATTAAAAACAGATTTTGGTAATAATCTGCTGTTTAGAAACACTTCTTACTTTCTAAGCAATGATAATCTAGGTACTCTCTATTGCCATGTCATCGTCCCAAATATAGGGAGCAGGGAAGAGACCAACCCCACCCTAAATGTGATCTGTCATCAGTGGATCACTTATTTCATAAAAAGTAAATCTCAATTTGCACAACTGTGGGAATAGAAGTTTTGAAAAACATGACTATACAGATAAATCTACATCAGCATTTCCCACCTCTGTGCTTTATCTGGAGAGGATTATACAGATTATATACGTCCTTCACCTGTGCCAACCATTCCCACTCAAGGAAAAAAAGGAGGAAAAAAGTTATACAAAAAAGACAGCAGAATAACCTAATCTTACAGACCCTAGTACTGTATCTCACGTCATTGAATACCTGCTCTAATATGCATTTTGCTCCATTGTCTGAATCAGTGATTACATCCAAGGAGTCAGTCACTGATGGCTGAAGACAGTCTGAGTTAAAAGTGCCTTCTTCCACGCTGCTGCTCTGTAATAACCTTTCAATCTCCCTGTTCAGAATCTCCAACTCATCACACATCACGCAATTTTTAAGTGATATTCCTAAAGGAAGAGGGAAAGTCAGCTAATCACTTCTTGTTCAACAGTTATATTAAACTGTGAAAACAAACTGTGCTTCTTAAACACGCAAGTAGTGCATCCTGTTTGAATAACGTATCCAATAACATACTACAGAAAGAATAGTGTAAAGAAAGGATGGATTTCATAGTGCACAATTAAGCACCGGTGTATGCAGGGCTGTGTGCGCAACACGCTCTTCACAGTTACGTTTGAGCCACAGAGCCGATATTACTAAAGTATTCCAGAAGTCAAATCAGCATCCTTTCTTCTCTGGAGCTATTCTGGCTCCTTGAACTCAATACATTTTTCAGTCTGATAGTCATACCCCACCCAGTGGCAACGCTGCACAGTGCACAGTTCTAATTTAACATATTATTTTTAACATAACTGAAAAACTTAAATTCAATTCAAGAACGTGTGTTTTTTGGGAGAGGGTGGAATGGGGGGGGGGGAAGTGGGGACATTATCTTATTATTATTACCTTTATTACCTATTATTACCTCTATTACCTAGATGAAAAAAGCCTAATAGAACTACAATTTCAAAATTATTTCAAATTTGGTAGGCATAAAATTTATTACACTTAACACACTAAAACTACAGAAGCCCCATATTTGCTTTAAAATGCTTGTTTTCCTCTATTATTTAGTATCCCCATTTGGTCCAGATTACACTTATTTACTTATTACTTCTTATTTAGCTCCTGCAGAATTGCATTTTAAAGATGGGCTAAACACAAAAGCCTTTAAAAAGGCTGAAAAAGAAAGTTTATAAAAGCAAAAGCACAAAGCCTTAACTCACAATTACACTTTTAAACATAACAAGCCAGCTGACATTGCTAAGTAAATGTTCTACAAACCGTTTGCAAAAAACATTCACTGCAACATACAGGAGCTTTGGAAAAGAAACAGGTATTTGACTATTTCCAAATTTGGTATGATTTTTGTTTGTTCTCTAGTTAACTATTGAGTTGCAGTTGAGATTCTGACAAATGTAAGCTGAAGCAACAAAATGGTTACCTAGATTTGAAGGAACTGAACATTTATGATAAACTTACTGTCTTCTTTCTCCTAATACAGCACATTAATCACATTTCTGAAATTGAGTTCTAGCTGGAAACTGAAAATTGCTGTACTTCGCCAAACAGACAATTCCTATCAACACCCTCCTGCCTTTCTGCCACATCTCCTTTAGAAAGGCTACCATATACCTTTGGAAAAATCTTAGACCATAATCTCTAAAAATGATTGTGCAGTACAACAAGATGTTAATAATAAACATATATACTCTTGCTTATTCAGAAATCCTCTGGTTTTGCTTAGGTTAGCAACTTCTGTGATAAGCGATCTCCATTGTGAAAATATGTAAGTTTCTAAGGCCAACTATGAAGTTGGAAAAACAAATCAATTTCTTAAAAAGGTTCTTTCCCCTTCATTGGGCAAGTAAACTTCACCAATAAAAATCCCAGGTCTATAGATTTAAATGCTTACATAACACATCAGGTCCACATCAAACAAGGGATTCACACTGCCTATTAAATCCACATTTATGGACTACGAAGAACAAGCGCAGCCCCAACATTACGTGGGCTGCTACTTTCCTACTGCCTTCTCCCCTGCTCACAGTTCGGTGTTGTGTGTCACGTGCACCCAACCCTCCTTTACCACAAAACATCTACCTGAATTCTTCATCAATAGATTTGGTTTATTAATTCAGCAGAAAACTAACTGAAAGAGAACCAAAAGGATGAAAACTGACCACCACAACTAGTGCAAAGACACGCAAGAACAGGCATGGAGAACAAGAGCCCTTTAAGCAGCATGCTGCATCAGCTCAGCCCATCTCACTCAACCTGTGCACACCGTCAGGCACTCAGCAAGAGCTCATCACGTCTTATCCAGCAGCACTTCGTTATCTGTCCCCCAGCCAAGACTCCCTTTTCAAAATCTGACCAGTTTTAAGCTTGCAAACTGTAACGTGAGCATTCCAGTGAAAGAAAAGTCACTTCGCTAGAACTGGAACAAAAAAAGGATATTCAGCCAAGAAAATATTTATGTAGGTTTTTCCTCCCCCATTATTTTACAGGTAAAGTGCTTCACTACTGCCAAGTTGGGTTATTCAGCCTATGGGGCTTGAAGAAATTCTAGGGAGTATCAGCAGCCAATCTAACAAGAGGCAGAAAAGATATTCCCAAATTCTGAATCCTGCCACTGCAATAGCACTTGTTCACAGACATGCAATACACATTAAAAAGATACCCATCCTCCAACGTCTTCATTAATCAACAGTGAAAAAACAGAAAGGGAAAGCTTGTAATCTCATTCTTCTTTTTCTGTACATACATTATCACTGTCACTTTTAGACAAAACCTCATCAAACGCATACCACTATGTACTGCCATCTTTGTAACCCAGCACTTTAGAAGTCTAAAGCAAAAAGAGGAAGGAAAAGAGGCTTTCTGTGCCAGTTACAGATGTATGCCAATACAGGATAATTGCAGGACAGGCAACTTGAAGATACCTGGATCTGCTGAATGCTAACTTAATTAAGCCCTTTTTAAGATGCCTCAATATAGCATCTTAATCTGATGATGACAGAGCAAAGCTTTTGAAGAACTGCTACATTTCCCCATCTTTTTGTCTTTCTATTTTTAGATGGAGGTCCGTTCAACAAACCACACATTCAAATCAGTATCTCCACTTCATTTGCTCTAAAGAGGTAATAGTGCATTCAGTGGGTCCACAGACTGCATGAAGATACTGGCTTTTTCAGAACTTATCATTTAATTGCATGATGAACTTCCTACGTCAATTAACTAGGAAGACCTCACTCTAAAAAAGGATACTGAAAGTCAGCTTAGTAATAATACCTTTAACATGAACTAAAAGCAAACAGAAGTAGTAGCCTCATTTCTCCTTCATCCAAGGACTTGTGCACAAGCAAAGACCCATGTCAAAATTGTGTAAATTCTTCAGTTACCACTTACTAGATTTTTTTTGAGTTTTTTTTATGAGAGAATAGTGATCTTTTTTCTTCTCATTACTGCTAATCCTCATGATAGCTACAGTTAGAAGGCAAAATCTATTGCACCTTATTCCATGTTCTTGGATGTGAGTGCTGCTCTTCAATACTCAGACAAAACGCTGTGACTTGCACAAGTTCTCGTGCCTAACAATTTACAGGCTACACAAGCACCTTGCAAGAATACTTTAGCCAAAGGAGGAATACCTGGCACCTACTAGGTCTCTCATCTCCCTACTTGCCTTAAAGAAAGATCTGACTTTAAGAGAACTCAAACACAACACACCCCTACACAAGCAATGAAGTTAAGACTCACTGCATACTCAAGACTCATGACGGACATTAGTACCTCCAGGAGGAGCTGATTCAGTCAGCCCCGTTACCTAACGAAGGGGGCTTCCTTCTACTCTAACAGGAAAGAGGATTTTGTCTTTGTTTTGGTAAGAGGACCTAAGCTTCAGTTAATGTTTCAGATACATTACGGATATTCAGTGGCCAGGGTCCAAAGACAGGCCAGAAATCTCACACAATCAGAAGGATCAATTTAAGGTTCAGCAGCTTTCCAAAAACTAAGTTAGTAAGAAGACAGGAGAGTGCTTGCACCTGCAAAGAAATTAAAAGCATAATACAGTTCTTACGCTAATTAAAATCTATTAAACACAGGTATCATTCATCGGTGACCAGTTTCAACTCCACATCCTGACACAAAACCAGTCTGGGCCATGATTTTAAACATCAGCTTCAACTAGAATGACTTGGAACTGGCCTTTGGTTATATTTCTCTGTTTCTTCAGAATTAGACCACACTACATGCAAGGCATTTGGCTAGAACCAAAGAGCAAAATACTGGGCTTCTGAAATATCTAAGGAACAGCAGGATGCTATGAAATGGACAGAAAACATCCTTCCCAGAATGATGTAACAGTGCTTCCAGCCACAGTTGATGCTGTTTGCTCATTCTGCTCCCTGTAAAATAGGCACAGATCTTGCCAAGGCCTCCTTTAAGCACTGAAAAAATTCCTATTAAGTGAGTGTGTCAGCATCACATGAGAAAAATTTGATTAAGAACTCAACTAAGGACAACATTTAGGAGGCAAGTGGGAAAAAAAAAATCGGTATGGCTTAGTTGATGCTACTCCTAGTTGGAATACTGATTCCATTAGAAAATGTTTTTTGCATCCCCATTTGTCAAAGACGACATCTGGGAAACCACTGCTCTTTCTACTTCACAGCAACAGAAATAATCCCTTGTATCAACAAGCATCACGAAAGCAGCTCAGAGGAAGTCAGTAGGGCAAAACCTACTTTGTACATGAACAAGCAGTTTCATTCAGACCGTGGGCAAAAGGTACAATCCTTTGACCCTTAGAACAGCAGGAAACAGGTTCTGTACTAGCACTGGAAAAAGCCATGTAGGAACAAGGCTGCAGCAGTCCCCTCCATCAGCTCTTTCAGAAAGGATGCAGGAGCAGACTACTTAGATGAGAAGCAACAGAAACCAGATCATGAAACTGAGACATGTCCCCACTCCTCTGAGGAGGAACTGCTTGGTCCAAGCCTATCTCAAGGCTGATACAGTGTCTCTGACGTTTGCAGGTGTACAACAACATGCACAACCTGACAGAAGTCACATACACGCTAAGAAAGCTTGGATTGTACAGTGCACCAATTTTCTCCAGAAGTTCAACTGCTATACGGTCTTTTTATTTTCATATAAAATGTAACCACCGCTTACAGATTCTGTTTACAGTATCTTCCCTTCTGAAAGAAGGAAATCACCTTTCAAAGTGAAATGAGAATGTTGTGACAGAAGAGATACAATGATGGCAGAGGGAGAAAAACAGTGGTCATAAGGCTTAAGTCCAGATGTGGGGAAACTGATGTGAGCTCAACCCCCCACTCCCAACTGATTTACTATTTGACTTCTCTAGACACACCGCAGTTCAAGGTCAAAGTCCAGACATCCCTGGTAAATACATTTTATGCCAGTAAAAACTTTATGTTTGAAGGATCACATTAAAAACACAATTTGCATAACATTTAAGTGTTTTGCTGCTTATTATTAGACCTAAGGGTATAAAAACCAAGCAGAGACAATGCTACAAAAACTGCAGCACTTATCTGTAAATGCCTTGCTGGCTAGTTAAATCCTAAATTAGTTCTAAGACCATAACAAACCTACCACCTTATAAAGCCATAGTACTAACAACTTCAAAGTGGCAGTGAACTTCTTCCTATTCCAGAGTCAATACATTAGTTCCCATTAAAAAACTAACATGTTAACATGCTTTGTAATTTCAATGATGCCAATTCAGTAACATATAACTCAGTGATACAGCCCTGTTCCTCAGAAATGCCCCATCCTAATTTAAGAATTGTCAGCTCTTCCTAGAGACTGCATGAAGCAGCAATCAATCCAGGCAAATACAAACGTTACGCTATACAGCCACCTCAGGACAGAGCATCACCAGGATCTGGGCACATTTACAAGACAGCGAGTACTATCAGTATGCAGTGCTGACACCAGTTACCTGGTGTGCTTTAAAATTTAAACACTAACTGCATTTTATTTTTTTTTTTTTAATTTCCAAAGATGCAGTAACAAGTGTTCTATTTTTTTCCACGTTTTTCTCTCAAGAAAAATGAGACTGAAGACATTTATAAATGTCACAAGACCATTTTTTCCACTTAGGAAAGGTATTGAAGAAGTATCCTAGACTGACAAAAAAATTCCCTAGCAAACCAAACCAATCCGGCAGCTTACTTCTTAAAATAATTGAGAACACGGATTTGTTACGAGAAGTCAAATAAACAGCTTCCCTTAAAAACAACCACATATATTCACGTGGTCCTTGCTCTTGTAAGCAAGAAATTAACCTTTCCAAATTAAAACGTCTTCAGTCACTCATTATACAAGCCCTCTCTACCGCGTGTCTGAAACAGGTTTACACACCAGCATCCTTTGTGATTTCTTTTAGGCTACTCACTTACCTTATATGAGCCTCAGAGGAAGGCCGTGGCCACTGCCTCACCTGAGGGATAACTGCACACGCAGGACACCAACCCTGCACACGTGCAGCGAACGTGGGACCTCCTGGAAGTGTTGAGTTTAATGTGTACGCACAGAATCCAATTACCACGCGCACATAGTGGACTCTCATTCACAGAAAGACTTAGGCAGAAAAGACAATGAGAACCCCACAGTATAAAATAGTTACCCCAAGCAAAAAACAAAAAGCATGAAGTAGCTCCCCGGTGTGTGCAACACAAAATACACAGAGACTTTTGTTTATTTTTATGTCTCTTGGTCTAGGAAATAATTTTCCCCAGGAAAATATTTCAAAAATATTCTTGTATCAGATTGCACCATAGAGGATGAGAACAGTCAGAAAAAGGTGATGAAAAAAGAAGGTATGGACCACTCGGTAATGCGGCAGAACGAGGACAGCACCAAGCATTACATTTATTTTATTCTGATTAAGTAGCAAAAACACGCTTCTTTCAATCAAAGTGAAGTTCCCAGAGCTGAATTCAGCTAAACAGCAATTGCTCAGAAATATTCAAGGTTCTTTAGCATGAGTCTACCTGGCAAACATTACATTTTTATTT
Organism: Anser cygnoides; assembly: GCF_040182565.1. Taxonomy (NCBI): domain Eukaryota; kingdom Metazoa; phylum Chordata; class Aves; order Anseriformes; family Anatidae; genus Anser; species Anser cygnoides. The sequence goes on along the minus strand of NC_089888.1, from coordinate 3,059,531 downwards.
AAGAAAAGACTGTGCTCATATCTACACTACAGACTTTCACTGTCACATTGTACAAGTCAGGGACATTAAGGGGTACAGTCCCCAATTAACAGAGCAGTGCTGCCATAAGCTTCTCTCACCTAGGTAATTACACCATCAAAACTGTACTTTTACCTGGACTTTTTCTGTTTACAGGGTGGAGCGGCAGGTGTGCACCATCCTGGTGCAGTGCAGCTTTATCAGGGTGGCTGCCCACGTAACACGAAAGCTCTACCAACACACCAGTACAGCTTCTTCCACGTAAAGGAGCAGTTTATCTCGGGAAGAAGCAAGACTGAAAGTTGCCTCAGACTCCCCGAATGAACAGAGCTACATTAGCAAACGGATCCGAACTTACGTGCTTACATGAGAGCTTCTGCCAGCACAGCTCTGTTAACAGCTGGGGAAAGATCTGGAACCAGCCGTGGTACTGACCCAACTTTAATACAGCCAAACCTGAACTTCATGCACTTCACACACTCCGCATCTTCCAAACTGAAAGCCCATAATCACGCTTGATAACCAAAATTCATGTTTAGTTTAGGATTTCTGTATTTAATGATACATGAACTAATTTTCAGAGGAAAGAAAAGTATAGGCACCACTGGTATTTTTTACCCCAGAGCTTCCTGGGTGTTTGAAAGACTTGGCAGAGACTTTATTGGCTTACTGTGAGACTTCAGTTTTTTTTACTACTCCTACAATACTCTCTGAAGCTTTAATTGACATTCTTATGTGAAAGCTAATCCCATATCTGACCTAACAATTAAAGTTTACCCAAATAAAATAAAATACAATTGAATTTTTTGGTCAGGTTCTTCTTTCAGGCTCTGAGCAGTATGAGCAGAAATGGCAAATTTTGCTGATTAAGAACCACTGTAAGCACATTCCCATGCAGTGTAGATAACTTTGCTCTTTTTTCCCTTTTACATAAAAAAGGGGGGGGGGGTGCAGAGAAGGAACCTTTTTGTGGTCAAAAGCTTAGATTCCAAGAAAAAAATTAACAATTGTCATAAAAGAAACCTTCTAAAGGCCCCACCCAGTACAAGCCACTTTTATTAGCTATGGTCCTAAACTAGGCAACAGAAATATCAATTACAAACTTTGACTGTAATTGGGTATTACTCACTTCACTATACAATAATCTTTACCATTCTTTTTCCAACATCTCGAATAGAATTTTTTTTTTTTTTTTTTTTTTTTTTTTTTTTTACAAATACATATAGCTTATCTGCCTAACGTTCAATTTCTGTTACAAAACTTGACCTCTTCAGCTGCGCTGAAAACTATTTTCAGCAACTGCAAAGGAACCGAAAAGCTCTGGGAAGGTGATTCACACAACCTGGCATTCATCCAGCGAAGTGCCAAAGAAATCGGTTCTTTATCGTGACTTAAGAACGCCGGGTTGTTAAGTGAACAGCAGCAGTTTGTTCAGGCCAAGTCTATGATCCTTACGGTTTAACTCTTCAATATCCTGTAGCTTGTTTATTTTTAAACGCACAATATTGTGATTCTAGAACTGACAAATTTCAGCTTGAACACTTACACCGTACTTAAAATCCCCTCTTCTTCAAGAGTTTTTACACAAACCAGTAGTTGTGCAGGCTTTTTGTCAAGTTGGAATTGTTACAACACAAACTAGTTACACATCCTAAAACATTACATGTAAAAAAAAATATTAGTATTACAATTTAAACTATCTGTATCGTCTGGCATGTCTAATTATTGTTGTCAGCAGAACTGAGTGGACAGAAATAGACTCAGAACAACTGCAAGATTACAATTTCTGACCCTGTGAGCACAGCTGTTGATGAAAAATCTTGCATTTTTTACACTTTTTAAAACTCTTAATTTTTAACAAGTGAGCTAAAATATAATTTCTGAAACCAGTTATCAATTTCATCCTTATTCCATCAAAAAGGCTTCATTATATGAAGCAAAACAGAAATGAATTTCTCCTTCATAATTCAGTGAAACACAGTAATTACAGCATACTGATTATGTTATGATAAATACACTAGACAGTTCTCCCCCATTTTGGTTAGGGTTTACTATGAGAACACACATAATACACATTTAATATTTGCGTCTTAACTCCCTAACTGGAATTTTTAAGATATTTTTTAGCCTCAAAGTCTAACAATGCTGTTGACACTATCCCCGGTAAAACCTGTGGAGCACTCATTTATTTCAGAAACTGTATTAGATAAAAATAATAGCAATATAACCTTTAAAGAGTAATTGACAGTGGACTAATTATCGTCCTAAGGAATGGGCTTGAGTGCACACAAAAAAGCAACCAGTTCTCGCATAAACTGGGTAAAACTTACTTATATTAAAATCTTGTCCTTAAACTTTCTGCCATGGTCCTACTAGTTGAGCGCTACAGGAGACACTAGGCAGAAAAAGTGCACCAGAGATTAAAGCCAGTGCAGACAAATTATTACTTCCGTCAACTAGAAACCATCTAATCTTACTCTCGCTGAGTACAGCCCTGTCTTCTTCCATTTCTATCACTTAAATTTCATAATCTTTTAACTTAATCCCTGTAATCCTTCCCCTTCCTCTCTCCGCTGAGTGTTTCCGACTGAAGTTTCAAGCTGCACAGAATTAAAAACCCCACAGTTAAGTTACATCTATAAAGATATAAACTGAAATCAAATAATATAATTATTTCCAGAAAATCTCAGCAGTGAAGTAGGATTAAACAGAACAAAGATTATCTTTTGTTGAGTCCATCACACACTGGAAAACTTATTCAATCTCATTTACTATTTTGGGCTCATACGGTTCTATTACCATTGCTTTTGGGAGTTTTTTTTTTTTTTTTAGCTTTTTTGTTTTAATTTAAAATAAAAAAACTCAGATCATGAAAAGCACCCTCTGAAGCATTCTTTGAATTGTATGTACTTTATACATCAACAGTTTTAAAAATCCGTAATTACTTCAGTGTACATAAATTTGCAGCAGAACAAAAAGCTCATCTGCATACCAACAGAACGTAAGCGTCCCTTTAAAAAGAAAAACAGGAAATATGGAAAAAATATTTAAACTCTAGTCTTGAAATCAACAGTTACTTGATTTGCAAGTCACTGGAGTCACGTGGTCTCAAAGTAGGCCGAAGGCTAACGTGAGCCTTTATTCTTCCACCAAAGTGCACTAAAAAGCCTTTATGTGCAATATGTTTCTGGAACTGTCAAGGGAAAATTTTTAAGGCCTAACTCTGAACAGCTATTTTGAGCACACTTCTATATTTATTCCTATAGAAAGTTCCAAATGTCAAAGAACGATAACAAGCGGCTGGCATATATAAAAGTGGAGCACAACCCAAAATATCTATTACAATTAACACAGTGTATGCTACACTTGTACAGTAACTACACATTGCCATTTTTCATTGACCAGCAATTCAACTGCTTAAACAGCTAGTAAATTTTGTTTGCAGAAGTTATAACAAGATGCAGTTGAAGCTATACCAAGTCAAGTTACCCCTTACAATAAAAACCCTGTGTAAAATAGATTTAAAACAAACAAACAAAGAGTTCTCACAAAACTAAGCAAAAGGTAGTTGAATATCAGCTGCCAAAGAACTTGTTTAAATAAGGCTATGATGATTAAGTATTGAAAACAGCTACTTCTGCAGTCTTAAATAGATTATCCAGGAAAGAAAATTGGGATACACATCCTTTTAGATCTTTTATATTAAATATAAGGAATTTGCATTTTTGCTTCCCTGAAGTTCCTAGAAAAAGGGATTCGTGAGAGCCCATCCAAAACAAACAAAAAAAACAATGTTACACTGTTTTTAATTACTTAACATACAGCATGAAGAGTGTGATACATAAACACTTTGTAACATAAAGATTGTAATGTCCTTTCCAAGATAAAAATGGAAAGTTAAGGATCTTCTTCACCTGCTATATACAGCCCAGTATAGCTATCCCGCCCAATAAAGCTATCACTTGGAGGGAATAAAATGAAAACTACGTAATTATATAAAGCAAAATTTGGTCACAATCAAAGATTAGCTTTGTGCGCAAGCCAAATAAGCAGCTCTAAAACACCATCACCTCCAAGAGACAGTATTTAAGTACATTAGTGCGGGGTATGGAGGGGTGGAGGAAATACAGTTATTGACAGCGAATTTATTGAATATTTAAGCCGGGAGACGATTAGCACCAGCGAAAGATCCAACCCCTTCTCTGCCCCAAAACGAGCTAGTCGCCAGAGCGTGACCAAACTCTACTTTTTTTGTGTAACTCACCGATGGGGAGCACGCCTCTGTCACCTGGAGCACAGCAGCACCGCGGGCAGGCCGTTACGGTCCCAGCCAGCGGGCCGGCCCCGGGCCGGTTTCGCGTTCCTGGAGCCCCCCCGGTACCGTCCCCCCCCCCGCACCTCGGGACACGCCGAAAGAGAACGGGCCGGCGGTTGGATCGGTCGTGGCGTCACGGAGAAGCTTGCTGGCGTCAGCTTGGGTGTGACGTCGGATCGCCTCAGCTCACAACCGTCCTCTCCTCTCCTGTCCCGTCCCGTCCCCCCGGCGGGGCTGCCCCCCTTCCAGCCCGCTCCGCCCGGCCAAGGCCGTCCTCTGCGCCCCGGCCCGACGGGAGCGTTACGGGGCGGCTGCGGCGGTTTTTTGGCTTCCCCACCACGCAGTCGCCGACCTCCTGTGGAAGCTGGCCATGCTCACGGCGTGCCCGAGCCCGGCGGTGCCCTGCGAAGAGGCCGCGGAGCCCCGCCGGGCCCCCCTCTCAGCCCAGCCCGACCCGGCCCGGCCCTCCCCGCCCGCCCGCCTCCATTTTCTAACCGAGCCCCACAAGGCGACGAGGCCCGAGGAGGCGCCCAGCCCCCCCTTCCCCCGCGGCTCCTCCACTCCTTTTCTTCTCCCGTCCCGGTGCTTTCTGCGGCTGGCTGCCCTCACTCACCGCGGGGAGGGGACGGGGGTCTCGCCGCCGCCGCCGCCGCCGAGGGGCTCAGCCGCGCCGCGCCGCCATTTCCTCCTCGCAACCGCTCCGGAGCGCTGGGCGGGGGCCGCTCCTCCCCCGCTACCATAGACACCGACATGGCGGCCAACCGCCGCCTAGAGCGCCCACGGCGCCTCGCTTTGCGCACGGCTCCCGGAGGACTCGGGCTCTCGCCGGCTCCGCCTCACGGCGAGGCGCTGCGCGGGAAAAGCGCAGGGCCCGCTGCGGGAGCTGCCGCTTCTTTCCTCACGCCTTCATCGGGCCCTCGGCTCCACACAGCCCCTGCCCCACAAATTTCCCGGCCCCTCAGCTTCACACAGCTCCTGCCCCACAAATTTCCCGGCCCCTCAGCTCCAGGACACCCGGGGGCAGCGTGAGGCGCCCCATTCTCCTCAGCAGAAAAGCATTGTGGGGTGAACATGGCTGCTGCTTGTTCTCATCAGAAATAGCGGGTGTCTTACCTCACGGGAATGGCGGTTTTGTGCCCTGTTCATGAGGCCCTGAGCGCCAGAGCAAAATCACACTAAATACTCTTGCTTACAGTGACTTGCAGTGCAAGGTCAGCTCTGTGACAGAATTTGTGCGACAGAGGTTTGCGGCTTGTAGACCCAACTGCTACCATCAGCTATGCTCCCCACCTATGCTTATTCCAATTTTTTTTTTTCCTTCTCCCCCATATTCTATCTGTTTTAGAAACTTTAATAGCAACTGCTACAGTAACGCCTACTCTTGGGTCCGAAGTTCCATACAGATATACTCCACATTAGGTTCCACACCTCAAGTGCCATGGAAGCGCTCTGCATTACCTCATCCACCACACAGAGGCTTCCCAATAAACACTCCTTTTAAAATGAGTAGGCTTCTCAAAAACTCTCCAGGAGACAAACTACTACAAACACTTACAGTGCATTAGCTCCACTTTATGTTTTTGTTCCTACTGTCAGCATCTGTGATATGAGCAACCAGAAATATCTATAAGATGCCTGAGGGGTGCCAAGATTTAGAGGAGCACTCATGAGGCCATGCAAAAGCTTGCAACATAGACATCACTTCTGAAGAGCCTTTGAGATAAAATGGAGGTGTGAGGTTTGGCTCTTAGCTCAGTCCTGCACATTTTTCCTCATGGGTTGGTAACCTTAGCTTCAGCTGTATTGCAGACAGGTGCAGCATTTACCAAGATGAATTACGAAATGGAAAGATGAGAAAACAGGAAAATACATACTTTGCATTAATTCTATGAAATTAGTTTTCTAGTGAATGATTCATTTACATTTTATTTAAGTCTACATTCTAGAGCCAATATGAGACTTCTGGGAGTAAAAGCTCAGAATGATGATGGATAAGCTACTATTGGCTTTTTTTCCTGACAGTATAGTCAGCTTCTCCTGCACCTGTAAAACAGGGCAGTATTAATACTTACTTTACGCAGGAGCACCAAGAGGTAAAAGAAACAGATTCCTGTACAAAAGTATAAGACGCCATCATTAAAAGCAAGCAGTTTAATTTTTGTTCAGCAATTACAGAGCCACAATAAATGAAAGGCACAGAGAGAAATACCTTTTGATTTAGTAGATCAAGCTCCACTGTGACTTATGCCCTCGGAAAAGCTAACGGTATTATTAATGGTTAACTTTAGCATCCAGGGGTGCTCGAAACAAGGACACACCAAGGAAAAGGGAACATGCAAAACAAGAAATTGCACACCAACAGTGAACAGGGGATACCTGCAACAGGGAATTCAGCAGTGAAACGAGTATTAAAATCTTCTTAAACACATGTGGTAAGAGGCTTATACCATCTTAATGTAATAATCATTTTGCCTGCACACTCAGTGAATACTAACTAATGTACGTCACACTTTTAACCCACAAAAAAAAAATCTTTGTGTTAAAGACTGCCTTTTAACCAAGACCATAGCAGAGTATCTATCTTTCCTGACTAAACACCTGTGTCTCCTTTGCTTCAGTGGTATCCTCAGCACCTCAACTCTCTGCTTCATTCCTTTCCCTTCCCCAATCTTTTCCTGTATTAAAGCCTATTTTCCCTTAATTTAGGAAATTTACTCCTGGGTTCCTGGTTTGAATCTGCATTGTCCTGGCAACACACAAACAGCTTTTTTCATGATCTGTAGAATTCAAGTTTTGTCTTGGTTTAGGCATCCCCTTACATAACATGATCATATCTCCTAAGTGGTTTGAACTGAAAACACCACTGAGAAATCCTAGCAGAAAATTAATGACTATCAATCAGCTTCTAAAATGGTCTAATAAGCACCTTATCTATCTCTCCTTCTTAAGTACCGGAAAAGCTTATACTAAGATGTCTACAAAACCCTCAGCACTACTCTCCTTAAAACTTTTTTCCACTGCTTTCCAAAATCTTTTCTACTATTACGCACTCAATGCACCGAGACTTTCTTCTTCAGCTAATAGACCTGTATTTGTTCATCCCTTGAGTTTCCCTAATTGTCATTTTCCATTTAAAAAAGAAAGAAACCTATGTGCTGTATTTATGTTGTCTCACAAAAGACTGTTTAGGCACTACCATAAAACTATTATTTTGAACAGGCACTAAGGCACCTGTGCAACATGAAGATGATGTCTCCCCACATTTGGGTTCATATGGTGGAAAAAAGCACAGGGATGTCACTTTTACTCTCTCCAGCCTTTCCCTTCACAAAGACAGTAACCTTTTTCAGTGTTTAAAAGTCCTAAAAGATGATACTTACTTTATGCTCACCCGTTCTCAGTTCTTCTTCAGTGAGTGTTCTGGGGAGTCAGTTTCTACAGCCAGGTAAAAACTTGAGACAGAGTTAGCCCACGCAAAGTCTAGGGATAAAAGTAAACAAGCAAGTTCTCATCCCTACTCCATCTCTGCTTTTTAACAGATAATTTATCACTAAATCAGAAGAGACTATATTCATTGGCTGTGCTCCAGCTTTACCTTTTTTTATGTGCGCAAAAAGGCCTGTGTTCCCAGAGTCCAGCACATCAGCCAATATAGATACAACAGGTATCAAAGCAGTTTATCCTCTCAGTGCTTGATTCTTCAAGGCTCCTGATGCATCATGTTTCATAAAGACTAGATGAAGAGAGAAGCGCTTTACCACGTGTTAATCATATTCACAATGAAAGCAATCCCCTCCCTTACCAAGGGACAGAAACTTAGAGCCTGTCCTCCCCCCACTCTCCCCAATTCTGGGTAAACTTGCTCCCCCAATGTGTCTTTTTACAGGGATTTTAGTGACTTCATGAATTAGTGATTTTGACTTATTGTTTACTCCACTTAACTCCAAATATCTGCCTCCAAAATACCTCTCTGAGAAGAAGTTTATCAAATTATAAATCACATAAAAGTCCTATAAAATGCACTGAATTAGTTTAGCAGATACCCAAGTTTCTTTTATTCTCAATTTTGTAGTCTTTCCCCAAAGACCAACATTCTACATTATTATTGGCCTCATTACTATAAGATTCTTTTAGGACAGTGACATATGATAGCCATGGAAATATTTCTAGAAAGCAAGATAGTTTGCGTCTACGCGTTGTAATCGAGCTTTGAAGGCACAAAAGCATTGCGAAAGGTTTTCCCTAAGTAATAAAATAATTATTTGGTTCCATGTTTGTGGAATAAGCGATGTTTTTAACAGATGTTAGGCTTTAGTGCTAGGAAAAGGGGAAAATGATGTAGAGAGCTTTTGTCCTGAATTGTTGCAGGGCAACAATTGTTTCTATCTTCCTATTCCCTTCTACTTTTGTAAGGCTTAAAGAAAAGTCATGCAAGCCATACAGGATTATGTATTTCTAAGTCTTTTAAGTATTCCAGAATATGAGCACTGTGAACCTAAGTGCTTCTCTTCACTAAAAGCTGCAGCAGGCATTATACATGGGATGATTAAACATTTATTCAGGGAGATACAAGTTTAAAATAAAGAAAAACAGAAGGTAATCTGGCAGATATGTATAAGGAAAGAACTAGCATAAAATATGTGTTACCTAGGGTACTGCTCAACCCCCCCCCGACACGGGGAGTTTTCATCACACCTAAAACATCAGCAGGGATAAATGGCCTGCATCAAGATAATTGAATAATAGCTTCATAAGTTATTGATAAAATTTTACCACAACAGGCTAATGCTGCCTTAGAAGGAAAGAAAAAAAAAGTTTCACTACAAATAATAGCATTCAGTATTATTTAACCACACAAAAACAACTGATGCTTTAGAAAGGCACTTGGTTTTCAAGCTCAGTAAGAAAATGCTTCAACAGCAACACTCAGTATTTCCTTGTCGCAGTGATTGTAAGTCTTTTTCTCTCAAACAAATGTTCAATCCCTAACCAGGTTTGACGTTACCATAAAAAGCATGGGAAAACATAGAAAAATAAAAGAGAATACATCTAGTCATGATATTCTGCAAATAGGTTACAAAGCTCTGCTGCAGTTGGTCAGATACCCTAACCTATGAAAAAACAGTGGTGAGCACTGCACAATCAAGTGTGCTGCCAAAAATCAGCTCACACATTTTTTAATTTGCTCATTCAATATACCATCCTACTTTTTAGAAAGCAATTATAAGCTATTCTTTGTTCTTTACCTGTAAATAGCAGCTGTGATAACAGTTACACACTGTCTCCTCTCTGCTTGGGGAGTTTCCCTCTACAGCAAGCTCAGGAAACCCTTCCAAGTAGGGGCACCTTCCTATTCTCTCTCCCTCTTAATGAGAATCTCCTGAGAAACTCCACCTTTTGGGGAGGAGCTGACAAGACTCAGTGAATCTAAATAAGAGATTTTACAGGGTTCAGAAGTACACGAAATAGAGTCTGAAGGTTTGTCTTTCCTTCTGAGTCAAATTAATTGAGAGTATTTTTAGATTGATGCCCAAAGAAAAGCCCTCTCCAATCAATAGCAGTATTTACTATGCTGTAGCTTCCTTTGTCATATGACTAACAACTATTAGCATGTAGTACTTCCTATTTGAAGTTTGCTTTCCCAAAATTTGTGTTGTTTATAAACACTGAGGGTTTTTTTTGAGAAATAAGTTAAAATAAGCAATTATTGATTAAACTGTAGAGATTCTCAATTTCAATGTAGGGTCAATTGTAATGGATGTGTTTTGGAAGCTATGTTTTATAGCAGAGTTACAGCAACAAGAGTGAAAAATGAATAATTATAGCCTTATTCTCACTCTGTAAAAGTGAAATTACATTTTCCCAAGATGTTTCACTTGTAGTATTTCACACTCAAAAGTTATACCTCTTAATTCCCGTTCTCTATTTAAATATATAACTTGTAGTGTCTTATTTTCTTTCCTATGGAGTGACTTGATTCCCAAACCCTTTTGGATCTAGCTGCAGTGAGTTTATTAATTCTCCCGAGCAGCCAATACAAACTTTGACAGAGATTGTAAATCAGAGCCCTCAGCTACTGCAGCTCACAACCCGGCATTGCAACATTAACTGGAAATTGGTGGAACTTTATGTTAATATGCCAGGCTGTGACCTATACAAGACCCATTTCCATCTGAATTATCCTGGAAGATTGGTAGGGCCAATTGGGCAGCAGTCAAGACTGAAATGGCTAGCATGTGCCAGCGCCAGCCACAGCTCAAGAATAACCGTGCTGGAAAGGCTGCTGGTGTGATGCCCGCTGTGTCTGCGTAGCAGTTCCACCCTCACTCAGCACAGCGTGCTTGCACTGCACCAGACCAGGGACACGATCAGTGACTTTTTAATGATTTGATGTTGCCACCTCTGCCAGAGCCTGTAGGCTACAGCTCGGTGTTCCTGTCCCACAGGGGGCTGCAACGTGACATGAATTTAAACGTCTGAGGGGAACAGGAGTGGCACAGCAGCAGGTGCAGGCAGCATGGAGCCTGCTGAGGGCAGGCAGGGAGCAGACGAGGCCTGGCCCCACCGCCTGCACCACGCTCACGGCGGGCTCGCCTCGGCGCCCCCCAGGCTGCCTCAGGCGGCCGGCGGCCATCTTGTGGCCGGGCTCAGCCGCCCCGCCTCTATGGTAACCCTGGCGGACTCGCCCTCCCTCTCTATGGTACCGAGCCGCCCCACCTCGGCTCATCTCTATGGTCCTACCGCCCCGCCGGGCGTCTCGCTGGTTGCGTTTTCTCGCACCTCTCTGGGCGCTGATTGGGGGAGAGAGGGGGAGATCTCGCGAGAGAGACAGCGAGTTCTCGCGAGAGAGCCCTGCGCGCGGCGCGGCCTGGCGGAGGCGGCGGCGGGGCCCGCGGTGGTGCCGGAGCGCGGCGCGCGGTAAGATGGCGGCGGCGGCGGCTCCGCTCCTTCCCCCGGGCCCCGAAGCTCGGCGGGCGGCCGGGGGTGGGCGAGGGGGAGGCGCCGGGCTTGGGGCCGGCGAGGCCGGGAGCTTCGGTGGGCCGGGCCCCGGGAGGGCCGGGCCGCGGGGGGCAGCGTCTCGGCGGGCCCGGGGCGGGTGTGGGGTGAGGGAAGGGAGAGGCCGGGGGTCCCCGGGGGGAGGCCGGGGGATCCTGAGGGGACGGGGCTGGGGCTGGGGCTGTGGGGGGATCGCGGAGTCGCGTTCTCTCGCCGTGTGGTTAGGGAGAGCGGGCCCGGGGGGTGCTGTGCCGCTCCGGGGGCCTTTGGGTGCCGCCTGCCGCTGCCCGGGGGGCGTTGGGGCTGTGGAGGCGGTTTGGGAGCAGGGGAACGTGTGGGGAAGGAGCCGCGGTGGGAGCGCGCCCTGCCGCTCCTGGCTGCCCGGGAGCCATCGGGTGCCTGTTGCTGTTGTTGTCGCCGCCTTCTCCTCCCCCTTTCGCCGCCCCTGTCGTAGTGGCTGGAAAGTAGAGGTGGTTAAACGCCGGCTTGCGTTTTAGAAAAGCGCTTTGATTCCAAGTCTGGAAAACGTGTAGTTGAGAAAAACGCTCGGAGATAATTTATTGGCATTGACAGGGTAGTTTTGGGAACAGCCACGCTTAGCTGGTATAAGCTTTTCTGCTGTACGTTGGATAAATTACCTTGTGCTGTTTCGTAGCTGTATAATATACCTATCTATCTAGTCCAAGTTCTGTTGAAAACTTGAGAGCAAATGTTGTTTACACAAGTTTTTCTTCCGAGGTTTGTTAGAAATTTTCTGGATAAACCGTGGTTTATTAGTGCTACATCATGGCACTATGTGTCCTGTATAACTTTTATACAAGATTTGTTTGGACTGGAATTAAGAGTAAGCGCAAGAAGATGGTATTAAAATTTTGTGTTCTGATGATGGATGAAAGCAGCCTTAGAAACTGACTAGCAGCTGTCAAAGTGCAGGAAAATGGAGGAGAAAAATGTAAAAGTGGTTTGAGATAAAAGGATGTCTTTGGGATTGTTAATTTAAAAGACCTCATAAGAAAGATAAAAAGATAGTAGTAGCACTCTTTGTATACATTAAACTTGCTTTTAATTGAATTGTGCTAAATGAAATGCTTTTTTTCTTCTTTATAGTAAGAGTTCAGGATGAGTTATGCAGAAAAACCTGATGAAATTACGAAAGATGAATGGATGGAAAAGCTTAATAACTTGCATATTCAGAGAGCAGACATGAACCGCCTTATCATGAACTACCTTGTGACAGGTAACAATGAGTAGTAATGCTGGGAGGCTCTTAAGTGCATGCTGTTTATTTTATCAGGACAGATTATATTGGTTAGAATATGTTACTACATAGAGTGAAGTTAAGGATTTTAAAGTTTCGGTGACTGCTGTTGGCTTCTCTTAGCAGCGTACAGCTGCTCTTGTATTTACTTAAGTGGACATTGACTCAATTATACTAAATCAGAGACTTAGCAGATATCATGCAATAGAAATTACACTTGCTAACCTTAATTCTCGTGCTGAAAGATAAAAAAAAAAATATTTTTTGGAATTCTGTTAAGAAAAATGACCTGCTTTTGTATGATAGCTTTTTTTGTGCAATTAAAACAGAACTCAAGACATGTTGCTGCTGTTAAATAGCACTCTTAAAGCTACACAGAACACCTATCAGAAGCAAACTTTAACTGTCTAGAAAGACTCTGAAAGAGCACTGTTCTCAAAATAATTGAGACCAAAAATATTAAGCCCTTCAGCACCATAGCCTCACTTTATTCGTAAAGCAATCAAAAACTCTTGGAGGTTGTCCCTAGCAATTATGATGCATACCATCGGAGTAAGCTATACCAGGGTGGAGGCATTTATATCTGATCTACACCCCTGTTTACGTTGGTGCATGGCTGGAGTTTCTGGGATGAGGGAAGAGCATCTTAGTGGCCTAGTAACGTATGCTAAATCACTTCTGTGTGTATGAAAGCATAACTTAAGGTTTAGAATAGATGTTACAACTTTTTCTCATACTAACACTACATTTTTTTAGAAAAGCAAAATTAATCTTATTTTCCTGTTTATTCTTAGTAAAACTGTATAAAAGTGAATGGGATAGAGGGAGAAGCAAAACCACCCAAATTTTGAAAATGTGAGCCCATTTTGGAATAATTACACTGCTCTGTTAAAGCTTTAAAGTTAAGAAGTATCGGAATACATCTGGCACACATCCTTAGAGAATGAGGGCACTTGAGTTAAGAATGAACTAGGCGTGTACTGCTAGATGCGTGTTGGATTAGATACTTACATAAATAATTTTTCAGAAGTTCAGAATTCCTATTTAAAAAAAAAAAACAACACCAGCTTAAATGGAAAGATTTCAGTATTGCTCATGTATTTTTGTGATTTAAGTTGCTTGATGAAACTGACTTTATGTGTAAAATGTTTCTGTTTCAGAGGGCTTTAAGGAAGCGGCAGAGAAATTTCGAATGGAGTCTGGAATTGAACCCAGTGTTGATTTAGAGACTCTCGATGAAAGAATAAAAATTCGAGAAATGATATTGAAAGGACAGATTCAAGAAGCCATTGCATTAATAAACAGCCTCCATCCAGAATTGTTAGATACGAACAGATACCTTTACTTTCATTTGCAGGTAAGGACAGGTGGCAAACTTTATTTTTGTTCTACAGGTTGCTGAAGGACTGGAAAAAGTAGTTTGACTTTCATGACTATGTTAAAGGGTTTGTGACTGAATGTGGGTGCAGTTTCAACTGATTGTTCTTGGAACCATTTTGTAGCAGTGGGAAATTTTGTGGCATGGTGCAGTAACTATCATATACAATTAATTAGTAACATGAAAATATCTAACAGCAAGAATGGTCTGTGATCTGCCAACCTCAGAATTATCACTAATCTGGATTTCTTGTAGTTCCTTTAGTAACATATGTTTCCAAAACATGTAACTTGAAAGCATCAGGTCACTTTTTTCAGTAGATTTCGTTAACAAGTCAGTTGTTTAACACATTTAGAATTGACTTTAAACTGTCAAATTACGCATTAGCATTTGTCTCAAATTACATGCTAATAACTGAAGATTATGGTCTTGAAATACTGAAGAAGTTTATTTGTTTAGCTAATATGCCTGTGCCTTTTTTTTTTTTTTGTATGTAGCAACAGCATTTGATTGAACTGATTCGGCAGCGTGAGACAGAAGCAGCTCTAGAATTTGCTCAGACCCAATTAGCAGAGCAGGGCGAGGAGAGCCGGGAATGCCTGACAGAAATGGAGCGTACGTTGGCTTTGCTCGCCTTCGATAATCCTGAAGAATCACCGTTTGGAGACTTGCTTAACATGATGCAGCGACAGAAGGTAGTACTTTCTCAAAAGGAAGTTGATATCTTTTATTTGTTTCTGCTAAAAATCATGTCCAAATATTTTTGAAGTGTTTAGAAAAATGTATGTAGCGGTATTCAAAAGAACAGAAGTATTTCTTAAGCAGGATTCACAAAACTGATGTTACCGTAATCAACTATTTGGCTCTCTCCCTTGTTTTCTCCAGGCTTTTAGCATATGGAGCTTTGTCGTGGCCACGTTCTGAGGGACCAACAAGCTGTGTGTGACGTTATCCATGTCTGTGTGACGTTACCAGTGTTAATCGTAGGAAAACTACCGCTAAACTCCAGTATTTCTTTTCCAGGTTTGGAGTGAGGTTAATCAAGCTGTTCTAGACTATGAAAATCGTGAATCAACACCCAAGTTGGCAAAATTACTGAAACTACTACTGTGGGCTCAGAATGAGCTAGACCAGAAGAAAGTGAAATATCCCAAAATGACAGACCTCAGCAAGGGGACGATTGAAGAACCCAAGTAAAATGTGTGCAGATGGACATCAAACGATCATAGTACTGCACAGTATACATTTATATCAGTCTGTGACTGAAATATTTTTACTACAGTACAGCACTCAATTCAGATTTTTCAATGAACATCTAATTTGAAGGGAGAAAAGTCCCTTTTAAATGCTGCAAAAACTGCATTGAAAGGCGCTGTATCTCTGAAAGTCTGACTTAGGCTATGCACTATAATACATTTTTAAAAAACAATTAAAGAAGACAGGAAAAATAGCATTTTTAAAAGTACAAAACTCAAACTTTCCAATTGGCTACTGATGCCTAGTTTAGTGGCCAGTGAGTTAATATGGAGTTATTGGCAACTATTCAGTTACGTTTAACTGTCTCCTGTTTGAAATATGTATATAGAACAGTGAATATTTTCTACCTTTAAGTTATAGTCAGATATACATTCCCCTTAAAAGTAACTGGTCAAGTTTTCATCTATAAACTTTGCAGTAAGGTCAACCTTTTGCCTAGGAAATAGTGTACAAACTTGTAAATCTTAATTTAAGGACTTTTTTTTCCTTGTTTCTGAATTTTTGGTGCTTTATATGGTGAGAGCTATGTTCATAATGGATCAGTGACCCATCTTTTTCACGAGGAGTATTGTTGGAAGTAAGTTCTTTCTTAATTTTCACGAATGACCAAAATGGCCCACAGAGGTGTTTGAGAGTTTTTCTGACAGGGACCTTTCCCCCGCTGTGTTGAATTTGCAGCTGTAGGCACTGCAGTGATTCCAGCAGGCTACTGAAGCTTTGACAGCCACTGGATTTTTGTAAGCTAAAAGATGTACTTGTGCTAGGAAATGACGTGGGGGGAGAGATGCTCATTGAGGCCTCTGATGTATCATCTTGTGCAGGATCTGCCTTTATGCTTGCTGAATAAGAATCGTAGTTTTACAGCTACTTGGGCTATTTTTATGCCTTGAGCGGAGCAGGGCTGTCTTTAAAGACCGAAGTTTCCATTTTCTCCATTCTTCCGTACCTTTCTGAAGAGATGCAGTTCATCTTCACCTGTATTACTTTGTTTACTGACTGTCCTCACTCCAGTTAGGATTATAGTTTTAACGTTTTACATGTGAAGTCCAGACTTTCAAGTCAACAAATTGTAATCTTCTGGGTATGGGATGTTCAGGTCGACTTAATTTTACAGCACTGTTCACTGGTACACAACCGGTGGTAGAAAGCACTAATCTTGCCAAATTGATCTCTAGATTTTTAGGTCCGTATATCAAGTTATTAAAGAATTGCTGAACAAAGACCGACCTGATGGGTGAAGTAGCTTAACATCACGAAACACTGGCAGTTGTCATACCAGTCCCATACTGTACATAATCTAGTCTAGTATCGTAGGTATTACCCTGTAGAATGAAACTTAGTTTTCACTTAATTTTACTGGAATACTTATGCATTAAACTGTATAAAGCTTTGCAGATACACCTGATTTATGGAAACTAACAAAACCTGTTACTGATTGCATTACTGTGAACACTGTTTACTTGTGTAGCTATATTTTGTGGGGGGAAACCGTTGTTTGTTAAGCAGCTATTAGAGATGCAGAGCACCAAGGTTAAGCTAGATGATGGATATAACAAAATGATTTGTTCCCATTTATTAATGATAGTTTTGTTCTGCACTTTTAAGGCATTTGTGGCATGGAGGTCTTGAAATTGACACATAACAAACAAGCTATCAGTTACCCCCCAACTACAACAGCAGTCTGGCTTTCCTTCACCCAGACTGGTTATTCTAACACCAAAATTTTAACAATTGTATTCTCTCTCTCTCTTTTTTTTTTTTTTGGCTTTTTCCAGTCGGTTGATGTCTGAAAACCATGTATAACTTTTAGTTTGTGAGAAACTGTATGGTTAATGTAACATTGTTTAATAACAAACTGCAGAAACAAAACTGGAATAGCTCTAATTTCTTGACGTATAACTGATCAGCTTTTCCTCCATTCTGACACTCGTCTACTAAATGTCATCTAAAGCTTCTCCCGGATGAAGTGGAAAGTGGTGCGTTTTTGTGGCATGACTAGCATTTTTCTCCATGAGAAATGCAGTATTACGTCCTGGTTGAGAAGTTCACTGTACTTCTAGAACGCTACATTAATTTCATATAGTATTTGGGCAGAGATTGAGCATAGATTACTTGAATTTTCACTAGCTTGTTTTTTTTCCATTAAAAATAAACATGTTTTTTAAGGAGTTTAATATAAAATTAGTATAGAACTATTTCACTTTGTTTTTATGAACATGCCACATTGATAAGCAGCTTTAATCTGTAAAGTTTTTGGTAACTGCAAGAAAATATTCGAAAGCTATGCATTTTAGAGAAAGCATAAAGGTAGTCATAATGGTACTTCTAAGGATCTTTATATTAGTGTATATAAAATAGTTTGCATATACAAATATAATATATAATCTGTTTGAAATATTCTTGAATGGTAGGGGCTGTGAAACATATTATAATTTATGGAAATATTGTACACAGTAAACAGACCTCTGTCAGTACACGAATGAACTTTTGTCATATGCATGAGAAATGTCTTATTTGGTGACTACTAATGAATGGGATTTTGTTAACCCATTTTTGTTAGATAACCACTTTAACAAATACTATTAAATGCCACTTTGATCAGTTTGCTTTAGTGTAAAAATACATATTTTGTTTCACTTAATTTGGAACTGAGAATACGAGATTAACTTTTGTATGAAGATTTGTTCCAAACACGAAGGTGGCAAACAAATCTGGTAATTAATTGTGGCACACTACACTCATTCTTCCCCCAGCCTTTCCTTTGTTGAAAGAAAGCAAGATTTTTTTCATTAATGCTATGAACATAACAAAGTTGGGTTGTAAAATATTTTGTCTTATATGCCTCTGCAAAAAGACTTTATATCAAGTGTGTTTTGATTAGGCTACGAATCTCACTCCTTCTCCAAAACCTATCGCCTCCCTAATGACTGTCTCTTGGCTGTTACCATGTTTCTTTTCTGCCTGTCAAATCTAAGCTAAACTCTGGTTGCTTCTGTTGTACAATGGAGTGATTTGTAAAAGGTTGTGGATAATGGGTTTCCATGAAGATGAAGTACTGGCAGTACTTTCTGAGAAATACTTACTGAACCGTTTAATTTTATCTAGCTGGAAAACCAGAGGCTGTTGCGCAGAAACTTAACAGCAGAATTTTAAGTAAAGCATTTCCTCTCAAGACTTTTGAAGAGGCAAACATACAGAGCTTGAAACCAGGTGAAGTACCTCTCTCAGTCTTAAGATGATTTCACTGAAACACTTCTGCTCCTTCCACCTGCATTAAAAGAAAAATTGAAATGAATGTGGAGAGCACTTATGTAGCATTAAAAATCTGTGAAATTACCTGGAAATAATTCCGTCTCCTTTCCACTCCTTGTACATATAGGGGAAGCCATTACATTATTCTAGGGTGATTTTATTGTTTTTAATTTGTAAAATTTATGCTTTGTATGCTTGAATATAAGCTTAAAAGCATTACTTAAAAATTCCTTGACTAGTAGATGAGTGTTGCTCAACTTATTTCAAACCATTTTCTGTCCAAGTTCATTATGAAGCTTATTAAATTGAGTTGGAGTGTGATCCATGTGTGTCTTATCTTCACGGGTTGCCAGGCCTCCTGTTGTCAGCAGCTGAAAGCATCCTTCAGATACTTGGCTGAATATAAAATGATAACAAGGAATACTTTGCCCTACATCTCCCTTTACACTACAGCAAGTTGTGATGGGTTCTGACCTGCACTGTAGATCTTCTCCGTTTAGAAACAGCTGGTCAGTATTAGTTTCTGCCATAAAGTTCTTAATGACAAAGGAACAGTAGAATTCATGAGGAAAGCTGTGTGTCCCCAGCCCGCTTGTCAGGTAGTTCGCATTACTTGCACAGCTGTATGGGGACAAAAACCAAAGGGTACGAACAGGACCCTCTATTCTTTCCCCTCTGGCTTTCATATTATGAAATAAAGGACAAGGTTGGCCAAAGTACTGGTGGGCTACACACCGCTACCTTCGGCACTTCAGAACCAGAAAATCCTGTGGGTTTTTTTTGTGTTCCATGTGTTAAGCTGGAATTCCGATAACATGCTTCTACCTTATACCCACCTGGATGAATTTGTGCACGGGAGTTGCTGTTCGTTTAAAAACAATCTCCCTTTTGTCAACTTCTCTGATCATTTGCTTATTTTTCAGCATATAGCTGTGTGCAGCAATTTTGCAAATTTCTGTTGTTTGGCGCTAGAAACCACCTGCATTTTCCTTGGATTGGGAATAAGTTATGTTAAAACTGCTCATACTTAGCAGGGCTCTTTAAAGCTGCGGTCAGACAGTTCCTTCAAGAAACAGTTGTCTTTTATGGAATGTGTGAGCCTATTTCTCTTCTCACATCCTCTCAGAAATACATAACTGCATCATGGTTTGTGCTCAACTTCATAAAATACCCACATAATATAGCCATCGTGTGGGTAAAATTCAGTCATAGTAAATGTCTGCTTGAATACTAACCAAATAATTTGTTTGATTTAAGCTTTGGACAGATAAAGCTGAACACAGAAAAAAACGGGAGATTGTGTTCTTGAGTAAGATTATTTTCTGAAGTCAACACCTGTCTAATGTGTTATTTCCATTTGCTATTTAATCAGCCTGATGGGAAGTTTACTTCCAGAAAGTTATGAAGCAGTGAAAGCAATAATATGTGTTCTTTTACGTTTTAAACATTTATGTGCATGTGGTGGATGTTAGAAGCTGGCTGTTAATTTTACACTCAAACGCATTTTCTAACTGCAACTATTTTTGAAAGTAAAATTAGATCTTTACATTAGAAACAAATTAATCAAAGAACCTTTTGATTGAAGAGGTGATGTTGAGCAGTAGGGAGGAACTGGAGGAGTACAAATACAGAAAACTTTGACGTACTCAATTTCTAAATTCAATCAATTTTAGTAAGTTAATAAGCCAACATTGCAGTGTCAGTGTTGGATGTGTGTGCATCCTATAGAAATGAGACTTAACATAGTAACTCAAGTATGGGTACAAGATTTTATTTGTGAGTGCTGTATTGTGCCCAAAATCTCGTCTCTTCCATTCTTTCTTGACCTTATTACCTACATTTCACTTCAGTACTTACATCAGCACTCATCTCCCCTCCTGCCTGGAATTAATTTAACTCCAAACATATATGCTACTTAAAACCACCACAACAGAAACAACAACTATATATACAGCCCTTATAACAGATTGAACAATGGTTTTGATTTTTGGCTGCATTTTTTCATGACTTGGCTCCCTCTTCTGGAAACAGACACAGTAACAGAATGAATAAAAATACCTTCTTTGCATAGTTTCTAATTTCCTGTCCAAATAATTGAAGGAAAGCCTACAATCTGATGAAGGTTGAGCCCTGGGGTTACTCTGCACAGCTCCCCCCAGTTTCCACGTGCCAAACTTGTGTGCATTGTTTGCTTTCTGTATGGGTTGGAGGCCTGTACAACTGTATGTGGCTGTGCCAGATGCCTTTTTGGGGAGACCTCTTTCCTTGGAGGAAGAAATGCTGAGGCAAAGAACATAGTATGTTTTTATGATTTTTGCTTTTGTCAGCCCTAGGGGCCTCCTGGTTCTGGAGTTGTTTCTATGAAGTGCAAACAACATTTTACTGCTTCATCCTGTAAGGTTTAGCTCAATAATGCTGTTACTTCTCCTGATTTAAGCTAACTGCTTTTCAGGGACTTAAAAAGTATTCCTCTTTGGAGAAGAATGAGTGAGTTAGCTGAGCGCTATTCTCCTGAAGTCTTAGTTTTATTGAACGTTTACAGGCTGCTGGCTTTCCTGGCTGCAGACGAGAGAAGCCTACCGTGCACCTGTGCCCTGTACTTTTTAGTGTAACCCAGGAGCTTCAGTACCTTTTTCCCAAGGGCCGTGTATGCTCTTGGCAGGCTATGCGGGAGCTCCTTCTCCATCCTTTGCTGACCTAAGGTTTGCCGTGCCTGCACCCAAGCTGCTGTTGGCCACCTGTACAACATCTTAACAAAGCTCCTCCACCTGCTCATTCATACTCCTGAAGTGACTCGTTCCTCCTCTTGTTTTGGACTGGGATAATCATTATTTTAATCATCTATTTCCATAAGGGAGCCTGATTACATCTCCGTGACACTTACAGGAAGGCAACGGCTCTGTCCAACAGAGTTCAATCGGGCTACGACAATGCTGATTCCTGTTCATTTTCTCCCTAAATTTGGGTGGGACTATTGTATTCACTTCTAAATCTTAAGCAGAGAGAGATGTTTCTGCTGGCAAACCTGAAAAATAAATCTGAAAGCTGGAGGAGCAGGGGGCTGTCCCTGACGCCACAAGCAGCATTGCAACTTTCGGGTACAGGAGGGACAGGACAGGCATGCAAAAGAAAAATTAATTTTAGTTGAAAAGTCAGTAAAATTTAATTTTAGTTGAGACATCTGTTACCCCCTCACCGTGTTGCTGCGGGGGTGCAATTACTTACCGGAGGGGGGGGCAGAAATTCGTAATAACTAAACCAAAAGGAGCCCATCGGTCCGACGTGAGGGCTGGGGGCTGCACAGAGCCGGGGGCCGCGGGTTCGAGGCTGCTCCTGTCCCGGTCCCGGTCCCCACGGGCCCCGGGGGGCGGTGGCGGTGCTGGCTCGGGGCCCGGCCGGCCCGGCCCGGCGGGGAGGCGCCGACACGTGGCCGAGGCCCGGCGGGGGGAGGCCGGCAGGCCGTGAGGGAAGGAGGCCGGCTCGGTGTGAGGCGGCGGGGCCGGAAGGCGCTGCCCTGCCCGCATGGCCGCGGGTGGCACCGCGGAGCTGTGCAGCGCCGAGCGCGGCCCCGGGGCCTCGCAGCGCCGCGGCATGAGGAGGGACGGCGCCGGGGACCCCTTCTGGCCCAGGTAAGGCTGCCTGCGGGGCGCTGCCCGTGGAAAAGCCGCCGCCGCTCGGCGGAGAAGCGGCATCGGGAGCCGCTCCGAGCGCCCCCGGGGGTCGGAAACGGGGTCCCGCCGCCCCCGGTGCTCCCGGTGGGCCAGGCGCGGGGCTGCTGTGAAACGCGGGGGGGGGGGGGGGGGGGGGGGGGGGGCGGCTAAGAATACGAAGTAAATCTCCTCCCTTCGTTTCTGGCCCGCGGTCGGTTATTTAAACACGCCGCTGGAACTGCCGTGAGGTTTTTATCGACGTGTTCCAGTCAGGATGTTTGTCCTGGTGATAGGAATTAATGAAGATAAAGTCCAGGCGGGTAGCTGGGCGGGAGCTTGACAGCGCTAGCCGTTTGTCAAGTTAAGTCATTAAAATAATTAGCGCCTCTGTTAAGCCCGAAGGGACCACTTTTAGAGCGGGGTGGTCCCGTGCTTGGTCCTGTGCTTGCAGCGGGGCTGTGCTGCCCCTGGGACCCCTGCTCCAACGCTTCTCCTGGTCCTGGTCCTGGTCCTGGTCCTGGTCCTGGTCCTGGCGGGGCACCTGATCCTACAACTATACATTCCTACGGTTTAATAATCCTACAGTCACAGATGGTGCAGAAGTGTCTTGTGGCAGCTGGAAGTGATGCTCAGAGGCAAGGCGTGACCCCGATAGCCGGGGCTTTGCCCCACTGCCCCCCAGGCTTTTGGGGTTTTATAGGTTTGTCTTGATGCTGCTGCGGTGCTGAGCGAGGTGCTGAGCCTGGCAGGCTGCCCGCTCCCCTTCGCTTTGGGGACAGTGTGTCCCCATGGTGAGCCCACCGCCGTGGCAGCATCGAGGGGCAGCCACGGGGCCGGTGACATCGGTGCCAACGCAGAGGAACGCGTGGCCCAGGGGAGGATTTGCCCCTTCTGGCAGCGATCAGGGTGGGTGAGGTGGGCTGAGGTTTATCATCAGTCCCTTCTTGCGGTGGTGGCACAGCCTCAAGCTGCCCCCCTGAGGTAGGGTCCCAAGAGTGCCAGGTAGGTCTCACAAGCAAACCTTTGGCACTTGTGTTGCTTAAAATTTTAAGATTCCCCCCCAAAAGCAAATACGAAAATCCCTTCTCTTTGTCGCCCCCTTTGTAACTTTTTCATAAGTGTTTGTGAATTGGGACTGATGGGAGACAAAGAACCCCAAGACAAATTTTCATGAAACAAAAGTTTCCACTTGGATGTCTTTTCTTGAGAAAAAAAATCATACGTTTGGCCAGAATGAACCTTCCAGCTTCCCAAATTTATTCTAAAAGGGCGAACAACTATAACACTTCCCAAAACAAGAGACTGCTGATGAAACATTTACCAAGAAAGACATATTTTGAAACGATTCCGACCGTAGCGCTGCTAGTAACCGAAAGAATTCAGTCAACGTGAAGGAGCAGCAGGACAAGCGTAGCTCTAATCAGCTCGTTATCTCTATTGCCGTAATTCACAGAGGCAGAGATCGCGTCCCGTCAGGCACGGCCGCACACACGCGTGGTTGCAGCCCTTGTTTGGGGACGTTTTGTGGTCTAAAGCCAACGAGACATGGGGACGGCGAGGGGAGCCTGCTGCCAGCTCACGCGAGCAGGTCGGGGGCCGGCTGGTGGTTGCAGGAGGCGGCTGGTTGGGCGGTCTGAAATCGATTCGGTGGGCAGTTTTTGAACAACACATGCAAATAAATAGCTGTCAACATTTCCAAGTAAGTAGTAAGTTATTGCCATGGAGGCAAGGTTTTATCGAGTGGGGGAAATGACACAGGTTCTCCTTTCATGCTCCAACAAAAGACATGCCAGGCAGCCTTCCAAGATCTGTCTGCACCATCAGTGCAAGGAGAGATAAGCACTTATCTTCGTGGCAGGTTTATTTTTCCATCTTTGTTCATGCCGCTTCTTCTTTTGTCCTCCCTTTTTTCAGCTGGCTCTTCCTTCCTCTTCCACTGTTCTTGCCCTGTGATTTATCCTGCCTCTCCCGCTGCCCTTCCCAAACTTTTCTGCAGGTTTCCAGTGGCTCCATTATCACACATCTGCTCTTTCTCTTCCAAGATCAACTCTCGGGAATTTCTGTTTGGGGCTTGAAAAATTGCTTGCACGTTTATTTAGCACATCTGGATGTTTAGATAGCACTTTCTGCCTGGAGATCTCACCGTGCCAAGCGGGATCCCTTCAGTAGATGTGTGGTAGCACCTCTGGTTGAACAGGAGGGAAGACCAAAGCACCCAGAAGAGAAATCTATGGCCAAAGGCAGCACACAAAGCCCTGGGCAGATCCAGCAGTCAACGTGGAGACAACGCTTCGGATGGTGCCTCCAGGAGAGAAACAGAGCACAGAGAAGTCAGTGTGTCCTGGGAAGGAAATGGCTCCTGAAACCACTCTGCATCTCCCAGCCTCTGGCTACACCTGAAGACAAGGGATTATTATAGCAGTTTCTTTAAGCTCCACAGATAAAAGGGCTTGTACCACTGGCCACATGCTGGCCTCCAGTCGCCTGACTGCGCTCTTTGCCCGGAGCCAGAGGTCACGTTGTTTTTCTGAGCTCTGTGCCCCGATCTTTTGTCAACACGATGCTGTGGCTTTAGTTGCATTTTTTTTTTTGATGGTTGGGTTTTTTTGTCATACAAGTTCCTCACCCTGAATTTAAGCACGTATTTTTAAGCACGTATTTATGGCTGATCCGTATATGTCCTTAGATCAGTGTGCAAAGCACACATGTGCTTTATTATTACATTTTCCCACCTCCTCCACCTGGACTAAACAACTATTTCCAGCTCATGAGAGCTGCTGAAATCTAATTTCATCTTTGCTTTTGCCGAAAGCAAGAAATGAAGAGAGGGAATAAACTGAGAGCTGCGCTCGCTGAACACCACTTTGTTGCCATCTGTGGCTCTGCGGAAGAAGTTTGTGCACAGGAGGCTAACAGGAAATCAGCAGCTTTCCCAGTAAAAAAGCCCTGTGTCCTCCGTGCTGCTCTAGCTGGCTGCAAGCTGGCAGATTGGAAAAAAGACTCCTCTAAACCCAAAAGCTACTTTTGACAGCAAGAAATCACCAGCTTTGAGCCGGGTAGCAGCACGACAAAGTCAGCTTGAGGAGGGGAAGAAAAAGGGCTCTCTTGACAAGCGTGTTAGATTTTCAAGGGTAGGAGAAATTGTTAAGAAAAACAAAGAGAGAGAAGTGAGAGGATTGTCAAAGCAGGTTAAAAATAACTACCTGGGTATTATCTCCTCGCACGGGAGTGTCTGCATGACTGCTGTGTCGGACCACGTCAGTCAGGCTGTAATTGTGGTGATTACTGTAAATTAAAGCAGGAGGCAGGTAAGCAGGGACAGAAGTTCTTTATGGGGGAAAATGATACTCCGATGGGGCTGGGAATGGGTCACGAGGAGGGAAATGCCCCTGGTCTGCAGGTGGTGGCCCCGTGGCGTGGCTGGGAGCTTGATGCCACCCCGTGGTCCCCATCCTACTCCTCCTGGGGTTCTTGCAGGGATGGGCGCATGCCTGCTGCGGGTGGCTGGGATGAACGAGTGGCTCCAGCGCACGTATCCTCTGTGCATCTCCCACGGAGCCACTTCGGGTCCCTGTCTGCAGGAGGAAACTACGCCAAGAAGGCTTCTGCCCCTTCCAGTTCCAGCTCTGGGCAGCACCCACAAGCACTGGAGACGGCTTCCATCCAAAAGCTGTTGCTGGGGCAGACCGTTCGTGGTCTGCACAACTCTCTTACCACCTGAAAAACCACCTGGCGCTCCTGGCTCGTGCCTTGAAGGTGGCACGGAGCTGTAATCTAGCTGATAGCCTCAACGCCAGCGAGTCCATTTTAACAGCGACCTGCAGTGTCTGCAAACACGACCGCAGACCGAGGGAAAGGAGCAAGGCAAGGCAAGAGAAATAAAGTTGAATCAATATTTGCTCTGTGGCACCTACTGGAGAAATTCCTCCAGCAGGAAAACACCCTGCAAATAAAGATACCCTGTGCTGCTGGCACCGCTTCGACCGCGGGATGTCCCAGGCATCCTTAAAAATCAATATTAAACACCGTGCCCTAGGCTGGGGACCTGTTCTTGGTGGGATCCAGGTCCCAGGTGAAGCACTGGATGCTTCAAAGCAAAGCCGTGACCATGACCACCCAGCGCCCGGGGCTGTGTTTGGGGGAGAACCCGGGCTCACCAGACAGGGCTGCTCAGACACAAGGCTGCTGCCATCCAAAAAGCCACCCAGGAACAGTCATTAGGACTCAATTATAGTTCTCGGCGCTAATTATAGCCCGTCTGGGTGGTGGTTGGAGGCTTACGAAATAGGAAGTATTTTCTAGCTGCACGGCTGCTTCGGCTGCGAGGAGGGCGCCGGCGGCGCGTGGAAGGGGATGCACCTGCAGGCGCCTGCTCCCTGCGAGAAGGAAGAAGGTGCGACGGGCGAGGAGAGCACGGCCGGGCGGCGAGGAGCTGCTGCAGTCCTGCAGCAACTGCTTGAGTCAGCGGGGTGGCTGCAGGCAGGCCGGGGAGCTTCACCCCCCGATGGTTTCGGAGGTGGCAGCCCCTCTCGCCGCGGTTTCTGCCCCGTGCGGCGGGGGAGCAGCTGAGAAGCTCGGTCTGCGTGACGGCACCGACACCTGCGACTTCCTTCTGCTTGGGTTTAGATGAGCCTGCCTCTGACTCGGTTTGGTTATCACCAGCACAGGTTGTTGCTCCCTCATCAGGGAAGCGATTTAAGTTAAATTTGCTAATTCTGGTAAAGCTCTGCTTCCTGGATGGCTGGTGTTAGCTACAAAAACTATTGTTCGGTTTGTCGTTATTCCTTAGCTCCTAAAGCAGTTTTAATTTTCCTCCTTTGCGCTAGTCAAGGCTTCTCCTGTAACCTTTGCTGTTGTTGTTGTGCACGGAGCAGAACATTGACTCACCGGCAGGCTCTGTGATAACTGTAATTAGGAGAAAATGCATTTACAAAGCTCTTTCCTCTGATGTAAGCACATCGTTGTCCTTGCAGAGAAATAATTCTTGCCATGCTTTCAGGTGGGTGTGGGCAGCCAGTGATTATATTTGACACTCATATTATTTGAGGGGATTTTCCTAGCTGGACGTGCTGCCTGCAGAGCGAGTGGCGGTTGGAAGCCCTCAGTAGAGTTCCTGCTTGTTTGGGTCTGAAGTGTCTACTGATGCGTATAAAAATACAGGAAAAGGGCATGAAATTATAGAACGGAACAGTGATCGAAGAGAGCACCTAGACCATGTCGTGTTTTATATATCATAAGCAGTGGTTTTGGAAAAGAGTGAGGCTCCTCCTGTGCCCCCTGCCCGCAGCTCCCCCGGACAGTGGTGTTACTGCCTGCGGGCTGCGCTTTCCCTCGCTGCAAACACCTGCAGGAGGGAACAGAGCTGAGCTGTGCAGGCCTTTTTCTCTCCGTTTCATACCTTATGCAGCCTTACAGGGGGAAAAAAAGCCAATCTCATATCCCCTTAGAGTGCTGCCGTGCTCACCAGAAGAGCTGCTGGGAGAAGAGGCAGCGCCCAGCCCAGCTCCAGGCACGGGGAAGCTCAGAAAGGTCTCTGTGTGCTCCAGGGAGAAAAGTACAGTTTGGAAAACTGTCTCGGCAGCTAAATAATAGCAAACATACGCACATCGCAGGCATTTACTTGGTCACCTCAACTTCAAGAACTGAAATAAATGGGCGCTGTGCTGCCGTGGGTAGCAGGGAGCTGAGCGCTCCGGGCTGGCAGCTGCCCATGTCCGCGGGGCAGAGGCACTGGTTTGGCAGGCACAGGCGTGCATCTGATACCGGCTAGCCTTGGGAAATCCCTCTGAGGGCTCTGCCGAACGGCTTCCTTTTATTTCTAGCCCCACCTGCCCTGTGCCTCCTGCACCCAAACCGCTGCCCAGGCTCTCCTGGGCTGGCTCCGACACTCAGGAGCCGGCGCTTTTTGGGCTTTGCTGCAGCAAACTGAAGTTGGTCGGAGCCACAGCTCCTGGTGCTGGCTGGGCGGCCAGCCCAAAGCTTTCATCCGCAGGTGATAAAAACAAATCAAATTGTTTGTGCAGCAAATTAAAGCGTGCTCGTTGCATGCCCTTCGAGCGGCGTAAGACCAGGAGGGCGTTTGTCAGCCGGTTCAGGTGACCGAGGCAGGTCAACCCTTGGTTCCTTATTCTCTCAGCAAACATAAGTGAGGTTTTTTAGTTCCTGTGCTGTTTTGTACGTTTCTGTGTGCACAATAAGGATGGTTCGAACCTTCAAAGCTCTGCTGAAAGCTCCCAGTTCCTCCCGCCAGGAGCCGGCACGGAGCTGCTTGTCTGCCTTGTCAGGAAACGGCAATAAATTCATTTCCAGCGGGCACAACTGCTCGGTGTGTTTTACTTCTCATTGTTCCTTTGTCTCCCTCCGTGCCGGGCCATTTGACACGTTTATAAATGGGCTTGTGCTGTGTGGGATTAACCTACATTTATCATAAACCCAGCACAGAGGAGTAAGTGCTCATTTCAATATAAAAGTGACCCAGGTTGTTCCCTGGGCAGACGGCGGGGATGTGTAGCAGGGTGGAAAGCACCGAGGTTAATGCCTGGTACAGTGAATTTCACAATCATCTCTGGAGCAGAGAGAGCCTGTTTGTTCAGTGCTCTGGCTTCTGGGCACCAAATTAACCAAATACAAATAATATCAATAGTTTATGTTCTCAGTGAGCTTCTTTTTCACAGGCAGAGGTGGATGCAGCCTGCAGGACTTCACCTGCACGTGTTGAAGGAAGAAATACTGCCAGCCTGGTCGTCTGCTTGAGCTCTCGTCCTGGGGCTGAGGATCACAGACCAAAACCGAGCGTTACTATGAGCACATCCTTACTAACGTTATCCTAAACTTCTTGCCAGGCCAGGCTGGATGACTTCGCTCCTCGCTCTGGGCTGTTCAGCCCCACTACGTCCTGTCTCTCCCTAAAACTTGCCTCCACCTCTGTTGTTTTTAAGAAGGGTGACATGCCACCTCCCCTGGGGAATGGGCAGGAATGCCAAATAACAAATATTTGCTACCAAGACAGCGTGTCACGCGCTGACCTTTCCTTTTGTTACCCTTACCTTTTAAAGAACAGTTTCTAAAGCTTTTGTTTGGATAAAAAGCCCAGCAAAGGAGGTTTCCGCCCTGCCTTCCCCTTGACCTACAGTCAGCAGCTCCCAAGCAGCCTGGTCCACCTGCAGCCTGCGGACAGACACAATAATTTTGGGATAAAAGTTAGCATAATGCTTGAAAGTCACCAACCAAACACACTTCCAAGTGTTTCTAAGCACTGTGCCACAGGGGGATCGTGCTGACCTTTTTTTAGCAGGACAAACTCATTACAGCTTGCGAGCGAACCAGTCCCACCTGTAAAAGTGCTCGGTGGGCACCCATCTGCCTGGCAGATCATCCTCTGGCCTTTTTCCCACCTTCTGCTCTCTCCTTGCAGGCCCACGTGCCGCGTGTGGATGGCGATGCTGCTGCTGGGGACGTGCCTGCTGTACTGCGCCCGCGTCACCGTGCCCATCTGCGCCGTCGCCCTGAGCGCTCACTTCGGCTGGGACAAGAAGCAGTCGGGCGTCGTGCTCAGCAGTTTCTTCTGGGGCTACTGCTTGACGCAGATCATCGGAGGACATATCAGTGACCAGTACTGGAATTGTGTTTTCCCCTGCTCGGGCTTTTCCAGTATCGCCTAACTTGGTTTTGACCTCTCGGTTGACAGTGCCAGGTTTCACCCTGGGACAGTAATGGGGTGGAGGGTGAAGCCTACGTGTGGGAGAAGCTTTATGGGTTTCTCTGTTAGCTTTGCCACAGCCTTGGTTCAGGAAGCACAGGTGTGGTTTTGACGATCTGCTCACATTCCTGGGTCTTCAAACTGGTGCCATGCTCACAGTGCGGCGTGCAGGGAAGGACTTTGTACAGGCAAAATCCCCAGCAAACACAGGGAGTGCCCACACGGTAATTACTGCCTGCCAGTAGAGGCCTGCAGTTATGTTAATGGACACTTAGACCACCGTGGTTTCTTTTCACCTTCAAACGGTGAAGAGCACTTTTATACCAGCGTATTTTTTTCGGATGGAGGTGGTTTTTACCACTGGTTCCGTAACTGCAATAAAAAGAGCAAACCCACAACCCTACACGTGAAGCTGACAAAAGAAATAGTGTGTGTAAAGTGGACTTGATTTTAGGAAAGTGATAAATGCTGAGTTCTTGCGTGGTTCATAGCTGCTGCTCGCTGGGAGTGTTATTTGTCCATTAACAAACAGTTTAATCCCAGCTGTGTCTGACAGCCGTTTGGAAGGGTTTATGGGTGCAGTCACTAACCACAAGATGAAAGATTTCCTTCTTGCAAGGACTACAGCTTTTTTCTATTTGAAATAATCTATTCTGTCTTCGTTTCCATTTCGGCACCTCCAGTGTTTCCACCCTACATTCTTGTGCAATCTTTTCCCAAGCAAGCCCCTATCAGAGTTTCCATCATGTTTTGAATGCCTTTGGTCTATCACATCAATTAAAAAACAACTACCCCAGCTAGCTGTAAGGAAAGATCTGGTTAATTAGCCACTCACATTCCTTTCCCCAGCCGCCCTCTCCTTAGTGAGGAGGGCTTTCCTGCGAAACCTTTTGTGAGAAGGAAGGAGTGCGTTATCCATGCAGGGCACTGTGCAATTTTGTTATGCTCCTTAACAGTCTGCAAGCAAATGCCAGCAAAAAAAAAATCCCCCAGCTGCTAACAGGAAGGCGTAGCTGATGCAGGAGAGCAGATGGATGAAAAGACGTGGTCATTGTCTAAGAAAAGCAGAAGGGCAGCAGCAGCTTGGGTTTCCCCTGCATCAGGGACAAGTCTTTGGGGTGGCTGCGTGCTGGTGCCTGGTGCTGGACGGGCAGCACCCACCAAGGGCTGTCCTGGTGGCTGGCATGTGTCCTGCTCCGGGGCTGTCACTGGGCCCCTTCGTGGGGTCCCACGCTCCCGTGGAGGTGGGAGGGGAGGAGGCCAGCTCCGCTGATCCTGCTCCCCGCAGGGCTAAGACCTCTGTAAGAGGAGAAGAACAGGTTAGATGGACAATTTGCTCTTTAAAACCAGCTGAACTGGGAAGAATGCTTGAATTTTTGAAAGGGCCTTTGCCCTTTCTCCTGCTGCTCATTTCTGATGCGCGTTTTCTGTCTTCCAGAATAGGAGGAGAGAAAGTCCTCCTCCTCTCGGCGTCAGCCTGGGGCTTCCTGACGGTCATCACCCCGCTGCTCACACACATCTCTTCTGCCCATCTCGTCTTCATGACCTGCTCCAGGTTCCTCATGGGGCTGCTGCAAGGTGAGACCCATGTCCTGAGCATGCGTGTCTGTCTGCCCACAGGCTCCTTGCTTGGGGCTCGCAGGTTCAGGTGCAAGCCATTTGGTTTGCAGTGCGTGAACTCCTCCTGCGTGTTCAAGCAAGCCTCTGTCTCAAAGCTGCCTCTGCACCTGGAGCTTCTGTAGAAAAAAAAAGTGTGACATTTCTAAAGTCACCCACAAATCATTCCCCCATAGAAATCTATCTGCCAAGCATGGGCTGCAACAATAAGAAGCTACAGCTGCTGGCTTCTGAAATCAGATTTAGATTTTTCTGTGTTTTAAAACTCCTTCAAAGCACTTGGTGAAAATTGGTCCTTGCCAAAACCTCTGGATAATTTGGGATGGTTTTCCTTTCCCCTTGCCAAATTGCAGCACTGGCACTGATGAACTTACGGTAGCAGTTTTGATGATGGAATGGAATTATGGAGAAGACACAAACAAACCTTTCCTTGTGATGGATTCCTTTACTCTGCTATATCCCTCTTTTGAATTCATGCAAAGTGTCATTGCTTTGTCTCAGTGTTTAGCTCTTAATGCATTTTTTAAATTTGCCTTTGGTTTGCCGATGAGGGCGTACCCTGACAGCCCCCTGCCCTCCTTCCCTTGCTCAGGGGTCTACTTCCCATCGCTGGCCAGCCTGCTGTCCCAGAGGGTCCGGGAGAGCGAGCGAGCCTTCACCTACAGCACGGTGGGGACCGGCTCGCAGTTCGGGTAAGTTCAAAAGGCAGATGGCTTTGAGCAGCGAGTGACAATCTCAGGACATCACGGTGATGAAAGGACAGTAAATAGTTGGAGGCAAAACTTGCAGCCCAAAGTACAGGCAGGTTCCTGGGTCCTTGAGGATGCCGGTTGCAGCTGGGGAAGCCTCAGGCAGTTGCTGTCTGTGCTCTCATGCACACGCTGCTGAAGACTTTGTGGTCTTTGAAATGCACGGTTTGCTCTTGTGTGTGTCAAGGATTTATGTGGTGGTTTTTTTTTTTTCTTTCCTTCCGAGACAGACTTTGAAGAGCGTTTGCAATATTTATTTACTGTGGGGAACAGCCTGATCCAGTAGGAAGAGCAGGGGTCAGCGCGAGACTGCTTACCTGTCCTCCCTGACAGATGGCGATAATACAACTTTCCCATCTCTTCTGTTTCCATGAGAATTTCCTTTCTAAACAGAAGAGTTGCTTAAAAGCCAAATAGAAATACCACTGCATTTAATCGCTTTGTTTTTATGGGGGTGGGAAAAGTGGGACTCAGTCTGCAGCTGAGAGTTCGGGGGTGAGGTGCTGAGCATCCCCAGCTCAGGACCTGGCCCTGCCGGGACCAGAGCAGGCTGCAAAGCCACAGGGTGCAGCAGGTGGACGTGCAGCATCCATCCCAGGAAGCCTCCCTTATGGCTCCATGCCATCCCGGTGTCCTCGGCCAGCCCTTGGCAGACCCAAGAGCCAGCTTGCGGCTTCCCTTCCAGGACGCTGGTGATCGGTGGTGCAGGATCTCTGCTCCTGGACTGGTACGGCTGGGAGAGCGTCTTCTACTTCTCTGGTTTGCTCACGTTGCTCTGGGTTTACTGCACCTGCAAGTACCTGCTGACGGAGAAAGGTAAATTCAACCTCATCCCTTGGGCTGCAGGGCTCGGGGTTTCCAAGGGCTCGCCTGGTTTTACACAGTGAATTTTGTTCGGGTATCTTGTATAATAAACAGTGTCTGGCCGAAGATGCTGAACCCAGAAACAATGTTTTGAGCTTTTATGTTGCTGTTTCAGTCCCACACTGGATTATGTTGCTGTTGGGAGTCGCCCTGACTCCTCAGTACTCTTAAGCACCAGTGAAAACGCCAAGCGGAGCGTGATCTTGTAAGTGGATTAAGCTTAAGCAGGGCGAGATACTTATTCCCAACTGAGAGCATCTACACACAGAGCTTTGAAAAAGCGGTTAATCTGAATATCTCTTCCCAAATAACTGTCTGGGAGAAATTCCACACATTGGCAAACCATTACACCTGGCTACAGTGCTCTTAGCGTGTGGTATGTAGGGGCCCAGCTCATCTTGTGCCTGGTGCTGCCCTAAATGCAGACCTCGTCCCTGCCCCAAGAGATTTCTGTCCAGTTGTGATGAGAGATGCAACAGCTGGGAAGGTGGCTGGGTGGGGCAGCGCGTGGATGCAGTGGAAGATGCTTGGTGAACATAAACAAGGTGTTTTCATGAGCATCCAATGCTGGTTTTACAAAAGAAAAAAGAGTTTGAAAGAGATTTAAGATTCTCATACAGGTCTCACAGGGCTCCCTCCAGCTGCACAGAATATTGCTGATCAGAGCTTTCATTTGTACGTTTCCTTCCTTGCAGAACTCACCATCCCCATAGAATATTTAACGAGAGGCCTCTCGATTTCCAAGCAGAGCAAAGTGCCCTGGAAGCAGCTGTTTACGAAGGCACCCATATGGTAGGCAGCTGAAGTGGCCCCGCGCAGCCACGGCCGGCTGGGAGAGCTCCTCTGCGCCGCGGCATTGCCACCTCTGCCTGCTTGCTTCTTCTGAGCTTGTTCTCTTATTTAAGTATTTGGGAAACACCACCACATTTTCTAATCCCTCATATGTAAATAAAGAACTGAAAGCGTGAGCTTGATGGAAGGTGGGGTTTGTTCTGTCTGGAGGAATGCTAGGCTTAAATATTGCTGGCAAATCTTTCTCTTTCGGAGGCATTTCCCTGGATAAGTGTGGTGCTCCTCCGAAGCCGTGCTCCCCATGCGTGTTAGAAATGCTGCTTGCAGTGGGCTGCTGAGCAGCGCTGCTCAGGGGCACTGGGAGGCACGGGCTGGGTTTGCATTGCTGCCAAAGCATCTCTGGAATAGATATTTTTTGGGGGGGAGTCTGCATTTTGCAGTGAGGCTCATCCAAGCACGGCGGCAGCAGGTTCCCAGGTGCTGCTAAAGACAGGGAGGAGGGTGATGGAGCTTGCTGCCCTTTCTTGCCTTGAATAACCGTGGGACATCTGCTGATAACACAACCTTAGAAAGCCCTAAATGACACCTCCTGCCGTGCTGGAGGGACTTTGCAGAAATGTGCTCACACAGTCACGGTTCACACGGTGAACCTGGCCTGAACCCACGGCTGACGTCAGGCATCCACCCTGGTGAGGGCAGCTGGGGAACGCGTGGTGCTGCGAGCCCAGAGCAGTAGTTATCTGCGAAAAAATCTCAGGAAGCAACGGCAGTGCTATAAGGGATTTATTTATAGACCAGGAGCTGAAATACTGCATTGCTAGAATGGCCCTTTCTCGCCCAGCGTGACCTGTCAGTGCTGATTATTCCCTCCCCGCTGTATTTTCTCAGGGCTGTCATCATCGCTCAGCTTTCTACATCCAGCACGTTTTTCACTCTCCTCTCCTGGCTGCCGACTTTCTTTAAGGAAACTTTCCCCGAGTCAAAGGTAAGGTGGCCGAGACGCAGGAAGGGCTGGTCTCCGTGCAGAGGGGATGGTGCTGGGTGCCCACCGAAGCGGGTGGGCTGGGGAGCAAGGGGAAGACAGAGGGGTTTGGTGAGAGCAGGCTGGGAGGCAGGAGGAGATGGGAGGCTTCCCTGCGGGGCCAGGAGGCGTTTCTCCATGCATACATCTTGAGATGCGCACGAGCATCCTCCCTCTGGGTAGGCAGAGGCCGGTTTCTAATGGCTTGGTGAGGGATGCTAAAGTGAGGCAGACCTGGGGCACCTTCCAGGCAGGGAAGAGAGGGTTACGTCTGGTTTTCAGACTGCATTTTATTTTATTTTATTTTATTTTATTTTATTTTATTTTATTTTATTTTATTTTATTTTATTTTATTTTATTTTATTTTTTTATTTTTTATTTTTTTCTTCTGAGGGAGGGATGATCTTCAAATGGCACGGAGCTCATTGTACTATGCCGTTGTAAATGACCACCATTCCTGGGTTTTCATAAGGTTTTTAACTATATTGACATTGTATAGCTCAGAGATACCGGCAATAAGTGCTAACTACCATTAATAATGTGTAGTCTAAAAACACTGTTAAAGCTTCCCTCCCCTCACCACAAACGACGTTCCCATTTTTCAGAAACCTAGGCAAGACTCATCTGGGCTGAGAGCTACTATTTTTATCTTCTTGTTCTCAGAAACTGAGACATCCTTTTCCACAATGGCTCTGTTAGTGTTTTTTTTTATAATTTCCAGAGCTGCTTACAAATGCCTTTTAACATTACATTTGTAAGGTGCTTTATGGCATGCTTGATATTTATTTTAAAATCGTGTATTAAACCAGTAAACATATTGTTGTGACAAGATCTGTGCACCTCTGGTAATATGCTTGCGTGGCAGTAATTTGCCATCTGTTAAGCCTTATATCATGGTGCTCTTATGTAAGATGCTCCATATAGTGCTCCTGCATCCCATAATCGCTTCATGCATTTTAATAAAACGGGGCTTGACAATGCTCGATTTTAAGGGATTGATGATAATCCGTAGCATGGTAAAACTGTGTCACCTACTGGTCGGCCACCCTTGCTGCAGGTGAGATGCCTTCACCGCTGTGCAGCTTGCCACCTGCAGCCCACCTGGCTGGAGGGTTTTGGCGATGGGATGAGACAAGGGGTGGCCTTGGTGTGTTGGGACTGATTGCTGGGTGACCCCAGCTGGCGTCACGAGATGCCACAGACATTACGCCACAAACCTTATGGGATAACATTTCCAAAAGTGACCAAGGACCTACATTAAAAGGTGCTGAAAGATGCAGATGGGCCCTGGTATGATTTCCAGGAGCAGCTGAAACAGGATTATTCAAAAGCAGGATTATTCAGCCCTCCCACGCATCCTGATGCGGCAAGGGAGGGAGGGAGATGTCCGTGGGGAGGTGGGCTCTCAGCAAAGGGGGCTGGAGGGGATGAGGCATGGGTTGATTCTACCCACTGAGATGAAGCCCGGCCCCAGCACACGCTGATTTCAACTCCCCGTGGGATCTGGGCACCAAAACGCCTGTGAGCAGCTGTAATCCAGATGACCAGCAATCATCTGTGATTACAAATGCAGCAAGCCTGCTTAATTGAAAATAGTCTGAAGTATGTTGCTACTGTAATGTTACCTAATCCTGGCATTAGAAAATCCAGCTACATTCCCTCAGCTTTGCAGTAACGCTGCTAATGAGGTTGAAGCTGCTGTTGGAAATTTTGCCAGCAGCTTTTCTGATGACCCCCGGGGCAGAGCAACATCCACAGCTTGCTTTCCAGGGCTCTGCGGCTCTCTGCCACGTCACCTTGCTGAACACTAAACTTTGCCACGTTTAATCCCTCGCCTCTGAGCTTTCTGCCTCTGCCCTGGAGGTAGGGTCACGGAGACAGAAGGAAAGGCAGCACACCTACCAAATGCTACAGCCCTGTGCTGTGCCTGATGGGCTGCAGGTTTTGGAGAGCTGCGGGCTGTAGCTGAGAGCTTGCGGTAGGAAGGGGGTAGAGATCCTGTAAGAAGTCCTGATCCCTTCATTTTTTCCTTTCTACAGACATCTGCAAGTAAGCTGAGCTCTGACAGCAGCCCTCTCTTGACTTTTGCTCTCTTTCAGGGTTGGGTGTTTAACGTAGTCCCCTGGCTGGTTGCAATTCCAACAAGCTTGTTCAGTGGATTTCTGTCTGATCATTTAATTAACCAGGGTAAGAGCTCTTTTGGCTTTTCCTTAGCTCTTATTCTATACAGTCTGGGAATAGAACCAGGACGGGAGGACTTGGGCTTGTTAAGGTGGAGAAATCCTGGCAAACAGACAGCATGCAGTTCTGATATGAAAGTGGGGTCCCATCCACGTGCTTGGAGCTCCCTTTGATCTCACAGTATCCATCCAGAGATGAGCTCTGGCCATCTGAAATCCACTACCTTGTGCTCACCTGGCAGGAGCACAAGGAAACCTGTTGCTCTGTCTTTACGTGGGACTCTTCCTTTCTCTTCCAGGGTACAAGACCATCACCGTTCGTAAGTTCATGCAGGTAAGAGACCTCTGCTTTCATGCTGCTGCTGCGAGGCAGATCAGATCGCTTACGGGGCTGGGTTGGTGGTTGCGGGGGGGAGGTTTTGTAGCTTTGCAGACAGACTTGACTGGCGTGTGTGGGAAATGAAATGCAGAGGAAAACCTGAGCAAGGAGCAGAGCGTGGACCCACAGTTACGTTGTGCTTGGAGCTGTGTGAGTGCTCCGAGGAGCTCTTCCTCCACAGGCAGGGGCCAGCTGTACACTGTCACTGCAAAGGGCCCTTTAGATACTGAGGGAAGAAGCAGTGCAAGGATGAGCAGAAATAGAAAACCCAGGAGAGAGCACGATGTGTCCTGCCTACTGCGCTGCACTGCCTCTGCCCCCATCGTGTCTGTATGGGGGGAG
This sequence comes from Anser cygnoides, assembly GCF_040182565.1. NCBI lineage: Eukaryota > Metazoa > Chordata > Aves > Anseriformes > Anatidae > Anser > Anser cygnoides. Next base: position 3,021,764 of record NC_089888.1, on the reverse strand, counting down.
CAAAGACTCAAAGAGCACCGCGCACACGAGCTGTTCGCATTGTAAAAGGGCACAGTCTGTCTGCGAAAGGGCTTGCTTTCTGCCTCACAGAAGATCTGCTGCAGTATTTCATTTCCCCTTTCTTCCAGGTCATCGGCTCCGGCGTCTCCAGCATTTTTGCTCTGTGCCTGGGCCAGACATCCAGCTTTTGCAAAGCCATAGTGTTCGCCTCGGCCTCGGTCGGACTCCAGACCTTTAACCACAGGTAATGAGAGCATCAATGAGCTGCAGCCCTCAGCTCCGTCACTGTGGGCTCACAGAGCAGGCTGCCCCCAGCCTTACTGAGGCGCTAAACCTGGCACTTCCCGAGGAGGGGCTGGCCGTGCTGCGAGCAGGGGCACGAAGCGGGAGGTGAATTGTGGTTTGCACCCTCTGAGTGCCTGGAGCTGAACCCTTCTGGTTCTCTCCTGCATTGCCCCACTCTCAGCCTCTTCCCTCCTCGTCTTCCCTCGCCAGTGCCGTGGGTTGTCTAGGCTCCTTCCATCTGTGTGACAAGCTAAGCTCTGTGCGAACGATGAAAAAGCAAATTGTGCTCCATTAAAACCGGCGTTTCCCCCTCTCTGTTTCTCACTAGTGGTATTTCAGTAAATGTGCAAGATTTGGCCCCCTCCTGTGCTGGCTTGCTGTTCGGTAAGGATTACTCTGGGCTTGGGGCTGTGCTGGAGAGGTGCTGTGCATGGGGGCACACGGGGCCGGGCGGCCGGGTTTTAGCAGCCGTAGTTCTTTGGGACGGCTGCTCTGTGCTTGCAGCCTCAGCACCCTTCTGTGCGTGCAGCTGCCTTCCCTGGGGCCTGGTGGCTGCACAGGCTGCTGCTTCTTTTCTCCTCCATCCGCCTGGAGGAAGGGGAGGGGGTGAGGAGAAGCGGTCCTGGCCCTGCCACCTTGCCGCTCCCCAGGTCAGGGGTCGGGTGGGAAGCCAGGTGAAGCTGCCCGCATCTTTGGGTTTCTAATACCCGGTTCCCGTGAGACAAGGCAAAATGACAGTTCCCTTTTTTTCATTTTACAGGTGTTGGAAATACAGGTGGAGCCCTCCTAGGTAAGGCACCTTCCTGCAGCTCATCCTTGTGGGCGGGCAGGATGCGGCCCCACAGCCCGTGCATTTCTTTCTCTTCCCCCTGTGCCCAGGAGTCATCTGTGTGTACTTGGCTGGCTACCTGATCGAAACGACGGGCGCCTGGACTTCTGTCTTCAACCTGGTGGCTGCTGTCAACAGCATCGGGCTCTGTGCATTCCTGGTGTTTGGGGAGGCCCAGCGGGTGGACACAGACTCCGCGTACATTGACCTGTAGAGAGGAGTCCAGCAAGCAGAGGAAGGATAGGGGAGCATCACGTCTATGTGTCATTGTTGCACAAGTGCCAAAGAATATTATTTTTTGTAGGTATTTAACAAAAAATACTGAGACCAAGTACTTAGTGGGTCTGAATGAAACCCACACCAAAAAGACTTCTAGAGTCCATTTTTTTTTGCTCAGGGCATGGCTGATGGCCTGTAGAGCCATCAAGCTCGACGTCTCCAGTGAGATTTTGGCCTTGGTTTGCCCCAGTCCGTTTCCAGTGGACAAACACCCAGGTGGGCTGCCCTGCTCGGTGGGGCTGCAGTTTGCACTCCCAGCTTATCGATGGAGCTGCTTTGCCGTGCGGAGCGTCGCTCCCTCCATGCTCTGCCTCCCTGTGATCGCGTGGAGGACTGCCAGCTCTTGGACCACCGCTCAACACATTTTGTCTGAACTAAAAGAGAGGAAGAACCCCAAAGAACGTACCTCTGACCTTAACCGTCCCTCGCGTGCCTTCGTTTTACAGCCCACTCGGCAGGTACAGCCTGGGTGCACAAGGGAATGGGTTGCGAGACAAATCCAAGGCTTCCCTTTGTGGCACGTGAGGATTTCTGGCTGGGTGCCTGCTGTGCACCTTGCGCAGGACGTTGCATCCGTTCTGCAGACCACACCAGACCGCTCACAGCAGCCCAAGGGCTCCCTCCATGCCCTGGCTGCTCTGCTCTGTGTCCGAGCCCGGCAGGACACGGGACAGCCGCGCGGTGTGGGTGCAGCCCAGCAGTCCTCCGGGAGCCCTTTTGCCATATGCTGTGAATGTAGAGGAAGGATAGGTCATGCTCAGTGCTACGGGTCCCAAACGCTCTCTGCTCCATCAGACGTGTCCTTCACGTGCTCTCAGAGGGGTGTGGGAGACTTTCCGAAGAGCCTGCGGTGGGCACGTTTTGTTTCTACTTCAAGCATAAAGTGAATTTCTGCGTTGGAGACCCATAGTACTGGGTGTGGATCCGTGCTCTTCCCCATGTCCGGGGGAAATACGTGTCTGTTCACGCCTCTGAGCCTGAATGTCTTAAGTTATTTATAAATATTTTTAAATTTAACTACCAAATTCTATATTTTACGTACTTGAGGCCTGATTCTGCATGCTTATTTTCTGTGGTACTCCCACCGAAACCCACAGTATTTCCAGAGGGGAAGGATTTACCAGCCTACAGTTTCTGGTTTTGTAGGCTCTATTTTAAACGTGACATTTAATATTAAAGTAAGTCATTGCTTTTCCTCCCACCCCTTGCTTGCAGCCCAAGTTTTGGAGCTGAGAACAATTCAGTGCTGCTCGGTTAGCGAGGAGCGCACAGCCAGCATCACGGCTTTGGCTTTACAGCTGCTGAAACTGTACTCACAGTGCAGGAAAGCTATAGATTCTGATTCACTGTCCCTTAAAAAAAAAAAACAAAAATCCTGCTTTTCCTTTTGTTTGGGCCAGATTTCTTGGAAGATACCTTGCTGTTTCTGAATAGACGGGCTGATAATGAAAATACTTAACTGCAGAGACAGTAATGGGTGCCGCTAAGCTGAGCTGAGCTAGTTATTGGGGGTATTAAGAGATAAAGATACAGCTGCCTGGTGTCTTCTCGAGGGAAAATAGCATCGGTGTGGTCTAAGCTGGGGCCAGAGAGATGAGTACTTTTTTTCTTCTTCTTTGCTTTTTTCCCTAAGAGGCTGTTTGCTGCCATGGGTCCAGCTCTGTGGCTGGGGTGCTGCAGAGCCAGGACCCAGACGCTGCTGGGAAGCTTCTTAAAATCAACAGGTAACAGGGGAGGGCAAATGCAGCCCAGGCTGGCCAGCCAGGCATCTCTGCCAGCCCTGTCCCTCCTCCCAGCTGAGCAGCTTGCTTGCACGCCCTTTCCTGTAGCAATACAGAAAAAAAAAAGGTTGTTTTTTTTTTTTTTTAATGTCTTGGCCATTCAGTGGTGCAACTCAGGAGAACAAGGAGTGGATTCCGGTTCTTTTTTCTGCTTGCACCGTTTCTTGTGGAAGAGTTGAATTCGGTTTAAATCACTCACGTTGAGATGAGGCAGCTGGGCCACCTCGTGGATCTGCAGGCTGGGAGATGTGGAACTGGGATCGTCAAAGGGAAGTCCCAGGTGATCAAACCGATGATGCTGGCTGTGCCTTCCTTGTACCACAGCTAGCGCTCTGGTGGGTTGTCTGCATTATCCATTTCTGTAAACTGGCCAATAAGTTGTAGATCTGAGGCTCAGGTTTCATTACGTTCATACATCTTCAGCAGAGTATTGAAACCCTTTTGCATATCTGTACGGTTATTAGTTTAAGCAGCCTTGCCAAAGCTTGCTGTCAGAGTTTTTTTCTTACGGAAGGACCTGAAAAATAAAGGCAGCAAATCATTTGCACACCGATTTTGTGGTTTTCCTTGAAAAATGAATGCAGAGGTGCTTATTCCCGTGGTCGGTAAGAGACAGACAGAGCTGGAGAGTGCTTAGTGAGACCGACTCCTTAGGGCTGAGAGGCTGGGCTGGGAGAGCAGCTGGGCTGGCGGATCTCCACAGCATCCTCACACATATGCTACAGCTTTTTTCCGTCTTATTTTGGAAAAATGACTGAAAAGCTGTCTTCAGCAGAGCTGTAGACTCCGGGATCAGGGGACACGGTTTGGTGTCAGTAGTTAGAGCAATAACACAAATGAAACCAGTCTTCTGTTGGGTGGGACATGCCCGGCGGACAGACCGCCTTCCACCTGGAGACTGAAAAAAAATAAATTGCCAATTTTTTTACATCCTCGTTGATAGGTTCATGCAGATGCCAACAGAGGGAGCTGTTAGATTTGGGATGTGGCTGCCCAGAGCTGCACCTGGCCCTGGCACAGCTGGCACAGCCGGTCCGGGTGGGCAGCGAGAGGCCAAGAGCACCCCAGTGCCGCTGTGCCAGCCGTCGCCTGCCCCAACGTGCGCCCGCAGGGTGGTGGTGCAGCTCACACCGGGGGAAAAAGCTTTTTAAAAAGGAGAAGTAGCCACTGAAGGAATTTTAAAACCTTACCTGTAGAGCTGCATAGTCAAGGAAGAATCTTTGAGGACTATGGAGTCCGCTAATTTTGTCCTCAATGTGCTCAGAAAAAGTAGGATGAAACTTTGTGCTACCAAAACAGCGCTGAAGATAACTTAGCAGGATGTTTGATCCCCATCCTTCCTTGTCCTTTTGCTCCACTGCTTATAAACATATGAACAACCTCTGACAGACACTCTTTTGACCCGGGAAGCTCTCAGTAGCCAGAGACCATCCTAAAACCCTGCCCTGCTCCTCATCACGGTGTCCTGCAACTGTGTGAACCCGAGAGAAGGGAGTGAGGGGCAGGTACGGGCGAAAGGGTCTGGAAATCTGGGGTTGTGCTTAACTTTTGATTAATTACGGGTCCACTGTATTGCTGCTGAGGGTTAGAAGTGATGGGTCAGTTTGTGTTTGAATTGTTGAGGGCACATTCAATAGCTGCCATGGGCTCCAGAGCCCTGAAAGAGCACTGCGTTATCGCAGTTTGCCTAACACTAAATCAATAAACACATTTAAGCAGATGGAAAGCAAAACACAGGGATAAAACAGCACTATTTGGAGAAGAAAAGAAAGAGCAAAGAGCACTTCTCGCTGGTGCTTTCGCACTGAAAACCCAAGCAGATGCTCTCACAGCAGAGCCCCGATCTACCATCCACCTGCCGGCTCCCCGGGGCTGGGACGTGCCCCAAAGCTGTCCTGCAAAGGGCACGTCGCACCCCGCGCCCTCGCAAGGAAAATATCACCCTTTATTGCAGCCGTGACCTACTGCACGGCACGTGAGGAGGAATTTTCCATTTCAAACTTTAATGCAATAATTAAGATGTCCATTAAGGTCTTTACAGTTTGACTGCTTGTAATTAAAAATGGGAGGGAGATGGCGAGGAGTTACAGTCGAGGACATCAAGCTCCTGCTGGCAGCTTTAAACTCTCCCCTTTCTACTTCTCTGTTTTGTTTCTTTCTTCAGAATCATTTTCCAGAACACCCCCTGCAGATTTTGGGGTGTCTCTGGGCATGGTGTCCCTTGGGGATTGGACCCTTGGAGCTCCGCCAGCAAAGATGCCAGGGATAACTGAAAATCCCAGCGTGATCGTCGGCCCCGGGAGCAGTAACAGGGTTTTATGCTTCAGTTGCCTTCCAGCTCCCCGCTCACACAGCTCACAGTGCAGGATTAGCAGTGAGGAAGGTTTTAATTCAATAACGAAAAGAGGAGAGCCCCCCATATAGACCCGCATCTTCCAAAGCGCCTCTGCTCCTGGGAGGCCACAGTCCCATTATCCAGTAATAGGATTTGGTGTCCTACAGCACCACTGAAATACTTGCAAAATTTCGTTCTCAAATCACCAGATTTTTGCGAAGGATTAACAAAAACTAATGATTTGACGGTGGAAGTAGCTGCCAGGAAAGCTTTGGCTGATCCCCTGAATCCTTTCCCAAATTGCTTTCCCTGCCATGTACAACCACCGTGTGCTGGTTCCTCGCTCTTGTTCTTCCAAACGCAGCGCTTGGTGCAGTCTCCTGGCGCTTCGGCATTAATTATTCTCTAATAAATTGTTTTTAATTTCAGCTCCAAAGGAAAGAAAAAAAATCCACTTCCATGGGAGACAACGGAAAGTACATGTGTAGCAATTATCTGTAGGGTTTTACACAAAGAATTAGAAACCTACTCGCGCATGTCCTGCATCCTCATTAAAGGCAAGCGGTTTGCAGCTGACAGGGGATTTTCCTGTGCAACCATTTAGGCTCATTGCAGCTGTTAAATTCCTTTCATTTTTTTTTCCTCCTTTCCTACCGAGTCTCATACAAAAACCACTAATTTATAACCTCTCCTGCGTACCTGGGTGAGGCGAACACTTTCATGGGACTCATCCTCTGCCCTTCAGAAGCGCTGCTGGGCTCAGGGGAGGGAGGATTTGCCTTCTTTGGCACCCCAATCCCTGGTTATTTATTTATTCAGTAGAATAAACACTCCAAACAGATAGTACCAGCAGCAAGAACGTCACCAGATACCAGAGAGGAGGTTTTCAGATGAGTAATTTATCATTATCTGTTTTATTTCACTTTATTTCTGCCCGTGAGCATCACAATTGCTCTTTGGAAAGGGCTGGAGGATCCACCGCAGGATCCACCTGGACCAGCACGAGCTCAGCCCCAAACCTCCGCCCCCTCCCTGGCATGGTACAGAAACCTCCGGGTGGGACACACACTGCGGAGGGGGGGAGCCGAGAAATGCCTGTGTCTGTGCTTCCAGGAGGGCCAATGCTGGTGGGAAAGGGGCTGTTCTGCACCCCAATGAAAGGCTTCGGACTCAGGGACCATGAGAAACCTTTCCACATGGGACATTTTCCAACGGGTGCCCATTTTCTGGGGAATTCATGCCCAGAATCATCTGGGAGCGCAGCATTCAAATTTAACTCATTGCTTATTTGTGGTAGAAAAAACTCTGGGGAAATTTTGATTGACCTCCAAATCAGATTGTTTTCTTTTCTCTGTGAGGAGCTAAATTTAAAGTTTTAGCCTTCGTGTCACCAAACTTTGTCTTTTGAACTACACCAAATATCGAGTGATCTCTCTCAGTACCTCAGGTCATTTCAATACTGTCAGAAATGCAATTTTGGTTTGAGTTAGGATGAAATTAGTGAAATCCAGAAACGGAGCCTCTCCGCAGAGCCTCGAGATGGACAAACTCTTCCTAGCAGCTGGAAAAACGAGAACTGTTTTGGGGAGCCACCCGATAAACACGCCTGGCACCATCTGTATTTTAAAAGGTTTAGGATGGGAACTGTGGCCGAAAGAGCATCACTAAGATGTATTACGCACAGGTTTAGAGGATACGGATAAAGCTCCTCAGGATGGAAACCGAACCAGATTTGCAGTTGTCTCAAATCTGTCCGTGCTAATACGCACACCATTACACGCCAAATTTGCCGTGGGAGTTTGCCCAGTCGTGTGGGCACGTGTAACAGCGAGGTAATGCAATTTGAGGTGATACTGCTCGGCTTTCTGTTTGGATTTAGCGAGGGGCCCTGAGGCTGGCAGCCCGAATAATGCGCCTGCCTCCAGGTGTTCCCAGAGCACGGCAAACCCAGAGGGTTTCTGCTTTAGCACCTACGTCTTCTGGCACGTTTAATGCAGACCCAAAAACTGCAGCATAAGTAAGAAACAGTGAATTTTGGTATTGCTCGGGGCTTCGGTGGTTGTGGGCAAATCTTAACCACTGGGAGGTTATTGCTCTCAATAAAGACACATTTTTCTCTCTCTGCCTTCAATGCAGTGCCAGTTTTTATTCTGTTTTGATAGTGTCTGTCCGTTCTCACCCTCCTCCTCCTCCTCCTTGGAGATTTCGGGATTAAAGAATAAAACACAGAATTGATTTCCTGAACGTGCATTAGAGAGGATTATTCCAGGAGATTCATCCATGTTTGGTGGATTAATATTTCCAGGGAAGGACATCCCCAATCTCAGGCAACACTTCTCGGACATTTCCTGAAACATTTCTTTGCTTTTGCAGACCCAGGGGAGCACCTGTAACGGAGAGCAGAAGTGCACAGCACGGGTGTTTGAGCTTCAGCGACTTTTGCAACACCAGCGTTTCCCACATAAATGTATGAAGAGTGTTTTGTGTGAGTTCTGGCTCTTTTCCATGTTGAATGTTACCTGCACCAGGGAGGTTGGGTATGAATCCATCACTCCCAGCCTCTGAGAGTGGCACAGCATTCAAACTAAACAGCAGCCTGTCCAATTAATTAATTTGCCCTCCGTACCCTGCACAAACGCAGCAGATCGAGGGCCTATTACATTGTAAGAGCAATCCGTGAAGGCTTTATGGCGATGCGTGGCTCCAAATTATGTGTCAGAGGTTAAAAACTGATGCAGGAGTACAGCTCCCTCCCTCCTGGTCTGTCCTGGACGTGGGAAAGCCCCTGGGTGTCATCGAGTGAAACCAGGCGAGGCTGCTGCCCAGGGAAAAGGGAGGAGAGTCAGTGCTGAGCCCGAACTGAGACCTCAGAGATCAGCCTCTGGGGGTCAGCCAGCAAAAAGGACAAAAAAACATCATTACTCAGCCACGGCCGGACAGATCAACTGGGCTGCCCTTATGTTGGCTTTTGAGCGGTCTGGTAATAGCAGGAAGGGAAAAGAAGGGAATATAAGAACAGATTTTGTGGGGGGCCAAAGGAAGCACTCAGGAGTGCTGCTTACCCAGCCTGGGACATTTTCTTCTAAGTATTGACCCCTTCATCTGCCTGTACTCTTGCAAGATTCATGTTTTGCAAGCAAAACTGCTGCGAGACAGAATAAGCACTGTAAGGACAGCTGGGGTCTAGTGCTGGGTTCGCAGCAGGTAAAATTGTCCTGCCTTATGGTCAGCACACCTGGCAGCTGCTTCTGATAAGGAAAATGCTTTCATACTGCCCCCCAGCCCCAGGAAGGCACTGGTATTTGTTTGCAAGAGCTGGTTTGTTTTTTTTTTTAATCCTGAAATGCTGAAGAAAATTTGCATTTTTTACAGGGACAAGGAAAAATGTCTTTTTTATTATTTTTTATTTTATTTTTTTTTTTTTTTTGCGGGAGGGTGGGGGTGTTCAGTTGCTGAGACTATTTATTTAGCCAGCTTTGAGAGTATTCCTGAATATTGAATTTAGTGTCCTTACTTCCAATTTCCCATTGTTTCTTGCATGAATGTCACTCACTTGACTCCTGTGGAGTTTCTCCTGCCTCGCATCACCGTGGCTGAGACCACCGCCTGCCCCTGAGCCTTGCGGTGCCTTTAGCTCCCTGCCCTCGCCTGCTCTCACCGACAGTGTTTACAGGGCAAAGGTTTCTGCCTAAGGTTTTTCTGCAGAAGCGTGGGTCCCTCCACCCTCTTTCATTTCATTGCTGTTGCCAAACCCCAAGCACAGCAAATGTCTTTTCCTGGAGCCACCAGGAAACTGGTGGCCCCCCCCCAGCCCATGCCTCCTGTCTTCGTGGCAGCAGTACCTGCACGCCAGGTCCCAGATTTCCTGCTTCCTGCAGCAAACCACAGGAGACTGCTCTGCACCCACACGATGGGGATGGTGGGACAATATTTTGCTTTTCTCCCAATTTCTTGTTTTCTGCAAATGACACTTTCTTCAAGATTCTCCCCCCTGTTAATGTCTGCCTGAAAACGCGAGCTGTTAAATCATTGAGGGCTCGACGTGGACATGCTCCGTGGAAACTCTTCTTGCAGCCAGAAGAGTGCTTTTCTTTTCCACGTGTTTTAGCTGAAAATCTTCAAGCAGATGGCGCCCAAGCTTTCCCAGCGGAGTGAGCACGTCGTGGGACCCGCACACCTCGGCGGATGGCAAGGAGCTTCCACATCCCACTGCTCCTCGTGCAGCAGCCCCTCGGTGGCACAGCTCAGAGGCTGCAACCTGCCCTTGGGGATGCCCTTTACGGAAAATAAATGCAGCTCCTGAGCTCTCCAACATCAGCACGGGGCCGGGAAGCCCTGGGGGGGCCCGTGCCCACCGCAGTGGAAATGCAGGCAAGTGGAGAAAACAGGACAGCAACGCAGCACTTGGTCCTAGGACAAAAAACATCCGCCTGGGAGCGTGTCGTGCTCCAAGTGCAGCCTGGGCATGTAGTAAATCTTCACCTTGTGCAGCCTGATAAATCATGCTCCAGCCTGAGGTGTCAAAGGAGAACAAAAAAAGAAAAAAAAACTTCTTTTTTTTTTTTTCTCCTTCTTTCCAGTTATTTTTGACAAGCTGGAGGAGAACAGGGGGAGAGGGAAAGGCTGGCGCGTGTTTGATATCCACTTTTGACGGAGCTTTTACTTTATTATGTTTAATTGAAAAGTGTTAACGCCGTCCGACATGAATATTCAGCTGACGCCTTTTGGTGCCGTTCCAGGAGTTACGATCGCCTGTGATTCCTCCACGGCTTCTCAGCACGGAGCCCTGTCAAAGCCAGAGTGACAGTGGGGAAGCTATTAATTGAAATAGCTTCATTAATTAGTAATTAACAGCAGGGTAATGACTATGTCACACATCGTATTTCAATGAATGCCCTTCATGTGTTATGGGGCCTTTAATTAAAGAATATGCATTTTAATTAAAGGCAAGTTTGGCCCTTTGGCCTCTGGAATACAAAAGACGTTTCTAACTTTGAGGACTCGGAGGAGGAGAGGTTGGCTCGGGGGAAAAAGGCCGAGCTCAGGTCCCCGGCTGAACCCGAGCAGTGTTTCAGTGGACCAAGTGGCATAAAATACTGCAAATTTCTGCTTTTTTTTTCATATTCTGCTGAAGCATTTACTCCCTGGCATCTCTGTGGGCACAGCTTGTTGGCCGTAAGCAGAGCTCTTTTTTTCCAGTGATCCCAAGGTTATGCTCGGAAAGGCAAGCGGGAGGTTTGAGAGAGATCAACCAGACACTGAGCATCAAGGGAAAGTTCAGGAGAAGAGACCCGAGGTGCCAGAGAACTACTTACAGTCCCAAGGAAAAACAAACAAACCAACCCACAAAACAAACAGAAGAGCCCAACGCAACCAGAAACAACCACCAAATTTGTCACTTTATGCTTTAATTAAAAAAAAAAAACAAATAGCATTTACGCTTTAAAAGCAAAAGCTTCAAAATGACCCCTTTTAAAAATAAACTCTACTCCCCCGACATCCTGATCGGAAAGCCTGAAAAGGAGCCTCCCAAATGCGGTGGGGATTAGAGGAGCGAGCCATTGCATTTCAAAGAGAAAACGGAGCTCATCAAACGCGGCTGCGGGGAGATGCTGAGGTCCCCACCCAGGAGGGCTCCTGCCCGGAGAATTGGAAGAGGCAGAGGCGGGCGATGCTCTTAAAAGCGCTGGAAAAGAAGGTGGGAAGGGCAGGAGGCAGCTCCACGTCTTTCTGCAGGCAGCTGGGGTCTGGATCAGGCCGCCGGGGGACCCCCACCTGCCTCTCCCAGCTAATGATGCCCCGGGTGAGGTGTCCCCAGAAGGGACCCCCGGCTCCGTGCCCCGAGGCTTTCCCCTGGCTCGGGGGTGACATGTGGCGTGTCCTGCTCCTTTCCACCTGCCTCCCTGCTCCGTCCCTGCCGGGACATGGGCTGGTCAGAAAGGCACCGCGTCGCCCTGCGCTGCCAGAGTGACGACAGGCAAATCGTGTCAACCAGCTCCAGAAATTAATTTAATAACGAACTGAGCATCTGAAGAGCACCTCCTTCCTCCCCACATGGCCATTTCCTCAAGGTTTGGGGTGAGGCTCCCTCAATGGCCAACCCCGCCAGGCACAGGCTGAGCCCTCCGTCCGTCACCTGGTGAGGATGCCGTTTCCCTCAAGCAGACTGGGTGTTGTCTCAGTTTATGGGCTACAGAAGAAAATGTGTTAAAAGTTAGCCATAAAAGCCAATAGTTTCCCTGGGTGATGCTAACATATACTCTTATTTTATTCAATTATGATCTTCTTATTGCTCTGGAGTGCTGAGCTCCTCCACATCCCTTTAGCTTCATCAGAGAGGGTGCAGAGGAATCTGTGTACCCCCAGCACTAACATGTTGTGTTACCTCCACAACAAAATACTGCTCGAGGGGCACAGTGAGGACCATAAGGGCCGGGTGCCTCCAGCTCCATGGCACAAACCCTTCGTGGGGCTTGTCCCGGGCCAAACCTCGCAAGATGCCACCGACAGCCCCACGGAGGTGACAGCGGGAGGCTGGGACACGCGCATGTGCACCCCAGTGAGACTTGGTGGTGCAGGAAAGGGAGAGGGGCAGGGAGTGAGGCTTGGCAAAAAGGGTGCTGTAACCCCAAAAGGAGAGATGAGCAATGGGCGGCTGCCCACGGGTCTTGGCACAGCCTGCCGAATGCCTTCTGCTGCTCCAAGGAAACCGGAGACAACAAGGTGATGTCGAAATTCAGAGATAAACTTTGCAAAACGAGCTGGGGGAGGGAAATCGTGTGAATCACTCAGGGCATCCGAGGCTGGTAATTAATGTTAATAACATTAAATAATTCAAATGGACAAGCAATATTTTATGTGATATTTCTCTGGCATTTTTACTGGTGTCACGCAGGGTTTGTCCTTGTGTCCTGGATCAGGGTGATCCTGCTCCCTGCAAATAAAACCAAGAGCGAGAGGCTTTAAAAGATAATCTCTCATTTTCTCTTTCCCAAGGCAAAACTCCAGGTGTGAGATTCCCACTCAGGTGGGAATGTAGATTGCACATACACCAAGGATTTATTTATTTTCTTACAGCAGATGTTTGGGCAATCCTGGGCAGGTGGACCACGCTGCTGTTCACCACCAAGGCTTATGTGCATGCAGTGTGCCGTTGCACTTGCTCAGACGCTATAAATAGTACATTGGAAGCATATTTCCACCTTTAGGCCCCACATCCATTCGAGTCCCCCTGGGTTTGGTTTCACAACCCGTGCTAAAGCTGCGACCAAGCTGGAGGGGAGCGTGTCATCCCAGCCCGCGTCAGAAAACGCCCTTGGTTCTGCCGCGCTGGTTGTTCACAGGACTGCTAAAAGGCTGCTGGTGTGTGCTCAGCTGCGCACAAAACACGGAGATCAGGTCTGCCTCCCAAACAAGGCTGCCTGGAAAATCACACAGGAATTGTTAAAAGGGAAACGGCTCATTGGGTAAATAAATGTTGGTGGCACGCAGAACAGCAGAAGATGCCGTGGCTTGGGTAAAAACAAGAACTGAGACCTCTTGTTTGCCAGTTATCCAATCTGCAATGCCGGCAGGATTCGCCTCATTGGGGAAAAAATAAATAAAAAAATCTTCATTTTCTTTGGCAATTGTCATAAGAGTTAATCCTGATTTAGGGTCAGTCTTGACAGGCTACACCTAAATACTCTGCGCACGAAATGCCTGGATTATCCCAGCCTTATCCCACTTCTTGCTGCAGGGCAGAGAGATTATCGAGGCATTTTTAGACTCAGCTCTTTGCAACTCTGCAGTTGGAAAATTCACCAAAATACAGTCAAATCCCTGTTCAAATGTAACACAGGCTGGGGAATAGGAGCACGGCTGGGCATCGTGGGACATCTGGGTCACAATTTTCCTTTTTTTTTGGGGGGCCCGCCCAGCCAGAAAGTCCCACCTGGACGTGCCCCGCTCCACGCAGAGCAGAGTTTGGCCCCGAATGACGGTGAGCGGTGACCGTGCTCCAGGCCCGGTGATGCTCCTGAGGTTTCCCGGGGAGAAAGGTCTGCTCATTAGGTGCAACTCGTTAACGTGACTGCTGCGGGATGCCAACAGCCTGGCCCCTGGCCGATGCTCTGGAGTTAAGCCAACTCCGTGCCTGAACCCCACCTGAGAAGAGCATCGTGGCTGCAGACAGACAGACAGACAGACACATCCTAGTCACAGGTTTACGTGAGATTCAAACAATCCCCGTGCCATATGCCAAAAACCCGTGTAAATGCTTGACCTTGCTCTGCCTTCCCATGCTGTGCTGCTCCGGGAGGGGAGCCGCCTCGTCCCTTTTTTATTTCCCCTTCTTTTTTTTTCCATCCCTGGTTTGTTGTGTACCGAACGTCGCCTCGTCCCTTTCAAATCAAACGGCGTCTTTCTGCCTTTCTGCTCCCAGAAATTAAAATGTGGCGAGGTCTTTTTTTTTGTTGTTGTTGTTTTGTTTTCGTTTTGAACAGCAAGATTAAAAGTTGTTTGAAGAATAATGTTTTCCTAAGTTTTAGCTGACATTCAATTTTAATGACTTTTTAAACAAAGTAACTATTAACTGTGCATCGTTTTATAGTTTCCTGATGTCTGACAGGTGTTTTTGCCCATGTGGGAAACAGATGCTAATAACATTTTCCCTAATAGCTCATAAATAATAAGCATTTAGCATTTTCCTTTGTATACTGCTCTGTCAATAGCCAATTTACTTTTCAGAAGCCACAACGTTTTCCTGTCAATCAGTTTTAGCCTCGGGCACTTTTTGGTGATTAGAAACCCCTTGGAGAGAGAGAACTCCAAATTAGTTTTAAATAAAAAATAAGAATATTCATGCTGTTGAACATCTAAAGGTAAAAAAAAAAAAAAAAAAAAAAAAGATCTGGGCACATAAATATCACTGGTGGGGTATTAATACTTCATAGAAATAGAGTGACCAAGTGCTCTCGGGAGAAATGCAGCAAAGACAAGCACATGACACAAAGAAAGTAATGTATGCAGGAGAAAAATAACTTTTTATTTAAAAAACAAAGTAATTTAGGGGGTTGCTAAAAAGCTTGAACTCTAGGAGAGCTGGATCACCTTCTCGTTTGGAAAATCAGCAGTAAGTGCAGCACAGCACCTGATGCTTACCGCTGTGCCTCATTCTCTCTCCGTAAGCCTTGGGTCTGCTCCTGACATTTTGTCTCCTTCCAGAAGAGAAAAGGGGGAGAAGCAGGGACGGTTCCTGCCGGGGGGAGAGCAGATGTGGAGCCAGGAGGTGCCGGGGGGGCGCCTGGCAGAGCTTTCAGCCTTCACTGCAATATCTGGGCACCTCCTTTTAATAAGCCTCCATTTCAATCATTTTATTTCCCGCAGCCATCACAACAAACTGCACTTTGGAAGAGAGAGGAACCTTGTGCTCCAGGATTCAACCTGGTTCTAGGCTTGGCGTGTCCTGATTTCCCACCAGCCTTGCAGGGGCTGGCTTATCACCTCAGCGTTTTGGGGCTTAGTGGGTCTTCAGCAGAGCAGCTGGTTCTGGTCACCGCTGGACACCGGTGTGGATGGAGCTCGGCTCCTGCGTGTTTGGCCTTTTCTGCAGAAACGAGCTGAAATTCATTGATTTTGCTGCCCATTAGCCTTACATCATCACGTTGCATTGCAATATGCAGCTCCTCCACCAGACATATTTGCTCATCCATTTTGCAAGAGAAATGGAGGGATGCGACCCTCCAGCCACCAGCCAGCCGGTACAAAAGGCAGCATTTTTTGACGAGAAAGTGGCCTCGTCCATTCTAATGTATTGACCTGGAACTCTGCGGCATGCTGACATATCTGCAGCTGCACTGCATGCCATGAAACCCCAAGGGTCTGAGTTAATCAGATGTAAACACGAATTATGCAGTGACATAAAACGCAGGTACCACTGGTACACAAGACAAAGGGTCGGAGCGTGGGGTGGTTCCTCTGGTTGATTGTTCTTGAATGAAGGAAAAGGAAACTTTTGCCCTCAAATGGAGTGCTTCTGCCGTTCCTACCTTCAGACGTGACAACGGTGATGCGACCTGCATTACTTCTCTCCTTCACATGCTCGATTTGCAGCAGCTGCAGTGCCGCATCCACTCCTTCTGAAAGGACAGCAATGACATGGTTAAGGGCACCCTTAAGTGACTGCCCTTAAATTTAGCATTATTATATCCTGAGCTGAGGAAGTCTGGGTTTCTCTAAGCAGTTCGGGCTGCCTGGCGGCCCGTGCAGAAGGCAAACATACCTAGTATTTCAATTCACATGCGGTGACTTTCTAATAATAGGGATGTTAATCGAGAGTAGGATAACGCTAGCAGGTGAGCAACAATTAGCTGACACTCCTGCTTTTACAAAGGGTACCGCAGCACATCCGTGCACACGAGGTGGAAATCACTTTTACATACCAAATTTTAAAGCTAAAACATGGCTGTGTTGGAAGGAAAAGGGCTTGTGGCACCGCACTGGGCCACTGCATGAGCACCCACCGCCCCAGAAGAGTCCTAGCAAACAACCCCAGCATCATTTACCTAGGGTGCTGGTTTGTGTTCAGTGCCTTCAGTTCAATTCCCAACTTGACAGTCTCCTTGAAGGGTACTTGCCAGGAAGAGCTGGACCAAAGAAAAATCAGTGCTCGATATTTCTGGGATTATATCTCTTTTTCACGGGCTGGGTGGTGATAAGCACCCAAGCCTGTGGGAAGAAGTGAGACTGCCCTCGACACAGTGTTGCAGGGGGATTCTCACCATCGAGCAACACAGCATTAAGTGGAAGAGGTTTGAAGGAAACCTGAGAGACCCGTGACACTCTTCTCTCTTTTTTTTTTTTTTTCATTCACCTTCTTCTTGGTAATATTCTCCCACCTATGTTTCTGCCACCCCCACCAGTCCCAAACCCCGTACCGCAGCTGCTCGGCGTCCCACGTGGGAATAGCTCAAGGCAGCCTCTTTAGGCAGCCTGAAAATGAGGGGGAAGCTCTCAGAAGCCTCACACATTGTTATGAGACTTTCTCTTACCAGTCAGAGTGACGGCGAGGAAGCACAATAATCCCAATAAGCTATTTTGGTGTATCTAACCCTCATTCTCTTTGCCCCTGCATTAATCGTTAACAACACCTGGTTTCGAGCCTCTCCATTCCCTTTTTTTTTGGCTTCCTGCAGTCCAAATGGTAAACTGCCCCAAACAGCTACCTTGTTAGTTGTTCCTCTCTGAGCAGTTGGGTTGGAACATATGCCACCGGACCTGATGTCCCCAGTTAAAACCCCCGTCACATCACTAAATATTTTAGCAAATAAAAAAATTTTTTAAACACGCGGCCAGATGTCCACACTGACATAGTGCTTAAGGCGTTCGACTGATAAAAAGCCAGGGCCCTTGGTAAGTGGGGATTTAAAAACATGTCCTGAGGCAAGTGTGTGATATTAAAAACATCCTGGGCTCTTTTTTATGGAGATTTGCATACGTTGAGGTTTTAAAGAGAGTGTCCATCTGTCACTGAGCATTCTCCCAATACAACAAAGCATTGATAAATATTTTGAACCACAGTCACTTTTCAGCAGGCACCAGCAAGGAAGCAGAATGGTTTCAGCTGGGATATCCACTGCTTTGTGCAATAAAAGGAGCTGCAGTTTCACTTGGAAGCGGTGTTTAATATTTATGAGGATGACAGCCCCGTACAATTACAAAACTACAACCTGGCCCTTGAGTGATTCCATAAAAAGTATCAGCCAGCCAGAGAAAAAAAAAAATAAAGCTTTTGTTCTGGAAAGTCTGGCTGCTGGATTTAGCGATGTGCAGCGATCGCACTTCGGCA
Source organism: Anser cygnoides (assembly GCF_040182565.1). Lineage (NCBI taxonomy): Eukaryota > Metazoa > Chordata > Aves > Anseriformes > Anatidae > Anser > Anser cygnoides. The sequence goes on along the minus strand of NC_089888.1, from coordinate 3,004,428 downwards.
GTGGAGGCAACGAGGCAATGGGAAGAATCCTGGCAATTTAATGAGCTCTGGACCAGCCTGGGTGCATCTGAATAGGCACACAAGTGGAGAAACTCTTTGTCCTCGTACATGTCGGAAAGGACGGGCCAAAAACTCAACTGGCTGCAGTCCTGTTCAGAGCTGTTGTATCGGCGTTGGGTTTGGACGCTTGGATTTAAGACAATAATCCTGTTTTAAGGCTAAGTCTGGGATGCAAGGAAGCATACAGTGCCTGCAAGGAAGGGATCAGGATGTTCTCACTATAATACAGGGCCTGGTGGCATTTTACAAAAGGAAAAAGCAAACAAGTATACATCACGCTGTGTCTTGTAGGGCTGGCGGTCTTGTTTCAGACAGGACAGAGTGAAAGGCCAGCTCTCCAAATTCAACATTTCTATTTATTTCTTTGGGTTGACATTTTTCAAGGAGGCAACATGTTCCCCAAGCATCCCAAAGATCTGAAATGTCTAATTGAGACAAGACAAAGTCACGGTACAAAGTACGCTTGCAGCAACTACTTTAGTTAATTAGACAATTACAGTTTGGGCACGTGTGCATCTGAACAGACTGATTATTGCGGTAGATTTCCAGCTTGTCCTACTCACGTTATTTCCTTCCTTTAATCTGAAGCCAGTTCTGAACCCTTCCTGCCTGACCACTGGCCTTTCTAAAGAGCTGCCCACAGATGGTCCTACACAGCGTCCGGGGAGGTGACTGGACGTGCACTGTGGCTGTGAAGGATGAATTTCTTTATAAGCACAAGTTTTGGAGGCATTTCTGTAAATCTGGTGTTTGAGTTGTGGAATATCTGAGGACAGGAGAAACAAGAGTCAGATAATAATGAAGAATCCCTGTTTCATTTCTGGAATAGAGATATTTATTGGGAAGGCATTGATTTTTCCTCCTAGCAGGCAATGCATGTTTACTTGCAAGCGTATGCTGCTAAAGAAGACTGGCTTCAGTGTTTGTATATGTTGTGCAGCTTCTAGCTGAGCCTGGGTACTTTATGCACTTTGGGATGAATCTCGTGTCTGCATGTTTAAATGGCTGCATCAGTTGTGTCAGTGACTGTGGTGTGAAATGGGTGATGGCTTGGGTGGACAGGAGTGACATCTCATTTTCCTGGAAGGCAAGGAAAGAGCTCGCATGCATCCCAGGGGCTCAGCACCTCTCGGGGGCTGGCAGCAGACCGAGCGGTGCTGAGCTTCCATCGACTGCTTGAAAGGCTGCTGGGTCCCTCCTCAATGCAGCGTGTGCACCGTGCTCCTGTCAACCCTATCCTTGCCTTGGCACACAAGAACATCAAGCCAAGTTACCCTGGTGCTGGCTTTTGCCTGTTGGCATGCCATAAAATTAAATGCCGGATCCTTTTCTTGTTATGCAGCCAGTTAAAGTCCATCAGGGTACTGGTGGGAGCTGGGCACACCAGCACTGGGGTAAAGACCTGCGTGCCCTCAACAAGCAGAGCTGAGATACTCCCTGCTCTTCTTCCACAATGATTCAAGCTGCAGGAAGAGGCAGTAGCCTGGGTAGAAGCATTTCAGACTTAAAAAAAAAAAAGAAAATCTTACTAAATCCATATCCCGTCTCCTCAAAGCTTGCTTACTGCCAGCTCCCTAATTTATGTAAACTGGTCGTCAGAGCTGAATTAAAACCTACAATTAGCAATCCAGGAGGGCACGGCTGTAATTCAGACAGATGTGCCACTTACAAATATTTACATAAAGCTTGCGGGATAAGCAGTGCTCCCGCAGGGAGCTGGCACACGAGCCCAGCTGCATCCTCCCTGCCACGGGGCAGTGAGAGCCCAAGCGGGACCGGGGTGATGTCCCCCTGGTCGGATCCTCTTGGGACTGTTCCTGCAGCCCTCGGGATCAAAAAGGGTCAAGACCTGAAGATGTTATCGAGAGCCTTAATGTTTTCTGGATTTTTTTTTTTTGGGTGGGGAAATGGGAAAAATCAAATCCTGCTCTTCCTGCTCCAACCTCTGTGCCAAGCTGCTCCCCATGTCCTGTTCTCCTTCCCAAATGCTAACCTCACCAAGTCCTAATCGCTGTGTGTGGGGTGGGCACCTGCCAATGGGCTCGTCCTACATGCAAAGGGCTGGCAGCTGGGTTGGTATTTACCTCTGTTTCCATGGGTTGATTCTAACGGCCCGTTAGACCTAGTCATTTCTTATTGGAAAAGATCTCGGAGATTAATTTGCACTTTTTAAAACCTGGGGTTATTTACCAAAAATAAATACATAAAAATAAAAATAAAAATAAAAATAAAATAAAATAAAATAAAATAAAATAAAATAAAATAAAATAAAATAAAATAAAATAAATCACTGTTATCTGGCTGTGAGCTCGGCTTCTGTCCTCATTTTAACCAGCTTGTGCCAGCAATGTGCTTGTGCTCAAAAGCCCGGAGAAGCTTAGGAAAAAAGTTGTAATCTGCAAAAACCCATTGCTGTTACGGTGTGAAACTTAAACCCGTTTATACACAGCCTCGGGCATTTCCAGCGCGATTAGGACTGAAGAAAACCTTTGGGAACAGAGGGTGGATGGGGACAAGCAGCTCCGAGCCTCGTGCCCCGTTTGCTGACCTCTCCCTCTGGTGCCCCCTTTTTTCATGTCCCCAACCAAGGGCCTGGCAGCCATATGAGCCAGCTCCGGAAGGTGGCACTTCCTCAATTTCAAGAAACCTCAATTTAGAGGCTTTATCTCCAATTTCAGAAGCACTTCATGATCCTTTGAAGGAATCATTTAGGTGCCATTGGGATGCCAGGAAGGGTCTTAGGCTTTCTCGGGAGGGTTTAGGGGAAACACAACTGCCTGAGTGTTTTAAAGCTGGGAAAATACATTTGCAACAGTCAGTTACAAAGTGGGGCCAGTTCCCACAGATGGTGAGGACAGCCATGCTGCCTTAAATCTTCAGAAACAACAATGACTAAAATTGTCTCAGATACAGCTATGGTAAAACCAGTAAAAACTATTCACAGATGTCAGATTGTGGGGGTAAACTTTATCTTTCCTCACCACTGTCCTGGCTACTGATAATTATAATTTTCCACCTTTCCAGCTGCAGAAATTCACATTTAATGTGAAGAAATTTCAGACTGGAAAATACAAATGAAGTTTTGAAGATATTTCATTGACATTTGCTTGCTACTTGAAATGCAACACAGTTTTTCCTGCCCTCTTACTGGTAGCCAACACCTTGGCACTGACGTGTATTCCAAAATGACTGCAAAAGCCCATTAATTTCTTCCAAATATTTATGGAAATATGGAGAATATTTACAGCAACAGATGAAAGAGGGCTGAGTAGCAGATTCCCTTGCTTACTAGCAAAATACCAAAAAAAAAAAAAAAAAAAAAGAAAAGAAAACTGGTTGCCCACATTTGTTTCCATTTTATCAGTGGTTTGCTCAAAAGTTTCCAGTTTCCAAATACACTTTTGTTTCAAAATGGAAGTGTTGTGCACAAAACTCGATTCATCTGCTGACCTCGACATGTGGAATATTCCAGCAGTGGCTTTGCTTTGTCTCAGCACAATGAAAGTTGAAAAAAAAAAAATACTGCAGACGAATTTTATTATTGCAGCTTTTATACGGGACATGAAAGCACAGTAGTTTAATACAAAGTCATTACTGCAGTTAAAACCATTAAGTTAATTAATATGGACATTTATTACTGCCGATAAAAGATAATATCAGGGGATTTATAGAAACAATATATCTGTGTACTCTTCCTCCTGAGGTCTCCGTGAAGATAGGACTGTCCATGGGGCGGGATGTGGTGTGGTGGCACCTGTTGTGGGGTTTGCACCGATGGCAGGTCAGGGGGAACTCTTGTGGGGTGGTCTAAAAGTAACCCCAGCCCTGACAGCAGCAGGGCTCGCAGAATGAATCCTTCCACCTTTGTAGTGATAGTGCCTTGAAGGAAGAAGAAACCCCTTGGCCCTGCCAAGTCTTGAGTGGAGAATGAGTTTTTAGTGAGACCTATTTCTTTTATTTTGGTCCTAAATGGGATGTCTGGTGCTGGATGCCCTAGTCCAGTGGGGCTCAGCAGGGTGAGGGTGGAAGGGGGCAGAGCTCCTGGCCCAAACTCATCCCCATGCTCCCTAACGTGGGGAGAGAAATCAAGAACCATGGGGCTTGGCAGGACACGGGGTGTGGTGGGGCTGCAGTGAAGGTGCCGATGAGCCGGACCCGATCATGGTGAGAAGGGGAGATGAGGGTGGGAAGTGGAACTGCAGGGACCCCTTGTGAGCAACCCCCCTGCTGCTGAATTTGGGGACGGTGTTAGCTCCTGTCCGTGAACATGGAGATAAAGGTGGTGATTCTGCACTCGGTTTTCTAGCCCAGAAAAAAGCCAGCAAAGCTCTCAGCCCCTCCACCTCCCTGGTCTCCGGAGCTGAAAAACCTCAAGTTGTCCCTGACTCCTCTTGGCCGTTTCCTTGTACTGATGCCGGATAACAGTTGGGAGACGCTGTAATTTAATAAAGCTTTGCAAATGTGGACAACTGCAGGGTGTGATAGAGGGGCTGTATCAATCACGGTAATGACAGACATTAGCAGGATGCCAAGTGTTTGGGGCTCAGCAGATCTGTCACCGGTTTGCAGCCGGCGGTTGGAAGCACAGGTCTGCGCGGTGGCCGCTCTCGTCCGGTGCTGTCTGCAAAGCTGTCATCTCCGGAGAAGATTTATTGGGCTGGTACGTGTGATTTATGTCAGACGGCTTCAGCTTTGCTAACTTGCGTGTGACAATAGGAGTTAACAAGCAATTCAAATCTGTGGTCCATTGTGCTGGAAGCGACGGGATGGGTCCCTTGAGCCGCTGTTTCAGCATCGTCCCCTCTGAAAATCCTCAGTTTGGAGGCAGGGGGAGTTTCAGTGCCCTCCCTGCTGTGGATGGTTTCTTCCTCTTTTAAATATGGGGTGGATGGGTGCATGGTTAATTCTGATTTTCTCTAGCTCCACTTTCTCCATGGTTATGCTGTGAAAGTCTGTAGGTGATGGGAGGCATCTACATTCACATTTATGTGTCTGTGCCTGTGTGTGACCGTGGTCTGCCTGCACTACTCATCAGCCAGTGGGAAGCACCATTAGACACAACGACACAAACACTCCAATGTTGCCTTGTCCCATGGCTAACCCAGCACACCTATTCTCTGCCCAGAGAAGCTCCCCGGGACCCCTCTTCTGGCCACTTCCCACCCCAGAAGCTGGCGAGCTGGTGACCCCTGGGGTGACATCCCTGCACCCAAACCGATGCTGCCATGGGAACAACCGGGCAAAAAGCTGGTGCAAAGGGTGGGTGTGAGAAATCAGCATCCTGGAGCTGGAAGGAATTCAGAGCAATCACTTCAGGCAGCATCTCCTCCACCTGCACACCCCTGCTTCGACCTTCCCGCGGCTGCGGCTGTCAGGAGCTGCAGATGCTGATGAGCAGTAACAACCCTCCGAGCCCCTCCGAGCCCCTCTGAACCCCTCCGAGCCCCTCCGAACCCCTCCATCAGGGCGAGGAGCTGCAGTCACACTGCTCCGACTGAAGTACGGCCAGCCCGGCTGGGTGGGAGCGTGTTGAGCCTGTCTGCGTGTTGGCGTGAACCAAACTCTTTTAAATCAGCCAGTACTTTGGAGATAATTAGCCTCATTGCCTATACACAGCGGCTTTGCCATGAATGATGTAGGCTTAATTACTAATGGCAGTTTTTCTTTTTTTTTTTTTTTTTTGTCCTTCTGTTACCACTGTGAGTGAGCGTCCATCTTAGTGGGCATTTTCACCTGCTGAATGCTGTAGTCCTTTTCCCCTCTTTCTTTTTGGGGGTGGTATTTGAGACATCCGATTTTGTTCTCATTGTGCAATGGGTACGGGAGGCTGCTCACAGCCAGAGCTCTCTGCGTGTAGACAATACACTTTCTAATACCTAGTGTTTACTTAAATCTTTTTTTTTTTCTTTTCCCTAGTTTTATGTACGACCTTCAGTTCATACACATTTGGGGTCTGCACTTTGTGGCTTGTTAAAACCACAGGGACGTCTTACGGACGAGCGACTTCTCCATGCAGGGAGCTGCTGCTGGGAAAAGCTGCATCCCACTCCTTAACCACCAACCACCTTTTATACTTTTTCTCACTTTTTTTTTTCCCTGCAGAGTCATTGTTTATAGGTCACAGGTGAACACTTGGTGGTTAAAAACCCCAAGCCCTTCCCCTAGCCCTTACGCCTGCTGTTGGTCACTGCTGGGCCGCATGCAGAGCCTTGGCTGGGGGAAGGGGCTATGGGAGGGCAGACTCCAGGGATGGGGTTAGTGCAGATTTTGGGTTCCAGCCCAACCTTGACAGTATTCAAGCAGGTTTTTCTGGTATTTATGTTTTTCTTGGTGGATTTTTCCTCTCCCACCACCCCAGAGGCTGGATCCTTCCTGCCCAGCAGGCTGGGAAAAGCCTGGGGTATCAGCTCCTGAGGCATCAGGAGGGGAGTTGTGCCTTTTTGGTGTGAGGC